>NC_134137.1:108784924-109087954 GCF_033958435.1 Carettochelys insculpta | reverse complement strand
AGAGTTGGTGAGACTCTACAGAACTTTCAGGTGCAGATGGTATCAGTGGGTCCCGCGCTTCTGGTGTTTTGGTAATTGAGGTTCCTGTCATCAGAAAAATTTGGCAAAGGCTACATTTACATTTCAGCCTGGATTGATGCTCTGAGATCAATCCACATGTGGATGATTTAGCAGGTCTAGGGAAGAGCTGCCAAATTGGCTGCAGATCGCTGTACTGTCATCCCTGTTAATCTACCCTGGATGAGAAGAGTAAGGGAGTCGACAGGAGACTTTCTCCCATTGAACCCCCACAGTGTATAGCCTGTGACTTAAGGAACCTTGACTGTCTGCTGTGGTGTAGAGTGTAGCCAGTGATCACAGTACCACCATTTCTGTGTAGAATTGAGCACAGCTGTTGAAGATGAACTGGCGTGGGTCAAACCTCTTTCTAATCTGAACCAGTGGCAGGCCTGGTGGTCTCTTCTTTACATTCTTTGATTTCATGATCACCAGTTGCACCAGAACAAGGAATGGGAAGGTACACACTATTTGCAAAGGGCAGGTGTTCCAATCCTGACATGGAAACCTCATCCATGAGCCTTTGACCTTCCAAGTTTATTGCTAGCAGCACAGTCTGCAACCTGATTCTTTATCTGGTCCCTGTTGCCCACTGAACCAACTGATACGCAAATCCACTGGGCCCTACAAGATACCAGCCATCAGTCTAGCTTGGCATTCACACTTTGTGATGGAATCCTCTACCTTATGGTGTACGTCTATGTGCTGGGGAGCCAGCTGGCTCCAAGTCCTAAGACTCTGCCATGATGGTTGTATGGCAGTCCACTTTGCCCAATTCAGGACCCGGGATCTGATGTCTAGAACATATAGTGGCCAGCCCTGTGTGCTTCTGTAGAAATTTATGGGAGGTCCTGCAGTCTCTGTGCCTGTATGAAAACACTTGTGTCAGACCACAGTATCTTCCTGCAGCTACTGCCAGATCCTTGTCAACCCTGAACTATGATTTTCCAAGTCTGGGTTGTCCTCAAGTGCTCCTCTCTAGGATACACCACAATGATAGTGGTAGTGGATCTTCTTAAGAAGATGCTGCATTTTGTACCATGTTTGGGGCCTCCATGCCTCCCAAGAGACACACCTCCTTTTTTTTGAAGAAAATATCGTTTGCCTTAATTGGATACCAACTAGCATAGTTTCTGATTGGAGGGGTCCCATTTTGTGCTTTGTGTGGGGGCATAGAATTACTCCTCCTCCTGCTGAGAACTGACAACTGAGCTTTGACTGCTTACCACCCAAAACCATCTGTCAGACTGGACATGTCAGTCAGTTTCTGAAGCAGAACCTACATGGCTTTCTTAATTACAGCAAACTCTTTCATATCCTGCAGCCCTGGGACTGGGAGATTGCTGGATATTCAAATATTCTGGATATTAGAGAGGTATACCTAGCAATGTGTAACACTATAGCAAAACAAGAATAGATATTAAGAAACAAACAAATATGTATGCAGAGAGCTCTATTTACCAACAACAGTAGTACTGTACACTGTAAACTTATACTGTCTTTGCAGTCTGTATTTGTATTTACTTTAACTCTACTGTACGTACGGAAGAGATAACTAAAATTTACTTATGGTTAAAACGGAGGCTAACTGAGAGTTCTGGATGATAGAATGCCAGTTGAGAGAGTTTACTGTACCATCACTTATGTTTCACAAAGAGTTCACCTACAACACCGCCACATGTGTCCCACTCAACATCCCCTCTTGTTTTGCTAAGCATGGGTTCCATCTTTGCTTCTCCACCCTCGCCCCAACCCCACCAAGTTCCCAGCACCTGCCATTTCTGACTGCCATGCTCATATCCATCAGACACACCGAAAGCTTAAATATTGATTAGAAGATGCTAAGGCAGCCTACCCCACTATATGCTGATTTGCACTGTCAGTCATTCCCTAACCTCTTCAGTGTGGTATAAAGTCTGGCCATCTGCCCAGAACATTAGGTCTACTCTCCTGTCCCCAAAGCTGGACCATCAGTACTTTGGAGGAGGTGCAGGGAGAGGCTGTCAGATTGTGGAACAGATTAATCCAGTAATTTTACACCTATTGGAATCTCGTTAATGACCATCCTATAGTCCATGTCGCCCTGTTTTAAAACCATATACTGCAAATGCCTTTTACGTCACAGCCCTACGGATAGCCATTCAAAAGAGTAGGAAGAATACATGATTTGGCACATTTCGGACCCTTGCTGATGGTGGCGAAGGCTCCAGTATTTAACTGACTGGGAGGGATTAGCCTGGATTAAATGCTGTGGGAACTAGAGGAACAGGTCCATGACCCTGAGCTGCACACTTCTTACGACACTTGCATGAAGAAAGCAGGTCCTGAGGCCCTCAGGAAGCACTCTTGAAAGGAGGTGAAGGGAGTATTGGCATGAATCAGGGTCTGCAACAGAGTTAATCTCCTGCCACCCCAACAAGCACAGCTGGCCAGCAGCAGGTTACCTGATTGATTGATTGATTGCACCACTTGACTGGTCAGGAAGGGCAACTGGCTGGCTTCTGAACTGTGCAACATCAGCTGGCTGGCTGTTCAGTGCATCTCGTGCCCTCTGCTGTGCTTGCCCTTGTTCCAGCCTTGCTCTCACTTTAATCACTAAGACCAACTGCCAACGGCCTTGTGTCTAACAGGTTCAAGTATGATCCCATTGCCCTTTTCAGGAAGCATGTGCAGTAACCTCCTGTTCTCTATTCTCTCTCTTACATTCCACTCCCTTCCCTGGGGAGGGGAAGGAAAATGCTGCAGTATTCAAGGGTATATATATGTATGTGCTCTTGCCATGGGTGCTGAAGAGTTATCTACTAGTACTTATCATTTTAAGATAATTTGTCTTATTCTAGCATACTGCTTCTGATATTTAATTTCCCCATTATAATCTGACAGATTTAAAAGCCACACCAAACTCTCTGGTTAAAAAATCCAGACACCCAGAAAACATCATCTCCACAATGCAAAAACTGCTGTGATTCTCTGAACAAAAATGTTCTGAAGACAGGGCATGACAAGGAATGGAACGTTGAATCATAAACCTTCATTTTTCCTAACTTCTCTTCAAAATGTATGGTCCTAGATAAAAGCACCAAATACAGAAGTATCTTGTGACAGTTAGGCATGTTGTGATGTATATATTGGAAATGCCTGCTTATGTTGCCCTGAAAGCATCAGCCGTCAAGCAATAAGCTGCCTTTAAGAGCTCTACTCCACAGTAGTCTCCCCTAGTCACCCTCTGTGTCCTCCCACTGACCTTGAATTTCTCATGTTACTATAATCTGTGTTTCCTGACTGCAGAATTTAGCTGCTGCACAGCAGGTCCACCACTCCACTACTGAGGTTGCTGGGTAATTGCTCCTGGGCAAGTTACCCTCTGATTTTTTTCCAACCATGTGCAGAATGGATTTTGCTATGTGCAACAGTCCATGTGCGGGCATGCATCACCCATAGAAACACCTGCTACCGGCTGTGAGCGCTCTGCTAATCAACTGGATGGCATGTGAATCTCTTCTGATTGGCTGCCCAAGTGCACAGCTTACAGACATTGCTGCTCCTTGGGGATTCTGTTCCACTGCACGTGCACAGAGGTCATGTCCCCTGCAGATTTCTTTCCTCCCATGTAGAAGAATGATGGGGAGGCAAAGAGAGGCTGAAAGAGAGGTCATGCACCCTTCCCAGCAGCTCAGGAATGTTGTTTCAGGCCCTTGGAGCAGCTGGTGGAGAGGTAATGATTTACCGCTGGGACTGGAGGGATGCTGAGGGGCTTCTACCTCATACTAGGCTCGTCTGCTAGTCCTGGCTGGACTGGAGGGGGCAGGGGAGGACAGGACTCCTCTTCCCCCTACCAGGAGCAGCCAGGCCCCAGGTCTGATCCGCCCACAGAAAGCTCTGCTGGTCGTAGGAAATGCCAAATCCCGCCATTCTTCCTATCCCCATCACTCGACCACAGCTGTTCATCCAACCCCTGTGCATCAAGATTCCTTCATACCCCGCCCCCTCAATCAGGCATCACCCCTGCACCCAGACCACCAATATTCCCTTTCAGCTGAGCTCTTCGGCAGCCACACAGGAGAGATTCAAATGGTGCCCAGCAAATTAGCAGAGCACCCACAGTGCCCACAGCTGGTAGCTCGTGTTTCTACTGGTGTTGCACATCCACACATGCCTCCATGCACATAACAACATTTATTACACATATGGATGAAAAAAATAGGAGAGAACACTGCAGACCACTCTTATACTTGAATCCCTTCCTTAGGAACTCCCAACCCCCTGCACCCAAGTTCCTCCCCTGCCAAATTCCAACCACAGGTGCTGGAACAGGGGGCAGGAGGTGCCAATGGATCGTCTGCCTTGAATCATAGAATGCTAGGGCTGGAAGGGACCTTGAGAGGTCATCAAGTCCAGCCCCCTGCCCTCATGGCAGGACTAAGTAGAGTCTAGACCGTCCCTGACAGACATCTATCTAATCTGTTCTGAAATATCTCCAGGGATGGAGATTCCACAACCTCCCTAGGCAATTTATTCCACTGTTTGACCACCCTGACAGTTAGGAACTTTTTCCTAATGTTCAACCTAAACTTCCCTTGCTGCAGTTTAAGCCCATTCCTTCTTGTTCTATCCTCAGCGGCCAAGAAGAACAAGTTTTCTCCCTCTTCCTTATGACACCCTTTCAGATACCTGAAAACTGCTATCATGTCCCCCCTCAATCTTCTTTTTTTTCCAAACTAAACTAGCCCAGTTCTTTTATCCTTTCTTCATAGGTCATGTTCTCTAAACCTTTGATCATTCTTGTTTCTCTTTTTTTGGACCCTTCCAATTTCTCCACATCTTTCTTGAAATGCAGTGCCCAAAACTGGAAACAATACTCCAACTGAGGCCTAACCAGCACACAGTAGAGCGGAAGAATGGCTTCTCATGTCTTGTTCACAGCACAGCTGTTAATACATCTCAGAATCATGTTTTCTGTTTTTGCAACAGCATCCCACTGTTGACTCATATTTAACTAGTGGCCCACTATAACTCCTAGATCCCTTTCTTCCATTCTCCTTGCTAGACAGTCGCTTCCCATTCTGTATGTATGAAACTGATTGTTCCTTTCTAAGTGGAGCACTTTGCATTTGTCTTATTAAACTTCATCCTGTTTACCTCAGACCATTTCTCCAACTTGTCCAGATCATTTTGAGTTTTGACCCTATCCTGCAAAGCAGTTGCAACCCCTCCTAGCTTGCTGTCATCTGCAAATTTAATAAGCACACTTTCTTCTTCAAGTGTCCCCGTGGGTGCTCCACATTAGGTGTCGGGCTCGCCCGGTGCCACAGATCGGACCTTCCAAGCAGTTTCTGCCGGACCGTGCATGCGCCAGTGCGCGCCGCTCTCTTGCGCGCTCCTGGCCACGTGCGCGATCCGGTCCCCGCCAGTTCCTCTTAACCGCCGTCGGCTGCAGACGGAATCTGACTAGGCTACGGCCAAGTTAGCGTATTCAATGGTTTTTAGCTGTTTTCTTTAAAGTTTTCAAGTTCTTAGTCTATTGTTAAGTTAGCCAGTTGTTGTTTTCAAAAAAAAAAAAAAACAAGAAACAACAAGCGGGACGGAATTCAGTCCGGTCCTAGTAACAAGCGGAGCACCGGAGGCCAGGAGCCTAGGGCCATTAGCCCTCCTGCCGTGGCAGGCTATCGGAGAGGGAGAAAACAGCACAGAGAAGGTGCTAAGTACCCCATTAACAACTAAAAGACTCACCAACAATGTCCTCTTCAGGATTCAAGAAATGTGAGTCTTGCCGAGAGGCAATGCCAGCATCTGATGGGCACAGTCACTGTATAAGGTGCCTTGGGGAGTCCCATGTCACGCAGAAATGCTCCTTCTGTGCAAAATTAACAGCCAGAGCAAGGAAGGACAGGGAGATGCGGCTTAAAATGCTGCTATTCGACAAAGCCCTCCAGCCAGACGTGCCGGAGCGGCCGCAGCAGGAGGGACCCTCCGGGGCCCATAAAAGGAAAGCCGCCTCCCTCACCCCATCAGCGCAAAAATGGAGGAAACTCTCCCCAACCCGATCCCTGCCGGCAGCAACAGCGAGCGGAACGGGAGGAGCGCACAGCTCCCAGCTGCAGCAACAGCTGATCGGCGGCGGCACGGAGAGCCACGTGGAGGCGGCTCAGCCTCCGATGATCAAACAGCTGCCCCGCACCGCAGGCAGCGGCACCGACCCCCGGGGAACCGGCGGTGCAGAGTGCGCAGGCACGCAGCCTGCAGGCACCGGAGGACACCGCCCGCACGGCACCGCCCAAGAGAGTGCCGAGCGCAGCGTGGAGGGGGCCGAGATCCCCTGCTCGTCAGGGGCGGAGCCACCCCCTTAAGGGAGGGGGAAGGCTGCACAGAAAACAAGGCACCACAGCCCCTCTCCAGACAGGGCTGCAGAGTTGCTTTCTCTCAGCCCTCCGCTCATGCTGCGGACTCCAACTAGAAGGCAGGGGTCCCCCCTAGCCTACCCGGAGCCCCCGTCTCCATTTTTACAACCAGCCTCGCCCTGGCTGGGACCACCCTCACCCTTTTTGGGGTTTGAGCCTCTGAAGTACTATCACAAATCGCTCTCTCCAGTGTCCCATGTCTCTCGATGATCTCGCTCCCCCAGACGCAGGGGGTATGCACCAAGGGAGTGGTCCAGGTCACCTTCCCAAGAACAGTGCCCATGCTGCCATGGTGGTCCCTATCATGTGGGGCATAGACACCACCGGCATTCTACCAGGGAAAGATCCCCACAGACGGTCCCGTATCCCCGAGGGCAATCGCGAACGGGGACAGACTCAAGTATCTCAGGGGGAACTGGTTATGGAACCCCGAGATTTTCCCTTGCAAGCTTCCAGCGAGCGGATGTACCATCGCCAACAGGAACTGGAAGGGTCCAGAGAGGCGTATCCTAGTGGCTCCTCGCTCTCCTCCCCGGACGAGGCTACGGCCCCGGGGGACGTCCATCCTCCAGACGATCTCAAACAGTTTCAAGAGCTGTTTAAAAGGGTGGGCTTCACGCAAGCCATCCAGACAGCAGAGGTGCAAGAGAAACACCATAAGCTCCTCAAAAATCTGAGACCTCCGGCCTCCTCCAAAATAGCAATACCGCTTGACGAAGCAATCTTGGAGTCCGCCACTACGATATGGCAGACCCCTGCGACTATTCCGCCTGTCCACAAGAGAGCGGACGAGAAATACTTCGTGCCGGCGAAGGGCATGGAGTTCCTGTTCAGCCACCCACAACCAAATTCCTTGGTGGTAGAGTCGTTGCAACAAAGATCAAAGACATCTCAATTCAAGACAGGGGGAACAGACAAAGATGCCAAGAAGCTAGAGCTGTTCGGCAGAAAGGTCTACTCCTCCTCCACACTACTGTTGCGAATGGCAAATTATGCAGCGCATCTAGCGAACCACAATTTCGACAACTACACTAGGTTAACCTCCCTCATGGACTCGCTTCCAGAGGACAAGCAACCGGTGCTCAAGGCCATCATGCAAGAAGGCTACGCGGCCTCGAGGACGGGAGTTCAGATCGCCCTGGATGTTGCGGACACAGCAGCACGCTCCACAGCTACGGCAGTGGTGATGCGAAGGGAGTCCTGGCTCCAGACTTCGGGTATACCGAGGGATCTGCAGGCAAAGATCGTCGATCTTCCCTTCGACTCGCAGAAGCTGTTTGCTGAATCAAGTGACCCGGTCCTTCATTCCAGTAAAGATTCAAGAGCCACACTTAGGACCCTGGGGATTTACACCCCTCCATACAGAAAGAAACAGTACTACCCTCAACAAAGACGGTACCAGTACCAGCCACAGCGTCCCCAGTGCCACAGGGGTTACGAGCAAGGGCGACGTCAACAGCACCAGCAGTACAGAACTCCCAGGCGACGTTCCCAACAGAGCCGTGCATCCTCGGGGCAGGGCCAAAGGCCACAAGTTTGACACACAGATCCAGGGCTGCGCCATCACTACCGTCGCACAAGTTCATCTGAAGCTGTTATTCCACCATCGCCTCCGACCATTCTACGACCAGTGGCAAAGGATCACCACAGACAAATGGGTGCTGGAGATCATAGCCACGGGGTACGCGATCCCCTTCCAGTCGCTCCCACCACCATGACCTCCACCCAGGCCCCACCTCCAGGAGGCTTCCCACGTAGCGAGGCTCAAGCAGGAGGTAGACCATCTCATGCTCATAGGGGCAGTGGAAAGAGTGCCGGAGCAACTGCAAGGGAAAGGGTTCTACTCGAGGTGCTTCCTCACAGAGAAAAAGACAGGAGGCTGGAGACCCATCTTAGATCTTCGAGGCCTCAACCGGTACCTGCGCAAGCAACGCTTTCGGATGATCACAATCGCCTCCGTCCTTACGGCACTGGACGATGGAGATTGGTTCGCAGCCCTCGACTTACAAGACGCGTATTTTCACATAACTATCCATCCGGCTCACCGACGATTCCTCCGGTTCATGGTAGGCAAAGAACATTTTCAATACAAGGTCCTACCGTTTGGCCTCTCCTCGGCCCCCAGAGTCTTCACCAAGACCTTGGCAGTGGTGTCAGCCTACCTGCACAGACAGGGGGTATTTATATTCCCGTATCTGGACGACTGCCTACTCAAAGGGGCCTCGAAGGAGGAGGTACTACGCATGATACGCGTCACAGCAGGCACATTCTCTTCGCTCAGCCTGGTTATCAATCTGGCAAAATCAAAGATAGACCCCACACAGGACATAGAGTTGATAGGGGCATGCATAAATTCTATTACAGCGAGAGTGTGTCTACCAGAGACACGCTTTCGGGCCATCAGCTCTCTCGTGCAAGTCATCACCTTCAGCCCTACGGTGCCGGTTCTGACGTGCTTACAGCTGCTGGGCCACATGGCAGCAGCGACGTTCGTAGTACAGAATGCCAGGTTACACATGCGCAGCATGCAGCACTGGCTGGCGAGCGTATACAAACCGGCAGCACACACCGTTCACAGGGTGGTGTTGCCCACGACAGAGGTGCGCAAATCCCTGCAATGGTGGGTAAACCCCAAGAACATGCTAACAGGGGTACCCTTCCACCAACCACAAATATCGGTTTTTCTTACTACAGATGCCTCCCACATAGGGTGGGGAGCACACATGGGCGAAGAGGTGACGCAACGACTGTGGTCCTCCACGGAACAGTCACTGCACATAAATATACTGGAGCTCAGAGCAGTGTTCAATGCCTGCAGACACTTTCGAGACCATATACAAGGCAAAGTCGTCGGGATCAGTACAGACAATACCTCCACCATGTTTTATATAAATCGGCAAGGAGGAGCTCGGTCCCGTGCCTTATGTGTGGAAGCAGTCCGGTTGTGGAACTGGTGCATCGCCAACAATATAACCTTGAAAGCCTCATACTTACCAGGCGCTCACAATGTGAAGGCAGACCAGCTGAGCAGGCGTTTCGCACTCACGCACGAGTGGCAGATCTGTCCCGATCTGCTATGATCGATTTTTCACGCATGGGGCTTTCCCCAGATAGACCTGTTTGCCACTTAACACAACAAGAAGTGCCCACGATCCTGCTCCAGGGCAGGACTGGGACAGGGGTCCCTGGGGGATGCATTCGCGATCTCCTGGAGGGGCCCCCTGCTTTACGCTTTTCCTCCCACAGTGCTGATCCACAAAGTCTTGCAGAAAGCCAGGAGGGAAGGAGCCCGAATGATCCTGATAGTCCCAACGTGGGATCGACAGCAATGGTTCCCCCTACTGCTGCGCATGTCGGACCGTCCACCGATGCCCCTTCCGGTGGCGCCAGATCTGCTCACGCAAGCCCAGGGGTCCATAGTGCATCCGCACCCCCAAGGCCTGCGACTACAAGCGTGGTTAATCCATGGCTCAGCTCCCTAGAGAGCACATGTACGGAGGAAGTGCAACAAGTCCTAGAAAGTAGCAGGAGGACTTCCACCAGGAAGACCTACAAGCAGAAATGGACTCGCTTCACGGCATGGTGTTCTACCAAACAGTTAGCCCCCCTTTCGGTGCCTATACCTGTAATATTAGAGTATTTACTGGACCTCAAGAGAGGAGGACTCTCACTATCCTCGTTAAAGGTCCACCTTGCCGCCATTTTGGCATTCAGACACGAAGAGGAAGGGTACACGGTGTTCGCCCATCCCATGGTTACCAGGTTCCTCAAAGGGTTGGTAAACCTATACCCCCCTCGGAAACCGCTTCCACCTTCGTGGAACTTGGACCTGGTGCTTAATGCGCTAACGGGACCCCACCGTTCGAGCCGTTAGCCATGGTTTCCCTCCGCCTCCTTACGATAAAGACGACCTTCCTTCTCGCAATCACGTCAGCTCGCAGGGTGAGCGAGCTTGCGGCAGTTATGGCAACGCCACCTTGCACAGTATTTTCCAAGGAGGCGGTAACCATACAGCTGCATCCAGCCTTTGTTCCTAAAGTATCTTCTGAGTTTCATATTAACGAACCTATTGTTTTACCCTCGTTTTATCCAAAGCCTCATAACTCTAACAAAGAGGCACGCCTACACCTCCTGGACGTGAGGAGGGCGCTCGCCTTCTATATAGACAGGACCAAGTCCTTCCGGAAAACGGATAGACTCCTAGTCTCTCTCGCTCCCAAATCGAAAGGAGAAGGTCTCTCTTTGCAGAGAATCTCGAAGCACATCGTATCCTGCATAAAAATGTGCTACGAACTCAAAAAGACTCCTTTACTGGCCACGCCCAGGGCTCATTCCACTAGGGCGGTGGCAGCATCAACAGCCTTTTTCAAGGGCATTGCGCTAAAAGACATTTGCAGAGCGGCGACCTGGTCATCCTATGACACCTTCGCCAAGCATTATGCCCTTCACAGGGTATTCCAAGAGGATACCCAGCTCTCGACAGTGGTCCTCTCGGGGACAAGCTGTACATGATCCGATTACCCACCTCCTATCTTGGGTTACTGCTGGGTAGTCACCTAATGTGGAGCACCCACGGGGACACTCGGAGAAGAAAGAGAGGTTACTCACCGTAGTAATGGTGGTTCTTCGAGATGTGTCCCCGTGGGTGCTCCACTACCCGCCCATCCTCCCCGCTTCAGATCTCTGTTTAGTGTTTTGCAGGAGCATCCGAGGCAGTTGGTCAAGGAACTGGCGGGGACCAGATCGCACACGTGGCCAGGAGTGCGCAAGGGAGCGGCGCGCACCGGCACATGTGCGGTCCAGCAGAAACTGCTTGGAAGATCCGATCTGCGGTGCCGGGCGAGCCCGACACCTAATGTGGAGCACCCACGGGGACACATCTCGAAGAACCACCGTTACTACGGTGAGTAACCTTTCTTTCTATGCCAATATCGAAATCGTTGATGAAGATATTGAACAGAACTAGTCCAGAACAGACCCCTGTGGAACCCCACTTGTTATACCTTTCTAGCAGGATTGAGAACCACTAATAACTACTCTGAGTATTGTTATCCAGCCAGTTTTGCACCCAACTTATAGTAGCCCCATCTAAGTTGTATCTGCCTAGTTTTTTGATAATATCATGCGAAACCATATCAAATGCCTTACTAAAGTCTAGGTATACCACATCTACTGATTCTCCCTTATCCACAAGGCTCATTATCCTTTCAAAGAAACTATCAGATTGGTTTGACGTGATTTGTTCTTTACAAATCCATGCTGGCTGTTCCCTATCAGCTTACCACCTTCCAAGTGTTTGCACATGATTTCCTTAATTACTTGTTCCATTATCTTTCCTAGCACAGAAGTTAAGCTGACTGGTCTGTAGTTTCCTTCATTGTTGTTATTCCCCTTTTATAGATGGGCACCATATTTGCCTTTTTCCTGTCTTCTGGAATCTCTCTTGTCTCCCATGATTTTCCAGAGATGATAGCTAGTGGCTCAGATACCTCCTCTATCAGCTGTTTGAGTATTCTAGGATGCATTTCATCAGGCCCTGGTGACTTGCAGACACCTAACTGTTCAAAGTGATTTTTAACTCTTTCTTTTTTTATTTTATCTTCTAAACCTGCCCCTTTCCACTAGCATTCGCTATGTTAGTCATTCCTTCTTTAGACTTCTTGGTGAAGACCAAAACAAAGAAGTCATTCAGCATCTCTGCCATTTCCAATTTTCCTGTTACTCTTTCTCCCTCCTCACTAAGCAATGGGCCTACCATTGTGAAGTGGCTTCCATTTTAGGCAGGGTTTACAGTTCTGTTCAATGGCTCACAGCACCTCCCTTATAAAAACTGTTCCAGTACCCCTCGTCCAACCACATTCACCGGTAGAGTCCCATTGACCCTGTACCTGGAATGTGCCCCCTCTTTCCGCAGCCCCTATGCGTCCAGATCTATACCTGGACGCTCTCCCACTAAGCTGACTGCAGCCAGATTGCTCCAAGCAGAACCCTCTTGTCCCACACTTGGCTCCCCCTAACATCACTGATTTTCAACCAGTGTGCCATGAGAACTCTCCAAGTGTGCTGTGAAATGTTGTCAATTTCCCCTCATTGTCTCTGTTTGCAGATCCACTCTCTTTAGCTACCTCCCACCCCGCCCCCAGCAAGTGAGTAACTGCTGAATTTCCTCAGCATCCCTAGCGTGACTTGCCCACCTTTTTTTTTTTTTTTTTTTGACCTGCCAAAGGTGGTGTGTTCTGTGGAGGATTTGAAACATTAATGCATATGATCCTCATTCAGCTTGTTGTATGTACTAACGTGTTGCAAACCTCTTTAGTAAGACCATAACCATAGTAAATGTCAGTAAATGTGACGTTTCTGAGCAACCAATTCAGCTGAAAAAAAGTGGGTGTGCCGTTCAATTGTTTGCATCATTGAAGTGTGCAGTGTGACTGAAAAGGTTGGGAACCACTGCCCTTCATGCTTAGATCCTGCTGGACTGAGCCTGCTTGTCCGGGTGCAGCCCCACCAATGTGACTGTATCTGGAGGCAGGAGATGGGGCTGCAGTGCTTACGACTGCCGTGCTAGAGCCTCCTTATTTGTTTGTTGGTAAAATCTGCAGAATTTCTGTGTGCAGAATTTTTATTTTTTTTGGCCTAGAATTCCCTGGTGAAGTACCCTGATATACTACTTAAATCAGTCGTGCAGGTGCTTTTAACTCAGTGGACCTTGCAGAATAAACCACAGTTAAAAATCTGGCTCACATGGATAATAACTCACATATAATAACTAGGACGAATTTTACTTATTCGCTGGCAGCCTGGGAATGCGACTGGTAACAAGACCTGTTGCCAGGGGTGTTAAACTTGTGTCTACAGAGTGGGGTTAGGGTTTAAAGGTAATGTTTTTGTGAAAACTTATGTGGAGCCTCTTCCAAATTAGACTTGGATAGACCAGAATGTGTACCAAACAGGAATGTCTATTGTGCACTATACAGCTGTTTTCAAGGGACAGATGCCAGTGTACTGCTATTGGTATCTTCTAGTCTTAAAAGGTGAATCATTTGACATAGGAGAGAAGATTTAAAGAGAAAATGAATAGTGTTGTGTTTTTATAAAGAAAATTTCTAGTGTTCATTTAGGTTTATGTACCATTTTTATGTCATATTTTACATTGACAGATAAGGAAGGGAACCATTTTTCTATACTCTGGGTACTGGCAAGTGTTCTCCTTGGTGCAATAGCCATGCTGTGCAAAGAACAAGGAATTACAGTTCTGGTAAGGTCTCTACATAACCACTAAATTCTGGCCTTAGCATCCATAAGCTGCTACTGCACACACACTGCTGCAAATCTTCCCTACTTTTGTGAACAACTTGGCTTGTTCTTCTGCATTAGACAGTCTGTTAAGAAAATTGGCTTATGAATGTTAAACATTGACCTAGCCAGGTTTTCTTTTTCTGTTGTGCCTGGTACTTCTGTTTCCTTTTATGCTTGTTTTGTGTCTGTGAGCAGTTTGCATGTACCGATTAGAAGTCTCTACTTGTCTACTTTGTAGATATTATAATGCCAGTTTCAGTTTATTCCACATTAGATGCCTGTGTTTTGCATGTCTGATTGTCATGTTGGGCACCTGGTGCCAGCAGATCTGCAGAGTATTGTTCATGATGTTAAATGACAAAGATTTTGTGTGTCCTGTATCCTTTTTTTTTTTTGAAGCAACAGTTGATGCTGCCTGATTAAAAGTAGCTGTTCTGGTTATGTGTCACTTTTAATTGGTTTTCTTCCTTATTTTAAGCATGTACTTAAATAGGAACCTTCTTTTTTTAAATTTGTGCTTCTGTATCTTTTTTTAGTCACTTGAGGTCATCTTGTTTCTGATACTCCAATTGCTTCACCAGTAGCCCATTGAGATGGCAAAATTTGTGTGTGCGACTGTACGTGTACAGCTGGAGAATAGCTTCAGCTATAAGTAGGTGGGGTGGAGAGGCAAAACAAAGGAATACTTAAGGAATGAAAAAACTTGTTCATGTTGTTCTTGGTGTAAAGAAGAGAAAATAAATTACAGAAGACGTATCCTGGAGCATAAGTACAAATTGTTTTAAATATGTTATCTTTCACAGGCATGTATGGGAGACATAAATCTGTTGCGTGGGAGCCATATAAATTGCTCTGTAACTTATGTGGTGGTGGTGGTGGTGGTGGTGGTGTTGCTCGTGGTGACGTGACAATTTTTGAGTAGCACCCTCAGCTTTTATTTTTTGTTGATGTTGCATTGTTAGGATGCTTATATTCAAGCCCCGGTTTAGGGATAAGGGTTTTACAGTAAGAGGAAGCACAGGCTGAAGGGACTAAAAACGAGGGTAAAGAGGAGCTGTAGAAACCACATACACAAATGAAAACTTATATGGAGATGCCCCTTTCCAACTAGATTCCTGCCTCCCTCATGCATAAGTGCTACTGAACTTTTATTTGTGGGGATGGGATGTGTTTGACAGAGAATATGTCATGAAAATATCACGTCAGGGTAAAAGACTTACAAGAACAGAAGGCTGTATGGGTTCTGATTCTCATCTTGTTTTTTGCCAGTGTAACTTCATTAACTTTAGTCTTGATTTTAAAGGTTTTGTCTGGCAAAGTGCTGAATGCCCTCAGATCCTGTAGGGGTCTTTAGAAGGTTTGCATCACCTCGCAGGTAGAGATGTTAATGGTTAACTAGTTAACAGAGTCAAATGAATGAGGCCTACCAGTTATGGTTAACAGGTAGAGGCTGGAGGAGGCAGGGGTGCTTAAGCCTGGCCAGAGGAGCCCTGGTCCCCAGTTCCCCCCTCTTCCCCTTGCCATTTTAATTGTGCAAAGTGGTGGGAGAGCCCCCCTCCGGGGAGCGGGAAATTTCCGAAGGGGGGCACAGCATAGTTGGCTGGCGGCTGGGTCTCAGGCTCATCCATGTCATGAAAAATGCTGAAATATGTTACTATTTTTGTGTGTGTATTCACATTTATACACCGATTTACATTGTACATACTTACTATCTTACACGTGCCAAAAGGGTTTTTTTTTTGTATGAACATCACCAAAATTTCTATCGGCTTGGATTACATTAGACAGGTTTTGAGGGGGCCCTGCTAACTGCAGGGACAAAAAGTGGGGTCTGACATAAAAAGTTTGCTCACCCCTGGGTTAACCAATTAAGCCTACTGTTTAACCGGTTAACCAATTAAATGGGGTTTTACCTCCCCACCATACAGCCAACATGTGCTTAGTGTTTCACTGGTACACAGTCAGAGGTAAGGGATGGATGGCTTTTTTTAAAAAAAAAAAAAATCACTTTGCTGCGCTAGTCCCTATGACTGCAACCGCTTGGCTTCCAAAGGGGGAGTGGGAGAGCAGAGGAAAGGTGGGATAATTTTCTGATGCCTCCCATTGCACATGCGCAGGAGGCTGGCCAGCTGGCTGTGCACCCTGGTGCATGCAACATACTCTGAAGTGCAGAGGTCTCCTGCTGCATTCTCCCCTTTTCTTGGTGCACTGAAGCAGTTTGTATAAAGTTCAGAATTAAGATGCATAGTGATTTGCTCAAGAAGGATTTTGAGAATACCGTTTTACTAAACGAGTTTTTCTTTCTCTCTTGGTTACTTAGGGTGTGAATGCTGTATTTGATGCTCTGGTGATTAACAAACTAAATATTTTAGAAATTATTCAAAAGGTACTACATAAAGGCAAGTTATTGGAGGTGAGTGTGCCAGTCTCAGTTCATTCTATCTGTGCAGGCAATATAAGACTGTGAAGATGGCATTTTTTCATGTGCTGAGAGTGGAATAAACAAACTAGATGCAACTTCAGAGTAAGCAAAACAAGGCAATGATCTGGAACGTCTTTTGCAGCAACATGAATGGTCGTGGTAGAGCATCGCTGTATCCAGCGAGACTTAACACCTGCTCTTTTTACTGCAATATATGAAGAGGTGAGGTCTGAATATTGAGGAAAGCTATCTCTAACGTGGAGTCAGTCCCAAGACCAGTCTTCCCGGTCAATAACTAGGAACCAAAACTGGATGTTGACAACATCCCTTTGGCAATGTGAAGAGAGATTACTTTATCCAGGTTCACAACACAGATTTTTAAGGCAGAAAAAGCAAGTGTTACCATATGTACAGTGGTACTTGTTACGTAAGAGCATTACTTTATCTCTTCTGGCAATCTGATACTTCGTTTCCCTAGAACAGTTTAACAAGAAAGAAAGAGACCTCCTAATGTTGCTGTGCATGAGAATCTTAGTTATTCCAGTGGAAGTCACTGCAGGATAAACAGGTGTCAACAGTAGGACCTAATCTATCCATTATCAGCTCGTATGAAATCTGGTACATCACACACACAATGGCGAGGACATCCAAGAAATAACAAGCATTGAGTAAATGCTTTTGAGTAAAACTTTTGCCTGCAACTGGATAGTCCCTCAAGAGAAGAGAGTTACTAAAGCAAACTGATTATCTCTCCCTCCTGTGGATGGTTCAACAAGACAGAACAATATTCATTGGACTTTGGTGTGAAACTGCAGAAACTCATTGCTCCCCTGGGGTTTAGTTTAAATGCCATGGAGCTTCCATAAACTCTGCAAGGATGAAGTGCGAACGGAAGGCCGTGTGGAGCTTTAGGAAGAAGCTCAGTAAATGGGAGCAGGCTCTGTAGAAATGAACCAGCTAATTTGGGCAAAGATGACCAGCTCAAGGGAAAGGGGTAGTTCTAGCAGCAAAGAGGAGTGTCCGAGAGCTCAGCAGCATAATTTGTCTGTCAGTCAATGTAAGAAAAGTGAGGAGTCGTGGGATCAGTAGGGGACTAAGCAGAATCACTTAAGAGTTTCAGTGAGGAGAATGCTTCAAAGATAAACCATTTATAAGTGAAGCTCTTTAAAATGCAAAGAGCTTAAAGCATTGTTTCTGGTGTACAATGTTAAATCTTTAGGAATATATGTGGAAAACTTTATTCCATGAAAATATGATGGAAAATATTAATAACTCATTAATTATAACTTCTCTCATCTCCAAAAATCATTCTGACCTGTGTATGGAAATTTGAATCTTTGTATAAATATAGTTTCAGGTTTCTAACAGTTTCTCCCCTCCTGCCCTGAACCTAACTTTTTTCTTGTAACTTGTGTTTATTAAATTTTTTTTCTCCACCATGATGATTTCCATAAAACAAAAAATTCCATACCCTGTATGTAATGGTGAGTGAACTGGAAACAAAATCGTACTGGAACATTAGAGGCAGTCTTAAGGATGGAAATCTTGCCTTGTTTCCCCATAATAAATCTTATATACGCTGCAATGGTATGCTTTATGGTAAAAGCCAAGTTCCTGAGTCACTTCAGTTTAGTCACACTTTTAAAAATTATATCAGTTTCCTCATCTGTAATTTTTCACTGTGCATCTCTCATGTATTAACTCACATAATTTTACACTGTATAGATTTAAATGAAAAAAAAAACCCACTTGTTTTGGAACAATATTGTAAAACATCTGTTTAAAACAGAACACTCAGTGAAATATTTCAGTTGTATTTAATTCAGATGCTTTTAAAATTAAATGCTCACTGTACATTGCATGTTTATTCTCAGTGTATTGATCTTTTCACCACACTCTCTGCATATTTACATCTGTTCCTTAAATCCCTGGACAGAAACTGACCTTGAAAAATAGTTTAAACTTCCAGAGATTGATAGAGATGCTCTTTAAAGAAAAAATTCTTCGTAATTCATTCATCAGCAAAATTTTGTTTGCAATAAGTCTGTCTTGTCAAATTAGTCAGTTAAGACTGCAAAATAAAACCATTGACAAGGGAGTTCTCAGCCTTTATTATATTTTTTCTTGGTGGTTTGTTTCCCAAATCCCCCACAATATACCAGATTGTGTACAAAGAATCAAAGTGCAGTCCTCCTGCTGAAGAGCTTCTTTCTTTTTCTTTCTTTATAATAAATATTGTTGTCTTAAAGCAAGTAGATACTGAAATAGATAATTTGGTTCTATGGCTGTAAAACATATTCCCTTCAATATTTAGAATGCACGAATACTGTTTTCTGTCAGGGTATTTCTGTTTTAAGTGGGTGAGAACAAGATCAGAAGGTGTTAAATTTTGTCCTGTTTTTGTTTTCTCCTGTAGACTGGTGGGTTGTTTCGGAAGGGACTCCTCTTTAGGATAACTTTTCTGTTCTTGGGAGGGGCCACAATGCTCTGCATGCGCTGGAGAATTATGGGCACAGGACCACCTGCTTTTACTGAGGTAGATAATCCAGCTTCATTTGCAGACAACTTGTTTGTGAGGGTAAGTCGCAAACCTTTCATACCTCTGCAAGTTCAAAAAACTGGGTCTTTAAAAGGAAAGTTAAGTTTTATTTCAGCACTTCTAAATGAGTTTTTCTTTTATTTGTGGATTATGTGATGAGTAGCTGTCTTTTTTGCTCATGTGATTATTTTCTTTAGGGAAGGTTGTTTTTCAGTAAATCTTGTGTGGTTTTATTTTAATATACTGTGCATTTTCCTCCTTTTTTTTTAATATGTTCATGGGAATATAATCTTTGTTTGCAATAAGTCTGTCTTGTCAAATTAGTCAGTTAAGACTGCAAAATAAAACCATTGAGAAGGGAGTTCTCAGCCTTTATTATATTTTTTCTTGGTTATTTGTTTCCCAAATCCCCCACAATATACCAGGTTGTGTACAAAGAATCAGAAAGTGCAGTCCTCCTGCCGAAGAGCTTCTTTCTTTTTCTTTCTTTATAATAAATATTGTTGTCCTAAAGCAAGTAGATACTGAAATACCCTGACAGAAAACAGTATTCATGCATTCTAAATATCGAAGGGGGAATATGTTTTACTGCCATAAAACCAAATTATCTATTTCAGTATCTACTTGCTTTAAGACGACAACTATTTATTATAAAGAAAGAAATATAATCTTTTTGCTGTCTATTCTCTTAAGAAACATTGAACATTGGTCCTGTGTTTTTTCTTCACTTTTAATTAAATAACACCATGTTTTTGGCTGGTTATGTTTTTGCTTGTGTGTTTTGTTTGTTGTGCCTTTGCCTACAGTGGGTACGTTGCAGTAAGAGATCCCTGTCTGGCCCAGGTCAGTAGGCTTGGACTATGGACTATAAAGCTGAAGTGAAGATGTTTGGACTTTGCTGGAACCTGGGCTCTGGGACTCTCTCTACCTGTGGGTCTCAGAGCCAGAGCTCCAGCCTGAGCTCCAACATCTGCACTGCAGTTTTATAGCCCTGCAGATGGACCCCAAGTCAGAAGCTGTTGGTCTTTTATTTCAGTGTTGGCATACCTGATAATGAAGTTGGGCTTTTTTTTTTTTTTTTTTTTGCACTTTCTCGTATTTTGGGAGATTGTGACATCCAGATCCACATACTTAGAAGGCTCCGTGCAATTGGATCTCCCATCCTGAATAGGAGAAGCATGGAAATCATTTTGATGAAAAAGAACTTATTTTTAAAAATGCAAAAGTAATGGACCTATACTTCATTAAACTCATGCAGCATTTAAGTTAGGACGTTTAGTATTTTAGAAGATACATTGTGGGGAGCAGAGGAGAAGGAAAACAAAGATGGCTGAAGTTGGATTTTTTTTTCCGAAAGTTTAGTATCAAATAAATGTTTTCCTTTGACTGACAGGCTATAAACTATAATTACTACTATTCGCTGAATGCATGGTTGCTGCTGTGTCCCTGGTGGCTGTGTTTTGATTGGTCAATGGGCTGCATACCCCTTATTAAATCAGTCAGTGACTGGAGAATAATTGCACTACCAGCACTTTGGTTCTGCCTAATTGGCCTGATATGCCAAGCTCTGTGCTCAGAAGACAGCCATAAGAGAAGGTAAGAGACAGTGCTGAATTTTAAATTCCACACTAGGTTAAATACAGTATTATTGTGTTAAATCCAGTACTAATCATTTTAACAATTCAGTGGAACCAATATGTAGCAAATGTATTTCAAATAAATATTTATAGCTGTTATTACAGTTTCATCCCAATTTGAGCATTGACTACTGGGAAGCAAACTTGTAGAAAGGGGTATGGATGGCTGCTTTATTTTCCTCCTGAAATGGCTTTTTGAGATCCTTAGCACTGTAGGTGGTAAAAAGTAATTTGTGGTCAGAGCAGAGAGTAATTGATGTGTTGTGCCCCTATTTTTGTGATTCTGTTTTCTTCTTGTAATAATAAAAAAGGGGACTTCTTTGAAAAGATGTAATCATTCTGGCCATTGATTAAAAATAAAATGCAATCCCAGAGAGATTACTTGTTTTTTTATCGATGACGGGTTATTCAGAAAATAATTGAGGAAAAACAATACTTTATAAAAAAAAAAATCAAACTAAAAGCTTCTGTAAATAGAAGCCTTTCATATAATAAAATAGTTTAACATCTCTCATATGTTTAGGTTGCACTTTTATATTTCCTTAACTGATCAATTTGCCAGCGCTTTAAAATTATATAAACAATGTAATCCCAATGCCATCTATTGTTCAAATTGTTTTAATTTTTGGCAGTGCCTCTTTTTCCCTCTAAAAGGATAATCTGTTATATGCTTCCCTTTCCCCAGTGCTTTTACCAGTTTGTACAATTTAAGTGATTACTAAGTCAGTACTCTCTTGTTAATGTAGAGACAGAAGCAGTGAGACTTGCACAGCAGAATATGGTTAAATGCAGCAGCTGAAATATTTAAAAACTATTAAGGAACCCATTCCCCAATGCCCTGGTAGCTTGTTCCACTGTGGGATTTACTTATGTGCCAGTGGCCCAAGTTCTGCAAATCTCAAGGTGGCTATGGGGGCAGTCCCCTGTTAAGGTCTCAGCCCAGTCCCCTCATCACACAGGAAGTAGGAGAGATGAAGGGAGCCCAGGCTGCATGAGACAGGGACCCCTTTACCATTCAAAGTGGTGCTTGAGGCCTGGGCCCAAGAAACCCATTGAGTTACATGCACATAATACAGGACATTTTCTTAACTCCCTTTTCTCCCTCAAGGGCACATTACACTGGGACTAGCCAAATTTGCAACATACCTACTATAAATCCCAAAATCAGGTAGCTTGAATATTTGATGGAAGGTTAAAAAAAAAAAACCCCACAGTCTTCTGCCATGGAGAAGAGGGGAATCCGTCCAAACCCTGAACAAAATTTGGTCATCAGCATATCCTGCTTGGGATCCAGTGTAACAGGAGGGGCTAAGGGTGGGACCGGAACAAAGCCAAAATGACTACAGGCCAGCAGTGGGCAGGAACATCATCTATATCACAATGTCTCTGCAGCTGGAAGCAAGCCAGTGGATTTTCCCTGATCCGGTCATCCAATGGCAGCTGGATTACATGGGTGAGGTTTAGACCGCGTTAAAGCCAAGCCACTCCCTTACCTCCTCCTGGAAGGGAAGAGAAGGGAAGGCCAATTGCAGCCCGTGTGTCTGCCTCCATTCCCTGCTCCAGGGTGGGGCAGGAACACAGAGAGCCAGTTGGCCAGCATTCGTTTTCACATCTGAACTAACAAAAGAATATTGAAAATTGACGAAAGGCCTAGCACATTGGGAGTAGGGGATACCCGACTTCAGTTTCAAGTTCTCAGAGTTGTATTAAAAATTAGTGTAAATTATTTTAAATGTTTATGTATAGATACTTAGGTGGCTCTCTCTTATGATGAATAGGACAGCTTTCTGACATGAATACTTAGCGTATTTGATAGGTCTTCCACTGACAATAAAAAGGGTTATTTCAAGTATGGTTCCTTCCTTAACTAATTTATGATGCATCTTTGAGGTGGCTTTTTAAATAAACACTCAAATATTTTATTGAAGTTGGCTACTTGCTAATTTGAAGTATTTGTAGATAGCTGTAATCAGGGGGTTTTATGGCCAGTATATTTGGTTCAGGGAGAACAGAATTAATGATTTCCAGTTTTAGGGTCATTTTGCGTCCTGGAATCCATGTGCTTGACTCCAGTTTAATTTTGTGGGAAGTGCGGCTGGATTTTCAAAGAAGCCCAGGAGAGTTAGGTACCTTAATCCCATTGAAATTCAATGGGAGATAGCCATGAATAGGTAAGTCATTGTAATAGCTTGCCATGTCTGGTGATCAGTTTTTATTTATTAACAGAAGCACTTTTTCTTCTGATTTTTGTTCCTAACTTGTGAGTCTGTTTCTTATTTCCAGAATTCTTACACTCGGACTGGGATTTCTTATTATCCCTTTTCTTCCTGCAAGTAACCTGTTCTTCCGAGTCGGATTTGTTGTTGCAGAGAGAGTCCTCTACCTCCCCAGTATTGGCTATTGTATGCTACTAACGTATGGGTTTGGTCTGTTGAGCAAACAAGATAAGAAAAAGGTACTAACAGTCAGTAAAAACTGATACCCAAGGCTAGCGGAAGAACCTTAAAACAATGATTATTAACTTGTATTTCCTTTCTTCAAGAAAATGCTTGCTGCTGCTATTCTAGGGATCCTGTTGATCAACTTGCTGCGCTGTGTTATCCGCAGTAACCAGTGGAGGTCTGAAGAACAACTCTTCAAGAGTGCTCTGTCTGTATGTCCTCTTAATGCTAAAGTAAGTTGCTTGTGCTCACTTTTTATTTAGCTTTTTCATATTCTACATGATTAATACTTTGCAGTACAGCATCTCTTATACAGTGCTGGCCTGGTGAAAGCACAATCTAACATGGATACTGAAATTATAGTGACAATATTGTCAGCTTCTCAGCATGTGCAAACTTTGAATACTTTAGTTCAAAATTTGAAAAGATGAAAATAAAGTGACTTAAATGAAGAGCTCCAGTCAAATAAGAAAAGAGCAAATACTTAAATACGTAACTAGTACCATCTGGTTCAATAGTTGCATATGTTAGTTAATTACTTTTTGCAACAGTCTCATAATCTGTATAAACAAAAAAAAATCCTAAAAATGCATTTAACTGATTTGCTTTGTCTTTAGAATCCTATTTTGTCTATTTTCAGTGGTATTTCTGCCCTTTGTCCTGTTAGCTGTGCTGCCTCTACAGGGCTATGGGAGAATGAACTGAATCACTCGTCTCAACAGAATTGCAGAATCTATGGTTGTGATCTTCACTCTTGCTCCTTGACATCCATTAAAATGGCTAGAATGATGAAAAGGAGCCTTAAAAGCCTCCAGTATAGACTGAAGATGATTTCCCCAGGCACTGCAGAAAACAGCCAAAGGCTATCCTCAGTGAAACCCCTGCAAGCCCAATATCAGGAGGGTTCAAAGGCAGTTAAAAGCCATTGTAAGCCCCCCACATTCTTTGGCTCAGAGTTCTGTGTTGCCACTTATTGTAACTCTAAGAGCATAATACCAGCTTTCAATACCAGCATTGTTGCAAAACCCACAAAGAAAAAAGCTTGAAGTTTGACCTCCCCCTCCCCTTTGAGTTTTTTGGTTTGCAGCAATGAGGAAATATTCCCCATCTCTTTGTTTGTAAACTATTACATTTTTGCCATTTTCTTTTTGAAGTATAGCTGCAGTTTACGTTTAATCTCATTTTGCAAGTTCTAGCTGAGATTTCCATTGGACAACATCTCTGTAGAAAAATATTGTACCAGTTCACGGAATTTTGGAGCTCTGTAGTCTAGAAATGTTTAAGAAAATGTGGATCAGGACCCCAAATTTCCTTATTTAAAAAATTGACTTGGAGAAGCAAAAAAATATGCAATTTAAACAGAACTATGCGGGGAATACCTTTTAAAAAGGATCTTTTGCCAACATTTACAACAGGGTGGGCTTACTTCACATATCATTATTTCTTAATCTCAATAAAAGGAACAAAAACTTGTTTCTGAGATTTTTTTTGGTAGGTAGTTGTCGGCAAACCTCTACTCTGTAATGATTACATCAGTATATCTCATTCTGGAGGAACACTACATGCTGTAAAATATAAACAGATCTTTGTGCCTGCATGAACCCTTCTCAAAATGTTCTGTCATAAAGGGTTTGTAAGGGAGTGAGTGTAGTTAGTGTCGCTTGGTGGGGAGGTGTGCATCAAATTTGCTAGTCTAACAGCCACCTTTAAAATAAGGAGATGACTGGTGTTTCCATATTTACAATTCCCAGGACTGTAACTCATCCTTTTCAGTTCCAATCATGTTAGCTTTTCAGGGATTGTTGTCATAGTAAGACCGCCAATCTCAGGGGTATTTTTGTTTTTGTTTTTTTGAAAACTACTAACGAGTATAAAAATACCTCCAGTATTATTCCACGATTGAAGAATTCTCACCATTTCCACGGAACTGTGCTTTACAGTATGAGCTTTCTTTCTGTCATCTTTCAAGTTGTTTCCTGTCTTCATAATTATGAAAGTAAACATGCAAGTGGGAACCAGTCATTACTACTACCATTCTGTTTTCCTGAGACTGCAAACAGCATAGCTATTAGGGCTGTAACCTGCCCATTCATCTCACTGAAATGTTAACACTGAAACATTAAGATGGCGTTTAAATATCTAAATTAACTAGTTCACTGTTTTATCTTAATTTTTTTCCAGTAGAAAATCTAGGTAATGTGTTCTTAATCCACAATCCAAATTGCCTTCCGTACCAATCCAAGTTCTAAAAGCTGCAGATGATTCTTAATGAGCTGTTGAAGCCTTTGGCTTCTATCCTGGCCATTCCTACAATGTATCTTTGTTTTCAAAACTAAAATATGTGGCATATTGAAAACCATAAGTTTGTGGACAGCATAACGTAAGTTTATTATCAAAATAAATGTCGGGCACAGAGATTAGTATTCATTTTCATGTTTAATTCAATTAAAAAATGGAGCTGCCATAGTGGTGTTTTTGCCAATCTATTAAACCAGATTGATGTAGAATTGAAGTGTGTGCACGGAATTTAGTTCCAGTTAGCTGTATGGTCCTTCCTTGACCAGCAGTACAGAGACCAATGGCTCTGCTGTTAGACACAGGAGATGACAAATTCTCTGACATTTCTGTTCAGGACTCCATCACAGTCCCGTTCCAACCTTTTCTCCTTAGAGCTATATCTTGAGGATGAGATGCCAGGAACCTCTTGGGTCTCATTCCCTTCCCCTGTGCTCCACCACAGTGGGCTTTTGGAATTTCCAGATCCCTTATGTGATCAGTTTTATAGGATGCTGTCATGCAAGAGGATTCATCAAGCCGGAAGCCACCAATACTGCAGTAGTCTGCTCCCAAGGAACAGGAGCTAATAGCTGAGGAAGAGATGCAAAGTAATACATCATCCTCACCCGGTAAGGTAGTTGTACCCCCACCAGCAGATGATTTCGGGGTCTTTCAAGATTGGATTAAAAGAATAGCTAAATTGCCACAGATCCCCTTGGAGGAAATACAAGAAACTCAACTGGTAGATATGCTGCATTCCTCTACCCAGGGAAAGTTTGTCTTGACCATTTAATGAGACATTT
Organism: Carettochelys insculpta; assembly: GCF_033958435.1. Taxonomy (NCBI): domain Eukaryota; kingdom Metazoa; phylum Chordata; order Testudines; family Carettochelyidae; genus Carettochelys; species Carettochelys insculpta. The sequence continues at coordinate 109,062,081 of NC_134137.1, read as the reverse complement.
CTTTCACCAGCCCACATGGTTGGGCAGCAACCATCCCAGCCACATGCAAATAGGCCAACAATAATGCAATGTGCTAGTCAAGGTTTTGGCATATTCTTTCCCGCTCCAATTGTACCCCTAACTCCTTGGTGGTAACAAGTATCCGAGGAGTAGTTGTGATAGTCTGTATGCACAGAAACAATAAGATGTCTTGTGTCACCTTTTAGACTAACCAATTTTTTGGAGCAGAAGCTTTTGTGGGCAAAGACCACATCTGACGAAGTGGGTCTTTGACCACGAAAGCTTATGTTTAAAAAAATCTGTTAGTTGATAAGGTGCCACAAGACTGCTCATTGTCCTTGGTGGTTGTTGCTGTCAACGAAAGAAATAAGCAATATCATTGCAGGACACGCTCTCTCAAGATAAAAAAAAAAAAGTGTAAATACTTGGATCTTAGAGGCCAAAAGAGCTATTTCTTGGCTGCTATCCAGTTTAGAGTTGTGAACCATCAGGCCATGATATGTGTACTGGGACTTACCCTGGAACACCCCCTGTGTAGGTGTAGGATATTACTGTTGTCTGACTTCAATGCCTCCTGCTGGCCACCTGCCTCCAACTCCAGAATTTCTGTGTGTCAGTCCACTGGCCAAGTCACAACACCCAAACTGCTTCCAGGATATTGAAGGAGAACAAATGAATGTGGATAATTCTTCTGCCCCTGTGGGCTGTGAAGTCTTCTTGTATTCATATTTTGGGGCTTTGTTGGCAGATGTGTATGCTGTCCCCTGTAGCGAACTGTCCCTAGTATCTTATTGACCTAAAACTAGGCTTGTCTCAGCCAGAAACCCTGGTCTCTCCAGTCTCTTAGTTCAGTTGAGCTCGATTAGTCTACTTACTGTGCTCTCTCTGGTTGGCAGCCCATTAACTATTCACCTGATCCACTGTCCCCCGGTGTGGAGCATGAACTAATTGGGGTGCACCTCACTTGCATATTTTTTCGAAAGAAGCTCTTTTGAAAGAATATGCAAATGAGGTGCCAGATATGTAAATCTGCATCTCATTTGCATGCCTCTTTCGAAAGAGGCACATGTAGACACAGCCTAAAGGAAATTCATAGTTCTGCAACAACACAGCCATTAAACCAGTAGAAAATATTTACTCCATTTTCCTTTTAGAGAGTGGATATGTTTGGCTGCAAGAATCATTTTAAACTAATCCCTGAATTTTAACACCAAATTCTCTCTGTTGTTGGATTTTCTTTAGAAGTTTCTAATTTTAAAAAAATTGCAATGACTTCCATGAGGAGCTCTTTCAAAATAACTAAATATTTTGTTCTCAAATACAATGGCTTCATAAAGTCTTCTAGTGGAGTAGTTTAGATGGTGATTAAGGGTCCATTGGTTATGTGTTTCTGGCATCCAAAAATTGGTTCGTCTTGACTCGCAGTGCATGCCTGCGTCTCCCATCTGTTTTCAAGTGGTTGCTGAAAGAAACACTCTCAGAAACATGTGTAGCATAGTCTCCTGCATTCTGCTTTTTCCTTTGTCCATGAAGCAACTGGGTAGTTGTAGTTAGTCTGTGCCTTCCAGGTTTTGACTCCATTTCATGCTGTCTCAGCCTCTTCTCTGGCGATATTGAATCGTACACGTAGGCCTTTCAGCTCTAGAATTTCACTTCGTAACATCTAATGTCACCGCAGTATCTTCCCGCAGAAGTTGCACCCATGTCAAATTCGTAAGTAAAATAACCTATATAATCTTACGGTAGATTCCAATTTATGGATTTGGCCCCAGTGTCACACTAGGAATTCATCTTTATGATCCTAAAATCTTGTACACTGACTTTGGCTCTCTTTTATGTTCATGTTTGTTTTCAAGAAAGTCAAAAACAACCTTGCAAAAGAGGAAAGCATCATAGATTTTAGTAAGACTATAAATATATTGTCCCCTTTAATACTGGATATGGTCATCCATTTCCTTTCACACGTGAAAGGAAAGATGGGTAGTACTCATGAGCATACAGTACTTTGTTGGAGAGGGAATAAAATGTAGTATACTGCACAACCAGTGTTCCAAGTGAAGGTGGTGTGACTTTTTTTGTTTTTGTTTTTGAAGAAGAAGAAATTGTATCATATTACCTCTTTTACTATATCTGGCTGAAAAAAAACAGGAATCAGTTGGACCACAGTATTGCTTTTGGGTAGGGGAACAACAATGCTTCTCGAGTATTGTGCTTTGAGCACCATGTATGATCAGTCCTACCACCGAGCAGTATTCAGTTACATTGCCTAGTTGATAATGGTTTGTATTGATTTCCTAATCTGACTGGTATATCACATAAAGACAAATGTACAGGACTAAATCTTTGGTTAGTGTAAATTGGGACAGCTCCATTAGTGTGAATGGAGCCATTCTGCTGAGGCTCTATTCTAGAGTATCTCTAAAATACTACAATGCATTTTTAGATAACACCTTTCCAATCATCCACCTCTGAGAGAACACTATGCTGTTAAACAGCTGTAATTATTTTTTTTCTTAAAGATATTAATTTTGAGATAATTGCCTCTTAAGACTAGGAAAAGAGTAACAGGCCATTTCAAGTTAACATCTTCCCTTTAATACTGATTTGAGAATAAAATGCTACATCAGCTTGTAAATGTTTAAACGGAAAACCGAAGTGTTCTTCTGGAACATGAGTGCATTTTCCCACGGAAGGCCATTTTATTTCTGAAGGAAGAATGTAAAATATTATCGTCTAATAACTAAAGGTTAGATTTTCCCCAGCCTTCACCCAGGTACACAAATGGCTAGGGAAGAGTATTAGGTGCTTCCCTTCAATAGCACACATTGGGACTAAGCAGAATTGCAACTCTTGTGCTCCACAGAAGGCAGGGATTAATTACTCTGTTCTTACTCCCCATAGGGGGCACAAGGGTGGCAAGGAAGCTTGTCCGTGGTTCTCTTATGCAGTGGCCAGTTGAGTTGGCTGTCTGTCTAGCTACATGGAAGCAGTAAGGTGCACTTTATACATGTCTGTGTGTACCTGGGAGCGTGTTTGTCCTCTTGTTGTCTCTTAAAATGGCTTGTGCATTCAAGGAACAATCTAGGTGTTAATCAGCTTGGAAAATAGCTTTTCAGTAATGTACCTTTGTTTTTCACCCCATCTTAAAAGGGCTGATCTCTCAGTGATGTGACTTCATTGCAATATCAGGAAGCAAAGTGGATGGTATACGCACCCCAACTTTGTCCATTTCTTTGTCAGACACTTCAGTGCCCTCTTCATGAATAAAGTCTGTCTCTCAGGAATCATCTGGAACCTTTCTCATGCCTGATTGCTGACATGAGGGAAAGAAGTCTTGAAGCATGAAAAAAGTGCTCATGAAAAGGTTCAGCAAAGAGAGAAACAAATACTGAATTTGCAGCCAGCAACTTGGCCCCTTAGTATATCTGACTGTCTGGAACATTTGGATAAAATTGTCATCTGTATTTTCAGGTTCACTACAATGTTGGCAAAAACTTGGCTGATAAAGGCAACCAAACAGCTGCAATCAAATACTACAGAGAAGCTGTAAGGTATTTTCAATGTATTGTTTCATTATGCTATCCTGAAAGTTCTTTAATTTCTCAGGCTTAGTAAGGCTGAGATAATGGGGAATTGTGGTTTGCAGTTATAGGATGTCGCAGACTGCAAAACTAACTGTCCAGCTGAAAGGAAGGGAAGCAACTACTGTACCTTGTTTCCCTGCGGCTGTGTCCGCACTAGACAGTAACTTCAAAGTTGCTTATTTCAAAGTCCAACATTGAAATAACAGATTTTGAAGTTGTGTGTGTCCACACACAAAGCCCCCAGCCTTTATCTTGAAATAGCTTCCTGGTACTTTGAAAGGAAGCATCTACACACCAGTAGCTGCTATTTCGAAATAAGAGGCCAGGAACTGATGCGGACGGTGTCACATGGCTGACAAGCCCTTTCAGGCTCACAGCCAGCCACTCCCTTAAAGGGCCCCTACCAACACCTGCATGTGCTCAGGGTTGTCAGGCTGCACACTGCGAGGGAGCAGCTAGCCGGAGACAAGATGCCTAACCAGTTACTCCCGCAGGGGGATCTTCTCTCTGCTGTGGCCAGCCTGCTGGCCGTGGTGCTTGCTGGTGTGTTCCAGCAGCATGACAGGGCCAGTCGCATCGGCCCCATCCTGTGGGCTCTGGGCTGGGCCCTGCTGCATCGTCCCCAGTTTCCCAGTGAGCCGGCGCCAATGGGCTTTCCCTACTAGCATGGCATGGTGGAACCTGCTAGTGCTGGGGGATTGGGACGACAAGCGGTGGCTGAGAAACTTCCACATGACCAGGAGGAGGTTCAAGGAGCTCTGCCACTGGCATACTCCAGTCCTCCAGCACCACGACGTGAGACTGCGTCCTGTGCTCCCTGTGCCGAAGAGGGTGGCAGTAGTACTGCAGAAGCTGGCCACCCCAGACAGTCATCGGTCCGTTGGCCATCAGTTTGGGCTGGGCAAGGCCACCAGTGGTGCAGTCCTGCTCAAGGTAAGCCTGGCTCAGACTACAGACCCACCACGGGGAGAGGGCTGGTGGGGAAGGGAGCCCTAATAGGGAGCTGGGGAGGGGACCACCTGGACTGGCATTCATGGATGTATCTTTCTTCCACCCCATGCAGGTTGTCTGACCAATAAATAACGTGCTCCTTTGCCATGTCGACGTCAGGGACTTAGACATTGCCCGTGCTGGGTTTGCAGAGCTGGGGTTCCCGAACCATTTCAGCACAATGGACAGAATAGACATCGTAATCCAGGCCCTGGACCACAGGGCGGGTACCTATGTGAACAGGAAGGGGTGCCATTCTGTGGTCCTCCAGATCCTGGTCAATGCAAGGGGCTGCTTCATGGACGTGTGTGAGAGATGGTTGGGCAAGGCCCATGAAACCCAGGTGTTTCACAGCTCCTGGCTGGGATGCCGGGTGGAGGAGGGCACCTGTATCCCTCTGTAGGAGCCCCTGCTGGGGAACATCACAACGTCCCCCTGTATCGTGGCTGATGCTGCATACCTGCTGCACCTGTGACTCCTGTGGCCCTACGCAGGACACAGCACCCTGTCCCAAGACCTTTTTAACAGCTGTTTAACCCCAGCAGGAGCACCGTAGAGCAGGCATTTGGGAGGTTAAAGGTGAGATTTTGGTTGCTGCCGCCTCAGAAGCATTGGATGTCAGCCTCCCAAACATGCCCGAAGTGCTCTCTGCGGTGTTGTGGAGGGCAAACAGGAGCCCTTTATGCAGGGCTGAGCTGGGAGCTGGGTACCAGCAGCTGCCTGCTGCCCTGTGCCTGCAGTGACCCTCCCAACCATACCTCTTTTTTTTTTTTAGAGTAGAGCTATAGATCCCATAGAGCTGGAAGGGACCTCAGGAGGTCATCAAGTCCAGTCCTTTGCCCTCTTGGCGCAGGACCTAGCATCATCCCTTTTTTTTTTTGTTTCCTCTCCCTGTTTGCCCCACATCCCTGAATGGCCCCCCTCAAGGATTGAGCTGTCAATCCTGAGTTTAGTAGTCCAGTGCTCAGGCCACAGAGCTATCCCTCCTGCTCCTCCCTGCCACACACACACACTCTCCCACTGCCCCCCCAGCCACCACTACCACTCCCCTACCATGCACTAGGGACTCAGGATTAGGGTTAGAATGATAACTTTTACTGGGGTTAATCATAATAAAATGTTTTTTCAAAACAACTAAACAATGCCTGAACCTGTTTACAAGGGCGAAACGATATACAGAAGGGATGCATGGGGCTGGAGAGGGGGACCAATCTTGGAGGAGGGATGAGGTGTGGGGGAGGGCTCATTCGTCCACTGGGGTGGAGGGCCAGGAGACAGGGCGACTGCGGGTTCCTCTATCTCCCCAGGTCCGGGACCCCCTGCAGGAATGGGACCACATGGGGTAGAGGCAAGGCGGGAGCGCTGCGGGCTCAGCCTCCCCAGGATGAACGGGGGGTGGCACGTGTGCAGGGGCCACTCCCAGGGTGCCTGCACTGGCCGTGAGCCACTGAGCCAGTTTGAAGCGGGCGGCCAGGACAGAGCCACCAGGAGGTAGGCAGCTGAGGGGGAGCCACTGTGAGCAGGGGCTGGTGAGGGAGTAGGAGCTTGGGTGAGGCAGGTGGCCACAGCCTGGGTCAGGGTTTCAAGGCTGTCAGCTTCCTGCACCCAAACCTCCTGCTCCATCACCAGCCAGTCCTGGAGCACGGCAGTCATCTCCCACATGACTGCTGGGTTGTCGGCTGCCTCCTCATCCCTCCATCGTCAGCAGCATCCAGCCTGGCGGTGGCGATGTGGGCTGGGGTTGTGGGGTGGACTCCCAGCCTTTCGCAATTGTGGGCTGGTCCCAGACAGGGCTGGAGCGGCTGTAGGGGTGGACTGAGAGTCCTGTGTCCTGACCCTGGGGGTAGGGGCCTCTGCTCTGCTGGCCCTCCACCTCACTCCCTGCTACCCGATGGCCCAGGAGGCCCCGTGGGATCCCAGGTGCAGCAGGTTCCCGCATGGTGAGGGTTGAGGCGGGTTTGGTGCCCCTCCTTCCTTCCCCGGGCGTGTGGACTGTGGGGCTGTTGGAGGTGAGAGGGGTCCCCATCCCCAGGCCCCATGGTGTCTTGAGTGCTCCATACCTATCGGCTGCTATCTCCAGGACCTCGGGCAACGCACGGCTTGAGGAGGCCCGGCTGGTTGTCCCAGAGAGGAGGGCAATGATGAGAGTCCCATCATTGGACCCCTTGTCACCGCCCTCAGCCTCGGCGCCCTGGTCCCTTGAGAGGGGGCTGGTGGCACCCTATGGACCCGGTGGCTCCTCTCTGTCCATGTGGAAGGGGCAGCCGTGTCCATGAGGTGACATGATGGGGGCACCTCCTATGACCCCATGAGGCAATGCAGCTCCTCATAATGGGGACAGTGGGTGAACAATGCCCCCAGGCAGCTGGCAGCATCCCTCACTCGGCAGTGTGCCTGACGCAGTTCTTTTACTTCCATGTGGATGCACTCCCTGGTGCAGATGGTGTGCCCCGGGCGGCGAGCCCCCAGTCAGCTGCTCTAATGCCTCTGCAGTACAGTGGTGCACCCTGTCTGGAGCAGGACCTCCTTGTCTCCCCCACCCCCAGTTCCAGGAGATCCTGCAGTTCAGCCTCAGGCCAGCAGGGCCCCCTCCTTTGCCACTGCTTGCCTGGCTGCTGTGGGCTCTGGGGTGGGGTCATGGGGCTCCTGGCTGATGCCATTGCCAGCTGCGAGGGCTGGGGCGGGGGGGAGTGTGGCATAGCTCCGGTGTTGAGAGGGGGCCGTGTAACAGGGAGCTCATGGTTCCCCTGATTCTGCCATGCTCTCAGCTTCCTGTCTGGGGTTGCTGGGTAGCTGCTTCCTGACACATGGCCAGCAGCGACCATAGAGCCCCGCTTGAGCTGTCCAGAGTGTCTCTGGGCTCCTATGGGGCCGCTGCTATGGTGGACCTGTTACTTTGAAATAGTGGTTGCACAGCATCTACACACATCCTATTTTGAAGTTCAGCTTCGAAGCAGGGCACTACTCCGTTCCCAGGAATGGAGTAAGAACCTCAAAGTTGGGCCCCCTTACATCGAAATTAATTTTGAAGTAATGCAAAATGTGTAGACGCTCCGCACTCTACTTCGAAATTAACTTTGAAGTTCATTGCTAGTGTAGACGCAGCCTATGAGTAACACATTTTCTTATTTTCTAGGCTGAATCCTAAATATGTACATGCCATGAACAACCTTGGAAATATCTTGAAAGAAAGAAATGAGCTTCAGGAAGCAGAGGGCCTACTGTCCTTAGCTGTGCAAATACAGTACGTTAAAAGAATGGCAAACGTTGTGTCAACTGACCACAGTACAATGGGATGTGCTATTCCAAATGCTAAAATGTATTTTAAAAATTTACCTAGGCCTGATTTTGCTGCTGCATGGATGAATCTAGGAATAGTACAGAATAGCTTAAAAAGGTTTGAAGAGGCAGAGCAAAGCTACTGGACTGCAATAAAACACAGGAAAAAATACCCAGATTGTTACTACAATTTAGGACGGTTGGTAAGTGTTTTTTGAAAGAAATTGTGGCATATGATTAAAATATTTAAATTGTCATAGGTTTTCAGTTCGAATTCTGCTTTTTCACACAATGCTGAAAATAACTCAGATTTGCTTGATTGTACAGTGGGGGTGATACCATATTTTCAAAACCTTGTCGGTCTCAAACCTACCTCTCCCTCATTTATGAAAGAGGTCTACTTCCTGTGTTGTCATTACTTTTTCATGCAAAAACAGATAGATAAAAATGATTTGCGGAAAAAGAAATCTGGCTTCTGTACTTCACAAAGGTATCTGTTCCTTCAGGAGATGATTACTAATAACTTTTCAAAATCTTAACTTCAATTCTGATAATGTATATTTCAACACTCTTGTGTAACAGAGCTATACCCATAAGAAAAAAAAGTTCAATGTAGATTGGTGTCAATGTTTTATTTAGATTTCTTTTTAAAAAATAAATAAATAAAAAGATGTGTATGCCCCTTCTTTTTTCATTGGTACATGTATAGCCGAAACCCATACGCAAATCATACACGAAAAGCAAAAGAAAAATACAATGTTTTCAATAAAAGAAATTATCTTTTAATATTTTAAAATGCCCCCACTCTTAAAACAATTTATACCCTCTTTAATACACCCTTGTCTACTGAATGAGAGAGAGTTCTGTTACTACATGCAGCAGTATTTTAGTCTTTGTTTTAAAAAAAAAAAAAAGCACATGCGATACTGAACAAGAGAGATGAATGTCTGTACCCTCTTTAGCTATAACTATACAACAAAAGCAGATCAGGATCTAGTAACTGTGATTGCCTTACTTTCAGTATGCAGATTTGAATCGCCATGTAGATGCATTGAATGCATGGAAGAATGCTACAGTTCTGAAACCACAGCACAGTTTGGCTTGGAACAACATGATTATATTACTTGATAATACAGGTACAGTATATAAAGGGCTTTCATGGTTGCTTACATAACAGTACTTGTATATAGTTATAGCTGGAGGGATAGCGGAAATGCCATCATGGCACTGAGACTTTCAGGGATGTTTATGGGGGAAAAAAAGATAATAATGAGGATGCCCAGACCTCTTTCTGCCCCATTTCCCTAACTCCACAGAAACCCAGACCCCTCTCCTCTTCCACACTAAAGAAACAGGGAGCTCTCCCCTGCCCCTTCCTGCCGATGGCCAAGGTGAGGGACTTGCCCTCTGACATTGTGTTGCTGACTCCCACCCCCAAACAGTGAGAAAAGGAGACTCTGCACCAGCAAAGCTGTCCTTCTATGCCAGCTAGGACCCATAATTACCTTGGTCATTGCTAAGTGTAGACCTTCTTCCCAACATAATATTCCTTTTCTTTTCTCCCCTCTGTCTTGTTCCCTCTCCTCTTCCCCAGCTCCCAAGGCCTCTGCAGTGAGGGTCTGATAGGAAGCAGATCACCGCAATTGTCAGGTGAAGTTTGGGGTGCTGGATTCACCACCCAAGATACAGGCTATGTGTAGTGCACTGTTCCATATGCTGGCATGTTCTAGGTAGATAGAGCATGTTGACATAGTCTGGCAGGCTCCATGTGGGGCAGTTAGAGTACAACATGCAGCCTGTGAGTTGGAGGGTGAGTCTAGCAGAGCCCGATTCAAAATCACCACAGCTTGTCTTCTATCAGGTCCTCACTGTGCATGGAGAAGAACGTTCTCCTGGGTTGCAGTGCTGTTTGCTGTGTTCTTTGGACCTAAGTGGTGGTGATTGAGTGTGTGTGTGTGTCTTTCTCACACACACTCAGCCCCTTATTTTGCTTGTTTGTGTCTGCATGTGCATGCAAGTGCTCTTGGGGTTGCAAATTAGTAGATTTAAGCCTCATTTAGTAATTTCATAATTCCATGTACAAAATGGGGGAAATTATGAAAAACTTAGGGAGGGTATTGGCATCTCTGGATATAGTTAAACAATGTGGATGTAGGTGGGTCTGGATTAGAGTTCACACATCTAAAAATGCCTGCAGCCTTCTGAAGCTGCACCATCTTGTTGCTTCATCTTACTTAGAAACTGTGTACACTTCAGAATCTCCCCTGAAAGAGCAGTTCCAGAATCTTCCCTAAAAAGAGCACCAGCCCTGACCGTATTCCTGGACGTCCTAGAAAGTCATAGAATCTGTGACCTCCATGACGCTCTCATAGTCTTATTTATCATACAGTGTACGTATGCTCACAAGATGAACAGTAGTGAAAATATTAGCCATGTTAAAAAGTTTTTCTTTCTCTCCTTTTTCTCTTTCCTCCTGCCGTGCACTCCCAGGGAATTTAGCACAAGCCGAAGCAGTTGGAAGAGAGGCCCTGGAACTGATTCCTAATGATCATTCTCTTATGTTTTCTTTGGCAAACGTACTGGGGAAATCGCAGAAATATAAGGTATGTAAAGCAGGGGTGAGAAGCATCCAACATGCTGGCTGCATGCGGTTCATCATGGTTAGCTGCTGGCAGCCTGCCAGGCACTTTGATTCCCTGAGCATCCAGAGGCATGGAGCCCTGCAGATCACAAGGGTTGCACTTTGGTGTTCTGGGCCAGTGAGCAGCAAAAAGTGATCTGGCCTGAGCCACTTCCCACAGTTCCCATTGACTGAGATCAGGGAACCTCCACAACTGTGAGCTGCGGGGCTCTGTGCCTGTGGACGTTCAGATAAACAAGGCGTCTGGCTAACCCTGGCAGACCTGATTTGGTCCATTGACTGCCCCAGGTATAGTGTCTCTTGATTAATTATTCTGATCAGATGATTCCTACCTCCTGAAATAAAGGGAAATTATGCGAATTTTTGCGGTTAAAGGGGAAATATGTGGGAGGAGGGTACCGCACTAGGAAGCAGCGTGTTGGGGTTCAGTGTCCTGCTATGCCACAGTACTTATGTGACACTGGGCAAAGTACTTCATTGCTCCGTGCCTCAGTTTCTCAAATGTAAAATAGCAATGATGATCATTCCTTACCCCCTGTTATGTCGTGAACAAAAAGAGCTGTAAATATTTGCAGAGTGTTTTGCGAGGTTTTCTAGAATTTAAATTTGCTGTGCTGAAAATGTCAAAGAACAGAGTCCATATAATGTGTTCAAGCCTTTAGAAGGGACAGGTCAGAAAGAACAACCAATCCTTGTACTTGAACATAAAGAAAATACCTGCAAATAAGAAGGTAAACTCATTTCATCTGGTAAGAGTTAGACATTGGTTTCTGAAAGTAATTGACTGCCCCAGGTATATAGTCTCTTGATTAATTATTCTGATCGTTATTTGTCACCGTTGCTTCAGCATGAAGGAGAAATAAAACATGCACTAACAAGAGACTACATAATGTAAGGGCAGTGAGGAAGAAAAGTGCAATTAACTGTTCTGTTTGGTCTCATTTTCTGTAATGGGTAATTTAAGATCAAGCAAACAAAAGATCAAATCATGCGTCTGTGGAGCATTTTGCAAATGGATCAGCGGTGGCACACAGATGTACATGTGTGGCACAAAGGTGTTTTGAGTTATGTTTGCTCGTTAATGTGCCAAAAGTTAGTCTTGTTTTGTGGCATTCCTGACTGAAAATAAGCCACTTATTAAGAATAAATGTAGTTGCCCTCGCCTCTGTGTTCATCCTCCTCCTCTGAAGGCAGGAGGAGATGTATAATCTTGGAAGCTTTAAAGATTCCTCCTATGGCTGTGGCTATGGTCTGAAGAAGTGGGTCTGTCCCACGAAAGCTCAGCTAATAAACTATTTTGCTAGTCTTTAAAGTGCTACTTGACTGCTTTTTGTTTTCCTACAAATAAGTTTGCTTTAGTAAGGTCCTTTGATCTGTAACAGTAAGATAGCATTGAATTAGAAGTACTTATGAACTTTCAGGATAAAATAGTTACATGTATGAAATACTGATCACAGTGTCAGGTGATATTTATCTCCATTGTCGTGCCTTGTTCCAGGATGATGAGACTTAGCCGTATGTCCAGCCTATCTATTTGTCCTCTAATCACACCAGCAGTACTTGCTGTAGCTAGTCTTGATAATACCTGTATGGCTACAGCTGCTTTACTTGGCTTTCTTTGTACTCCCGGATTTTCTCTAGGAGAAAGTATGTCATAATAGACAGTAGACCATTCTGAGAAGATTACAGATTAATTTGAGGCTTCTTTCCTGGATGAAAAAAAGAGGCATCAATAGGATTCTGTGGTTAGTCTCAAGGCTAATGTATGGCGTGGTAAAGCAAAAACTTTTTAAAAAAAATGAGATAAAAGAAAAATAATGCAAGACTAACGGGCAAGTTTGCTGTAGTTATCACAGAATAAATGTGCCTTCACAGCAGACTTAGAAGAGGGGAGTAGCTTTCATGACCAGCTCACAAATGTCATTCTGTTCACAGTGAAGTTGTATGGAAGATATTATAGAGATATTTGTGGGGAAAAATGTGGCTCTGGCATCATTAGTGGAGTGGAAGGAACCAGAAAGTGGTAGTCAGGGAAAATGTGATGAGAAGCTCAATATGATCAATCAGGAAGTGTAGAGTTGTGCAGGGCCTACAGGCAGCTTGAACTTGATGTAGTGTAGCAGAGGAGAACAGGTGGAGGGTTTTAAAGAAGGAACTGATGTGGTTGGTTCAATGTGGAAGGATAATGGTCTCAAGGAGCTACATTTTGCATGCACTAGAGGGGAGAAATGAATGTACGCATTAGGCTAGGGAGCAGTCAGTTACATGGGTGATGACAAGAGTTTTAGCTGCAAGGACAGAAAGAAAAGGAGGTGTCTGAGAGATCTCTTCTGGGAGAAAGATTCAAGATTAGAATGTGTCAAGTGCCTAGACATGTTGAGTGAAATTTGTGTTGAGGAGAAAGATTGAATGATGATATGGCTTCCAGCACTTAATGGATAGATATTCTCATAAATAATGTGTCTGCATAAGAGTTGCTAAAGTGTCAGTTCTGCCCTGGAAGCACACTAAGCATGTTTTTTTCAATCTGTATTTCTTTTGAAGCATTCTATTGATTTGGAAGTGCTTTGCCAGTTTGAAAGGCAGCAATGTTCCCTTTAGTTTCAAATTCACTTTGCATTTTTCCAGACTTACTCTTACAGAAATTTAACTTCTACGCATAAGAGTGATGGAACTTCTTACTTGAGATCTGGTTTTAGCAATTTAGTTTACTTTCTTAAGTACACCACCTTTTGAAATGGACAAAGCAACCCAGGAGAGATTCAGGTGCCATGCAGCTGGTTAGCAAAGCTCCCAGAGCCACCCACAGTGGGCAGCCTTGGTACACATAAATATTTTTCTGCCAAGGATGGAAAAAGTTAGAGGTAACACTGATTATGTGTATATCCACAGTGGTTTTTGTTGTTGTTGGTTTGTTTTTCCCCAAGAAACACAATATGTTAATTGCATGGACTAATTCCATGGGTCTCCCTATCTGAGACAAAATTTTGAGTTTTTTGCTGCAACTCTGGCAGCAGATAGAATAGGCAGCATGTCTTTTCAACACCTATGGTGCTGCAGACATCTTTACAACACTTAATTTAAAGGTTTGGCTGTCCAGACCAACTGAAATATTGCCCAGTGTACTGAAATGTTTATTTAATGCACATCTCTAGTAATACAAATGGGATGTTCTTCAAATTGCCTTTAATAATCTGATGCTCTTCTACTAACTGCTGAGCAAAACAGTGGCAATAAAAAACCTTTTCAGTGAGGATGTGCCAGAAGGCATATGGTAATGGGATTCAGCTGCAAATGTGTTCTGTTCAGTTTTCTGGAGACCATCATGTACAATTACTGAACTCTATAATACTTGGATAGAGGAGGAGTGAGTTCCTGTGTTTGCTGCTTCTGCTGCGTGGCTGGTGACAATTTATTGAAAGACTGGGCAGCAGCACATGTGTGCACTCTGGCTGTGTCTTCATAATAGTAAAATGCAGACATCTAGTTTTTCCAAAATTTGAGTTTGTGACTTATTGGATGCAGAGAGATTCCAACATTGTGGGAAGTGTGGGTTTGTTCCTATTTTCTTTTTTTTCTGCTTCTGATGTTAGGGCAGGCTTTTTTCGAGAGGGGTGCGTGTGTGCGTAAAAAATCAGCTTGGAGACATGACAATCCTGCCACCAAAGTCCTGTTTTCCTCTCTCTAAAGAATTCGTACACATGGTTCAGTATGTTGTTGCCATGTAAGGATAGAGTAGGCCATCGTGGCTGTGGTTTATAGAACTACTCTCACTGGACAGCCTGTATTTGTTTTTTGGGCCTGAGATATAAAGGGCTCATACACCAGACAGTCGTCTAGGGTAGGGGTGGGGAACGTTTTCTGACCCAATTGGAGAAAAAAAACAAAAACAAAAAAAAACCCACCACCCATATACCACTGGTGTGGCCCCTGACTGAGACACCTCACTCCTCTCATGCTCCAGCCCCACTGGGCCAAAAATGAGTTCAGTGTGCAGGAGGGGGAGGCCAGGGAGCAGGATGGTGGTGTGGGGCCTGGATGGAAGCTAGAGTGCAGGAGTAGGCTTGGGGTGGGGGGGTGGAGTCTGGGCAGGAGGTAAGGTGCAGTAGCAGGCTGAGGGCGTGGGAGGGTGGGTGCATGAGTGTGATGGGAAGAGGGGGTGCTTACCTGGTGCAGCTGCATAGGAGGTACATGTGGCTCCACATCTACTCCACTCCCAGGCACCACCCACTGCCTCCCAGCACCGTGCTGCTCTCCCAACTGGGGCGGGAGGGAATAGCAGCATGAGAACCACTTCCTCTCCCCTCTCCAGGCAGAGACTTTGGGCTGGATCTGGCCTGCAAAGCTTGGGGCTTCCCCCCCCCCCACACACACACACAGGTGCTAGTACTCCAGCCACATCGGATGAGTGGGGGTGGGGAGAGGAGTGGTGTGAGGATGGAGTGCCACACTAGTTGCCTGCTGCAGGCTTGCCTGGGTTCCTCAGTTCAATCTTGCCTGGGTTTCCCATCCCTGATCTAGGTAATAGTGGCCTTTCCTGAAGTGTATTGGACAGTGACAGCATGCATTAGGGTATGCCTACATGGCAGATGGAAGGTGTAATTCCCAGCTTTCATATATGTGCTAGTTCTGCTCAAGCTGTTGTTCAGAAACAACAATGTGGCTGAAGTGGCAGAGATGGAGTCTTGCAGTAGCTACCGAATACATATCTGGGGGTTGGGTGGGATTATATTCCTGGAGCTTGCCCAGGATACTGTCCATGCTGCAGCTGCCATGGTGCTGTTTTTGCAGAGCTAGCACTTCTGTCTGTCCACCTTGGGAGTTGCACCTCCCAGTTGCTGCGTGGTTATACTCAGACTCAAGGAACACAAAATATATCACAGGGTCTATGTCTAAGCTAGAGCAATTTGTCATCAGAAGTTTTTCTTGGAAGATATTTTGTGACAAAACTTCTTTCGACAAATCACGTCCAGACCTCTGAAGGGGATTGAAAGAGCAATTCTCTCTGTCGAAAGAGAGTGGCTGGACTGCCCAGCGGCTCTACTGGCAAAATGACCAACTAGAAGCGCAACAGAAGGGCCCCTGAAATGTCCAGATCGGCTTTTTTTTTTTTTTGGACAGGTCTCTGACAGGCGTTCTCTCTCGTGACAAGCAGGGTACAGCTGTTGACAAAAGTGCTGCATTCTGTTAATCTATTTTCAACAAAACGCTCTTGGGAATTGACAGTCCAAGAGTTTTGTTGACAAAATGGCCGTTTTCTTGACAAAACCCTGTAGTTTAGACATAGCCTTAGAGCGGGTCTTTTGTCTCTCTTTTGCTGGGGAACTGAGCTGGAGACTGTCCAAGAATCTAAAACGTACAGCAGCACAAAAACTACCTAAGTTATCCTTTTAAAATATCTAAACTTATTTTGTTTAACATGATGATGTGTTTAAAAAGGAGCAAAGATTTCCACACTAGCACCTATCTTCAGGAAGATAAACATGGACTTGTTTACGAAACTGACCAGATTTTGGCTCTGAATGTTTGGTGCTATGAGAAGACTTTGTTTTTCTAAAAAGTTCCCAAAAGTCATCAATGCTGGGGGAACATCCCACAACTGGAAATATTGAGAGGACACTTGGGGTATGTTATGTCAATACCACAAAGTTATTTTGAAATAGCAGCTGCTATTTTGAAATAACTATGTGAGCGTCTTCACAACACAATTGCTATTTTTAAATAATTTTGAAATCGTGGATGCCTTAGTTCAAAATTGGTAAACCTCCATTGTACAAGGAATACCTCCCATTTCAAAATAGGTGTTTCCAAATAGGGGCTGTAGATGGGGACAGGAGCCTATTTCTAAATAAGCCATAGTGCGTCCAATGTCTCTCTTTCAAAATAGCTGAGCACTGTTTTGAAATGCATTTTATGTGTAGCTGTTCTATTTTGGAATAGGCTATTATATATCTCTTCTAGAATAGCTTGTTCAGGAATAACACTGGTGTGTACACTTAGCCTTGTAGAAGGAGTGATTTTTTCCAATGATAATGTAGTTTTTCTATTTTAAAGTAGATACACTGTTCCTCAGTGTGGATTATATGCAGATCTCAGCTTCAGATATGTTTACTGTAATGCTGTGTCAATAAAGTTTAAAAAGTGGTTAATTTTATGATAGAAGAATGAAACTTTAAGACAAAAGCTTTGTCTTAAAACTAATACAAAACAGAATATTACTTTGGGCCACGATTGAGTAGGGAAACGTCTACTTAAAAGGCAGAGAGTATTTTGAAACATTAGGAGTATGTGAAAATCTGAATAAAATGTAGACTGCTGTACAAGCTTAACTGTACAGGTTGCACCTCTCAAAACCAACAGTCTCTTGTCTGGCAATATCCGAGGACCATGGATGCTCATGGACCAGAGAGCCCAGGAATGGAAGGGGTAGGCTGCCAGGTGCAAGGAGGTGGGCAGCCCAGGGCCAGTGACCTGTGTAAGCCCACAGCAGCAAGGGTCCAAGGCCAGAGCCCTGGCAGCAGCAGTGAGGGGCTGGAGCTGGTGCCAGTGGAGGCTGAAGTCAAGTCCTGGAGGAGTCAAGGCCAGGAGACGGAGCCATGGATGGGTCTGGAACCCTGCTGCAGCCCTGGGGAAACCAAGACCAGGGCTGGAGCCCCATGTGTGGGGCAGACCACAGCCCCGCTGGCAGCAGCAGAGGGGCTGAGGCCAGAACTGGAGCTCTGCAGGGCTGGTGTTCCCCCCAGCAGCATGGGGCCAGAGCATGGGCTGGGACAGCAGGGAGCCCCACAACAGGGTTGGGTCACCCAGAGCTCAGCAGGTGAGTTGGGGAGGGGGAGCAGAAGTAGGCAGTTGGGGGCCCATGGCAGGAGACACCTCCCCTTGTCCAGCAAATTCTCTCATTTGGAACTTGTCAGCTCCAGACCAGGGCGGTACAACCTGTATCGGATACCACTATCTGCTAAAATAGCAGTAGCCTGTGATACATTGTTGTTTGTGTATTATTAATGTAGTTTATTTAATGGAGAGCAAGTGGTCAGGCAGGGTTTATACATCTATTGTATAGATGAGAAAATATATAAATATAGGGGAGATAATATAATTGTGTGTGTGTGTGTGTGTGTGTGTAATAAAAATATTGTGGGGAGGTAATACGTTACGTAGATGAGAAAATATGTCTACAACTTTAATACAATTTGTGAAGTCTTTGATGGTGTTTGGGTGCACTTTGCGTTGTGTGTAGTACTAGAGTAACCTATACTGTTGACATCATCTTTCAAACTACACAGGAATCAGAAGCTTTGTTCCTCAAGGCAATTAAAGCCAATCCAAGTGCAGCCAGTTATCATGGTAACTTGGGTAAGAATTTTTCTAATTCCTCAAGTGCAAGTTTTTATCAGATGTTTCCTTATGTTCAGTCATGTATAAAAAGCAGTTCTGAGACTGTTCCTGCTGGATGGATTTCTATTCTGACTAATTTCTAGAAAGCTATCCAGGAAATGGAGCATCAAAAACTAAAAGCTGTCACAGGATATGATAGATCAGACAAGTTGCACGTAATAGCCTGGAGATGGTTGAACTTCAGTGGCTGCAAATTGATTCATTTAAGTTATACTTGTAAATTTTTATGAGCTCACATAAATACAGTAATTTATGGCTACAACAAAATTCATTACTCCATCATTCCATGGCCAGTTCTTCCTCCAAGCTCTGCTCCTGCAGCTGGCAAAAGAACAAATGCCACTAACCAGCATGCAAAAAAAAAAAGAAAAAAAAGAAAAAACATTTTATTGGAAACAAATGTTTTAATGTTATTTTCCAAGTGATTGGCAAGATTGTCCATTATTCAACAATATTGTTAATGCAAACTCCTCATTGCTATTTCAGCTGTGCTTTACCATCGCTGGGGAAATCTTGACTTAGCCAAGAAACACTATGAAGTCTCTCTGAAGCTTGACCCTGCTGCACCTGGAACCAAGGAAAACTACAACCTCTTAAAAAGAAAACTGGAACAATTGCAAAAGAGAGGCGATGTCTGATGTTTCTTTTTAGGCTGTCAGTGCATGCTGTGTACCTTTTGTTACATGGTTACTTTCAACCATGTGAAGAATTCAATCACAATTTTTAAAAATAATAATTACAGCACTACCAATGCACACTCAAATGCTTGATTTGATCTTACATTAGAAATGTATCTTCTAATTCACTCAGCTCTTCTAAAATTTTAGCTGAAGAATTAGTTTTTTCTGTTTTTTTTTTAAATCTTTAAGTATTTGTCTGTTAAATACACTGACGTGTGAAATTAATGTAGGATGGAGTTTCACATTTTTTTTCACAACAGAGTAAGTAAATAGCAAAGTTTATTTTTGTATGCTGTTGACTCATTCATCTGATTATTAGTAGCAGTGTAGAATATTAAAATACAAAGTGACTGAAGAAATGGCACTTTCCTACTTAATAATGTCATCCTTCACATGTTTCCAGTCATAGCTATTCAGAAATCGAAATGGATTCCAGTCTGTATAGCACATCAACAGTCATTACAACTTTAGGTCCAAACTCTGTCCTCATTTGTGCCTGTGCAAACCCATTGAAGGCCTTAGGGTTGGGCAAAGGTGTAAGTGCCACAATTTGATTAGCATAGGGTAATCAACCACTTGTGATGGTGCACTCAGTGTATTTTTAGGGTGGAAGGACCTTAGGGACAGAAAGTCTGCCCAGAAAAATGTAGTGTTAATAGGCAGCACTGGCTGATGAGTGATTGTGGCAGTGGTGCCTGAGGTGCACTGAAGCAGACTTTTCCTAGTCAGCCTCTGATGGCAGAACTCCCCTAGAACTGTTCCCCAAATAGCAGATTAAAGTTGTTTTAAACCTTGCGGCAGGATGGTGGGGCAAACAATCTGCTACGCCATTGGTTAATCCGTATCTCCTTGGGTATAGAAGCCCCCACTGGTTCAGGAGGTTGCAACTTGGAATTCCTGTGTCAGGAATAAACTAAGCAAAAAACCTTTGCACATGTATCATTGACACACAAACTGGCTGGCAGAATCCTTTGCTACTGACGCAAAAACCAGAACTCAAGATTTGCTTTTAGATTTTAGGATGAGTTTGCTGAAGTGACAATTCGGGGTAAAAACATCTCAACACACTTCACCTCTTGTTAAATGAGTACTTGCTTAAACGAGGGACACATTTACTTACCTTAGTTCACTCTGCGTGAACTCCCCCTGCTAATAAAAGGCTAATTCCCTCCCTGTGGCTCCAACCTTCCCTAGTCTGACGCCCCGCCAACCCCAGCCTGTGGCAACCTGACCCTCCCTGGACCCTGCAGCCCTAACTCGTGGCAGCCTGACCTCCCCCTCACACTGGCCCCGCAGCAGCTTGACCCCTGCTGCTGGCCCTATAGCCCCAACCTGCGGCAGCCTTAGCCCCCGTGCTGGCCTGCAGCCTGGCCCCACGGCAGCCTGGCCCCCCCACCTCTGCCGGCCCCGTGGCAGCCTGACCTCCTTGCTGGTCCCATGGCCCCAGCCTGCAGCCGTCTTAACCCCCTCTCCCTCCAGCCCCACAGACTGGCCCTATGGTAGCCTGACCCTCACCAGCCAGGTAGACCTAACCTGCTGCAGCCTGACCCCCCCACCCCGACCCTGCCCCACTGCAGGACCACACACCACACCTTCTGCAGCCTGAACCCCCCACCCACCTGCTGGCCACCAGGTTTTAACCCTCCCTCCCACTCATGGCCCCAGACTGCCCCCAGTGTTTAACCTTTTCCTACCCCAAAACCCGAAGTTCACTTACTTTTCAAAAGCAGCGCCACCTGCTGCCACTCCTTTGCCGAGCTCTAGGAACCAATTAGACTTTTACGTGTATTTTAATGAGAATTTAGTGTCCCTCTTACAAGTTCGTCTGCAAGCACAAAGTTGGAAACCAACTGTGCTCATAGAGCAAGGGATGAGTGTATACAAACGGAGAAAAATACTAGATGGAAACACCTGAGACATTTGAACAGCCCCACTTTTGGAGTATGCTGCACTTGAGAATGACTTAGCAGCACAGAGAACGGAGTCAGATGCTATTTCCGTATTGGTATCATAGCTCAGCATAATGTTGCTGCTTCCGTAAATGTTTATCTATTTTATAAAGAAATGGGAAGAATAATCCAGTGGATGTCAGAATTGTGATTTGACTTCCTCTTTATGTCCCAGTGTTCTGTATTTTTTCCGTAGGAAGAAATTGATTCATGCAATATTTGCAGTTTTCCTAACTTGTGGTAATATAGTACAGGTAGTTCTGGAATATTCTTCATATATCACTCACCTAAATATAAAATTATTTAAAATGTAAGATGCATATCTGCCATAGTACAGAAGATTACATGACTTCCTTCTGAATACCACGTACATATTTTGCATCTGAAGTACTCTGTTTAAAATGCAGTTTTGCTTAGAAAAGTGCCACATTTTTAACTAAAATTCAAGTGGCAAGTTTTTATAGATATTTTATATTCTGTCCTACAGCTCAGACTAATATGAATCAGATGTAGAAGGCATTTGTATTAAATAGGCCTCTAGCAGAGAAAAAAAAGATGGATTTTGCTATGTAAACTAGTTTCTAGCAAACAAAAGAAATGTTTTATAAAAACAAGCCATATTTGTTTATCCACAATGTCTGACACAATTGAGTTCTAAATTATTATTCCTATCATGCAATTCATATGTATAATCATCCTTATTGGCATGTACTGTTAGCTTTGTATTAATCCAATAGATCAATATTATACTTGGTACGTGAAATCTCTGTTTCATTACAGAGCAAATCCATTAAACACAGTCACATGGGGATTCTGACTTCTCCTTGTATGCGTTTCTAATGGATTGGACCTCTTATTTTGTACTCTAGCTAGTATTTTAAAAAGTTGGCTTACCATTCTAGTACCAACCCCATGATCTCATCTTGATTTGTTTTCAGGATATTTAATATCACTTAGTCTTTGTGTTGATCTTCATTGTTTTAAGTTATCAGTGCAATAAAACTGAAAGGTAATAGCTTATGAACATAGTAGGTAGTATGTCGTGTCTGACGATGACGTCTTGAGCTTGCACAGGCTCATCAGTTGTGGACTTGCATGTGGCTGAGGAATCCAAGCTTTGAACGGCATGGGCGTTCACAGTGGGGGCAAGGGAATTGTCCTGGCTCCGTGGGTGCAGCTCTGCTGTTGCTTTCTTCCTCTCACGAGCATCAGTGAGGAGGGTACGTCACTGCTCTTCCAACTTGTCACATGCGTGTCGTACGAGAGCACGCCAGCCTGTTTGGTCTTTTGCATGCTGCTCTAGCTGATCTGGTTTTAAACCAGTATGAGCAATGTTGGCCTTCACACAGTCTTTATACCTCTTGCAAGGCCCACCTTGAGTCCTTTTGCCCTGGGAGAGTTCACTGTAGAGGAGTTGCTTTGGGATTCTTGATTCCTCCATTCATATGACGTGCCCTGTCCAGCGAAGCTGGGCTTTCAGAATCATGGCTTCGATGCTCATGGTTCCTGCTTTGTCCAGGACTTCCAGGTTCGTAACTCTGTCCTGTCATCGAATGTGCAGTATCGACCTCAGGCCGCGTGTGTGGAAGCACTCCAGCAGTTTTATGTTTTCTGTAGAAGTTATGAACACCGTAATGATACACTTATGGCAGAGCATAATGTCAGAGCTCAACTCACTTCTGAAGAATGTACAGGATTCTGTTTATATGAAATACATCTTTCAAGACCACTAAATAGAGTAGCTAATCCCATATATTCCACTTTATCCTCCCAACTTGGAAATCATTCTCAGGGTATTGGGCCTATTCAAATATTTATGAATATACCTTTTAAAAATGTTTAATTTTCCACACCTGATAACTCTTGAATCAGTGACCTGATCGCTAAATCTTGCATTAGTGTAGAAAATACTGCTTGCAAGAGAAAAAGATATTCGGGGTCCCCCATATATTTTGGGGTTGCACTCCTGAAGAGGGCAGTGGCTACTGAAACAATATATACTGGGAAATTTTTTCCAATAACAAATAATGGAATAAAGAGGGATGCATTCACTTTACCACACTCACCTATGACAATATTATTTTCACCTGAACAGTTCCTTTTTCCAACATCAAGATTATACAGTTTTATACATTTTATACACAAAACAATGAATACAATGTAGATCCCCTACTAACATTGTTTAAAAGAAAAAACACAACTTTTTCATCTATGCTAAACTTAGGTAGGAATGGCAGCTGCATTTTCTTGGACTTTTGGGTGGCTGGCTTTTTGGTTGCAGAAATCTTAATAAAAGGATTTTATTGATATCTATTCTCCTGCATGAATCTGTGAATGACAGAGCTCCCTGTAGCAAGCTACTGCATCAAGAGCCCTGGAAACTTTGTTAGACTGTTCACAAAAAGGATCACTGCTCTGTAGGAGTTCCATCATCCAACCAGCCAAAGGACAGAGATTCTTTGTTTTCAGACTCCTGGCTTCCTGCCCTACATCATCTTGCTTTCTTCAGATATCTGTTGTGGGTCCAACTCAGGCTGTTCCTCCTTTATCAGTTGCTCATCCTGAAGCTCCAACCACTTCTGTACATCTTTCTCCTTTGCTTCCTTGAAGCTAACAGTTTGTTGCTTGAGGGCAGGAATAAAGCCCATGAAGCTGTGGACAACATCTGGCTATGCACAGCACTAAACACAGTTCATTGCAAAGTGACATCTTTCCATGATGCATCAGTTTTCCACACTGTTCAAGATGACATAGGACTTACAAACTCCTTTACACTGGGCTTTCCTTCACCTGACATCTTTTTAGTCACCATGGAGAACATCCTCTGTAGGTAATGAGACTTGCACGTGGCTGGCAGAAGCAATTATAGTACTGTATAATAGGGAAATGTATTCCAATTCACATTGGTCCTTACCAGCATAGCCATTGTTTGCATGGCTTGAGACCAGTCTAAATTGGAACATGTTCCCCTGCTGTTGAGCAATGGATATCCAAAACAGGATATGCAGAAGATATAACAAGAGTTTTCAAAGGAAGGGGATTTTATAAGCCTCAACCCACTTGGACATTTTTAAAAAAAATTTTTTCTTGCTATCATTGCTAATTGATTGAAGGCTAGTGTTTCTCTTTGCCAGCTAACCAGTCCTTTTATGTCTGTTTATGCAGTGAAGTCATAAATCTATATGTGTAACAGTGTGTTAGTTTCCATGGCAACAGACTGAGGTCACAAGTGCATGGTCTTATAACTGCTCATTCATTTGAGCAAAATTCCAAAGAAAGAGCAAAGATAGGCAACATGCTCCTGTGGATAAACCGCAAGATTGGAGGTAGAGTCTGTGCCATCTACTACTTGTCAGTCATTTTTTGACTGACTCACTAGTGGAAACTTTTCAAAAGTACAGACTAACTTTGGGAGCTTCCATTTTGTAAGTGTCCAACTTGTCATATTTAGGGCCAGCCTCAGGATGTGCCAAGCACTTACCTGTTTATTTTGGCTACGTCTACACTAGCACACTACATCAAGTAGCCTATTTCGAAGTAAGAACATTGAAATAGGCTACTTCGACATGTATCGTCTACACATCCTCCGGGGCTGGTGCTTTCGACGTTCAATGTTGTAGTAGTGATGGAGAAAATTGAAAGGAGCAGCCCCGGAAGGAAATGTGGAGCGTCCACACACACAAGCGCTCCCTGTCGAAATAAGGGGCTAGCAAAGCCTGCAGATGGGGTCACAGGCTAGACTAGCCCTTCTGGGGCAACAGCAAGCCGCTCCCTTAAAGGGCCCCTCCCAGACACACACAGCCTGCACAGCACGAGGTCTGCAGAGCCGACAACCAGTTGCAGGCCCTGTGCACACAGCATGGACCCGCAGCTGCAGCAGCAGCCAGAAGCCCTGGGCTAAGGGCAGCTGCACATGTCAACCACAGAGCCCTACAGGGGCTGGGTAGAGCGTCTCTCAACCCCTCAGCTGATGGCCGCCATGGAGGATCCTGCTATTTCGATGTAGCGAGATGCGGATCATCTACATGTGCCTTACTTCAACGTTGAATATTGAAGTAGGGCGCTATTCCCATCTTTGAATAGCAATAGCAATTTTGACACCTCGCCGCCTAACGTCGATTTCAATGTTAAAATAGCGCACAGTGTGTGTAGACGTAACGCGTGCTATTTTGACATTGTGCCAGCTACTTCGAAGCAGCTGGCTAGTGTAGACGCACCCTGTAACTGCAAATGTCAGTACTTAACATTGCTGAAGATCAAGCTCTAGGTGCGTCTAAACGTTCCGAAATTGCAGCACTTAGCAAGACCAGTATTATCAAAAGTTGTGTTCTAGCTGCGCTGTATGCATCTATAAAATTGGAGCCAGCAACAGTTAGGAGCAAAACTGAGACGTTTTCAAAGGTAAGTTTCCTAAATGAGTCTTTTAAAACTGCCCACCCAGTCTACTAACACTCACCTGCCAGCATAACTGTTCACAGAATGTTCTTCTGCCTGGCTGGTGCCCACACCACTCAGCCTGCCCTGTGTCTCAAATGTGCCTTCCACAAACAGTTTTGGTTCTGTGAAAGACCATAATCTACAAGGAATTAAACTAAGAACACCAATCAGATTTCAATACTGTAAAGGTTAAGTACTGTACACCTCCTGCTTTTAAATATGCAGATACCTGTACCTGCATGAGTTATATACTGAAAGACCGATCATACCATTAGAATAATGCATTGCAGTGTTTTTGCATGGTGTTTGGTATGTGTCAGTGTTTAGAAATGATTCAGGGCTTGTGTAATTTTATAGAAATCTGGTTGTAAGAAATTTTAAATAAGTGGTTTTGCTGATAACTGAATTCCATTTCTTGATGTATTGTTAATTATTTGCAAACAGTATATTCCAATTTTAAAAGTTTAATCCAAAAAAGAAGCAAGCATCTGTAATAAAGCCAATAAATCTGCCTTTTTGTTATCCTGTTAGAGGTTTCATTTTTGCTTGTAATTAAACACATATCTTACAGCAACACTCAGACTGTGCTAGGCATCATGGAAACTGGTTACCTACATTTGAAATACTGATCATGTGGGATGAAGCTCTGTTGGCTCCCCTGCAAAAATGAATGGCAGTAAATGTGTGTGACAGTGCTCTGGAAAAAAGTGCAAGTAGGTGGCTAGAAAAAGGTAGAAGCTGAAAAAGTTAGCTCTCTGCCGTGGGGCCAGGAGAGGTTGGGCCTGTACAGTTTGCCTGGGGAAGGGAATGGAAGGCCTGTTTTCTTCCCTGCTCAAGAACCTCTGCAGGCCTCCCTGCTCTTGGGGAACAGAGCCCATAGAAATAAATAAACTGAGCCCACAGAAATAAATAAGCCCACAGATGCACTCATGCCCCTGACAACGCAGGTCTTTGCCCATGAAAGTTCATGTGCCAAACTATCTGTTAGCCTATAAGGTGCCACAAGACGACTTGTTTTTGAAGATGCAGACTCACTCGGCTACCTCTGCTACAGAGAAATAAAGTTTGACTTAGTCAAAATGTCCTCCCCCGCCCCCAGGGATCCTGAAGCTGGGGCTGTCACATAACCCACTGCCTGGCCCTGGGACGTTTGTGCTCGCCTGCTCCCCTAAAGGGGCTACGGCCTTGGGGTTCAGGAGTCTGTGAGCTATATGGCGAGAAAACTCTAGGGTGGGGCGGGGGGAAGGTCAGAGATGCAGACAAGAGCTTCAAGGTGCCCTGTTCCTGCTCCTGGCACCAGGAGCACAGGGAGGTTACGGCAGGCGGCGGCAGCCAGGGACGAGGGCCCCTTCGCCCAGCAGGGGACGGGTGCGTTGGCCAAGGGGAGCAAAAGGACCGAGGCAGCATCTTCAGCAGTCTGGTCCCAACTGCATGAGTTGGGACCATGCGCCTTGCACCCTTCCTGGCTCGTAGGCGGCCGTCGGCCCAGCCCGGCGTCACGAAAGCCGGACCTGCTCTGCGCATGCTCTGGAGCACGGGTGTTTCCACGGCAACGCCCTCTCCCCTGGCTCCGCCCCCTACCTGTGTAGCTGCCTGGCTCCTCTCACGCTGCGGGCTCTTGGCAGATCTCGCCCAGGCTCTGCATCCAGCAATGGAGCCCGGAAGCAGCGCGCACCAGGCTGGCAAAGAAGCGCCGCACGGACAGTCAGGCTGTCGCCAGAACGTTAGTGGGCTGGGTGGGCTGTGACGTTATTCAAAAAGCCGGACCCCCCCTTCGGCCCTCCCATAAAGGCAGCAGCCACCAAGACGATCTGATTGGACTAAAGAGGGCACGTGGCAGAGAGGGCGGGGTCTCGGGCTACTTTGTAACCAATCAGCTGGTTTCAAGCGCGGCTGTTTATACCGTTGCTGCCGAAGTGTCAGGTACCGCTCTGGTGAAGGGGTAAATGAGTTAGTGGCGCCGCTGGGCGACAGTCGGAACCGCTTGTAGGGCCTAAGCGGCTTGTGCGCGGGAGTGACACCTACCGTCTTCTCAACACCCGGTGCTGGGGCTTCTCTACAGGCACCTGCTGAGTGGCTGGGACTGGGCTGGCCAGAGACACCTTGGCCTTTGGTCCACCGCCTTACACATACATATCGCATAGATCTGGGAGGGACCTTAAGCGCTCCTCCAGGCCAGTCCCCGCCACTTACAGCAGGACCAAGCACCATCCCTGGCCCCTTTTTTTTTTTAAACCTATTTGCTACCGAGCCTGAAGTGGCTTTAAATTGAAATTACAACCCTACGTTTAACAGGCCAACGCTGTAACTGCTGAGCTACCCTTCCTGTCTCCGTCCCTTCCCTTCCTTCAGTTCTTCAAGGGGGCTGACCTGCAAATGTCTTGTCTGGGCAATAGCTCTTGTGGGTGGTTTGTGCCCCTACCCAGGGCTGCCACACACTGCTGGGGGCTGTTCTGTGGGCTTTTATCCCCTTTTATCTCCTGACTTTCCATATCAGGCCTGCTGGTGACTGAGTCTTGTTCTAGGTCTTCCTGGCCTTGGTGCCATAGTTTCACAGCCCTGGGCAAGCTGAACTATCAGTTTGAGGCCGTCTGCACTGCTGCTACCACAGAGTTGTCTTTGGCTTTTGTCTTCAACTGCCCTGTATCTGTTTTCTCCCAGGTCCTGGATCCTGCAGCAGCTTGGTCTGATGCATTTGTCCCTACTTTATGCAGCTGTCTGTCGTTGGAGTAAGATCACTTCATCCGTTCTTAGGAGCCGCAGGTGAGTGGGTTCTTGGAAGTAAGAAGGTGCCTGCTTAGCTTGGCATTCTCTCTGCTTCTGTGTAGTGTCTTTCCTGGCCTTGGCTGCAGGAAACTAACCCTCACTGGAAACAGAGGACAGGAAAACCAAACCTGTCAGTTTCTGTGCGTCCCTTCCTGTTTGGTTTTGCTTTTGTCATCAATCTCTTCACTGTCTTTCTTGCAGAATCTGCCTTCCCTTTGTCATGGGGGCAATATTCCCTCTAAATTTTTCCATCCATGTGTGGAATAAATTTTATGTGCACCACTAATAGAAACATTTGCTGCTAGCTGTGGGCACATGCTAATCAGCTGTTGGCATTTGACATTCTACTGGGTGACCACTCAAGTACTCAGCTTACCAGGAACACTGTGGGTACCCTGGGGAAGATGTCTTGCCCAAATCCCCATTTGGTACTGAATTGTTTGAATTCTGAAGCTGGTTGTCAAAGTAAGCATATCAGACCTGCTACAGCTTTTTTTTTTAAGTGTCTGTATTTTCCTGATCACTGTTGTAGCCTGAGTTTCTTCCAGTTTTCTACTTTAACTTCTGGGAGGTGGGCTATCAGGTAGGGCTGAGGGGTTGGGGTGTGGGAAGGGGCACAAGGCTGAGGTGCTGGATGAGGATGCAGGCCCTAGGGTGGGGCTAAGAATGAAATGTTTGAGATACATGCTATCCTGGGGAGAAGCGCAGTGTTCACTCCACTTTTTTTTCCATCTATGGGCAGAATAAACTGCATGGCTGTGTCTACACTTGCATTCCTCTTTCAGAACAGGCATTCAAATGAGGGAAATTGAAAATGCAAATGAGATGGAGATTTGCATATCTGGTGCCTCACTTGCATATTCTTATTTCAAAATAGCTTCTTTTGAAAGAAGAAAACCAGTGTAGACACTGCTCTTTCGAAAGTAAACCCCATCTTCGAAAAAATCCTTCTTCCCATAAAAAAGGGAATGAGGAGTCTTTTGAACATGGGGTTTACTTTCGAAAGAGCAGTGTCTGTGCTGGTTTTCTTCTTTTGAAAGAAGCTATTTTGAAATAAGAATATGCAAATGAGGTACCAGATAGTCAAATCTGCACCTCGTTTACATTTTCAGTTTCCCTCATTTGCATACCTCTTTCAAAAGAGGAATGCAAGTGTAGACACAGCCTGTGTGTGGATGTGCACCATGAATAGAAACACATGCTGCCAGTCATGGGCAGCTATGGGTGATCTGGTAATCAGATGGATGGCATCTTTATCTCCCCTGGGCAGCAGCTAAAGTGCTCAGCTTACAGGAAATGCTGGAAAGGACTCCCCCAGCCCTCTCATTTGGCCCTGAGCTGCTGCAGTAAGAGATGCTTTTTTGCTGCTGCGGCAGCTCCAGTAGGCATGTCTGGGAGAGAGGGGATGGGAGAGCACCTTTTCCCCCCCAGCTGAAGCAGGGCTGAGCTAGGTTGTGTGGGGGCCAGGAAAGGGGTGTCTGTTCTCTGTCCACAGCAGCTTTAGAACCAGCTCTATATGCGGGGTGTCACTGTGATAGGGCTTGGTTAGGGCTGAGAGGTGGGAGGTGCCTTTCCCTTAGCCATGGTAGTTCCAGCTTGGGGCTGGTCTGGGGCTTAGGCAGCTGCGCAGCCATGCAGCTTAGAGGAAGCTTAGCCCTAAACCTCCAGCTGCTGAAAGTTGGGACTGGATTAATTGCTCAACAAAGGGCCCTCTTTCATTCATTCCATCTAAAGCAGTAGCCAGCAAACTTTCCAAGATAGAGTGCTGTAATTTGACTTTTTGACCTTTGACTTTTTGGTCCAGGTGCCAGTGATAATTTTAAAAATCACTAATAGTCCTGCTTACTACAGCTTCATTAATAAATTAAGATGCAGAACTTTACTGTTTAGATGGTGGTTGGTATCATTAGCTGGTCTTTTGTTAATCCCCAAGTGGCAATGTTTTGAGTAAACTCCTAGCTGCATGGGGGCAGAGGGGCAGCGCAAAGCTCCCACCTCACATGCCCATGAAAGTTGACTTACGTGCTGCTTTTGGCACCTGTGCTGAGGTTGCTGACCCATATTCTAAAGCAGCGGTGTCCAATAAGAATTCAAAGATGGCCACACTTGTGGTTGTCTTCCTTCCATATTCTCCACAGTTCCCTCACCCTGTTCTAAGTGAATGCCCTCCTGCTCCCCCAGTGCCAGGCCACCCTCAGCCTCCCATTCTAAATCAGTGCTGGCAACTCACTGGAGCTGCTGCTGCTGGAGCCGTTGGCACCTCTGGGGCCGCCAGAGCTGCCACTGCAGCCCACACACACTTCTCCAACCAAACAGTGGGGCATGTGTGTGGAGCAGGCAGATGACACTCCCCTGGTGCAGGTCTAGGAGGAGGTGCATTTAAAGGCTCCAAGAGCCACATGCAGCTCCTGAGCTTGAATTGCCACACCATGGTGTCCTGTTCACTACATGTGGTAAACATGTTGGACACTGCAGCTCTAAAGCAATTGAGAGTGAAAGATCATTGTTCAGGATGGGTTGCAGATCACTGATGATGCATTGGAGAGGCCTTAGGAGGGATTTGTATGTGATGGTCAGTGGTGGTCTCTTGTCTTCCTTGCGAGGCCTGTCTTTTAGCAGGTGGCTTCTGGGTACCCGTCTGGCTCTGTCAATCTGGGTACCAGATGGGTACCCAGAAGCCACTTGCTACAGACCTTCATAAACAGTTGCCTGAGGTACATCCTTCGCATCCAATGGCAAGACTCGGTTGCAGACGAGAGGCACTTTGGAACAGAGCAGGACTAGAACCACTTGACATTCAAAACAGAAGTAATTGTTCAGTGGGGCTTACTCAAAAATTAAGTGCACCCTAATCACAGTCTGTCTTAGCTTTGTTTTGGTGATTTAAATCTATCTCCCGTGAATATCACTGATATTTGTAACAAGTTTGTAGGTAAAATTATGGATACTAAAGATGACAAAAAACAGGTTTCTTCTGTATGAAGGGGAAGGAGAATATAGTAACAGGAGCTGTTCTGCTCTCTGAGTCATTCAGTAGCTAGTTCTCCTTCAGTTTTGTAGGAGGAGAGATGTGATCCTTACAGCAACCAAGTGTCAGAGGGCTGGGGCTCACTGGTATCACTAATGAGTTTCAGATAGCCTGATGATTGCAATATACCCCAGCTCAATGTACTTAAAAGATGTCACATAATGTAATGAAGAAACTAATCACTTAAGATAATTAATAATCTTGTGTGATGTATGTATGCAGTCTGAATAGTTATGGCTGTATGCTGGGTTATGGCTAATGTGTATTTTAAACCAGGTTTGTTGGGAGAATTGATAAACAGATCTTTCCTACCTAAGTGGCAGAAGCTCTGTTTGCTGTTATGATCAGCTCAGTCATCTGGCTGGGACAATTTGTATTTTAAGTGAACTAAGTTGTAAAACTAACCAACTGGAGTAAGGGAAGAAGAGATGGGTTGGCATCTATACCCCATCATGGAAGTTCATCTGGACTATAAGCATGGGAGGGTCTGAACCTTGAGTGATTAAGCAATTTGATTGCTTGATTAGATATTATAAAAGTATAAAGTGAAATGTTTTATCAAAATTTATGATACACTGAGTAAAATAATTGTGAATTGTATGCATTAACAGTACATAAGGAATTATGGGTACTCATTATTATGCTTTACAGTCTGTGACCAAAGGAAACAACAGGTCTTTCCCAGACAGGAGGGGACTATCCCACCTATCTCCAATGAAATTAAGCAAGGTATGATGACAAACTATGTATGCCCCATTTATATTCAGACTGTTAGGGAAATGGGAAGGCCTCAGGAAAGAAAAAACAACATGAAGTTCTCCTGCCTCTTGAAACAAGGTCATTGATATTGAGAGAATATAAGCACAAGTGTAGAAGGCATCTTAGTATGTAACACTAAACTCACTCCAGGAGACAGAGCTCTTGCAAGCTTAGAAAGATGGTGCTTTTACCCAACAGGCAAACAGGTAGAGATGGTTTGAAGTCTGGAAACTGAATATAGGTGAGAAATCTGCTTAGGCAAAGATTTTTTCCACCTAGGGAGACAAAGGAAGCCAGCATCTTGTACTTCTGTGGAAGGTTTGGACTGAGGGAAGGTCAGCTATGGCATTTCAGGCACCAAGGGTTCCAAGGAAAGTTGTGACATGGCCCTTCACTGATCCAAATTCCAACCTGAAGCACAATAGTATGTCCTCGATTGTTGGTAATCAGTAGTGACTTTTTTCAATGCTCTGTTCAGTGGTTTTGGAGTTTGCCTGATGGTTTTCTGACTGCCATGAGGCTGTTAAGTTACTTTGCTTTCATTTCAACAGTTGTAATGATGCCTCCTGTCAGACTGGCCGCTCACTTCTTCACTGAGTGCCTGTAACTTTGTGTTTTGATAATCTCATGGACTGGATATGGAGGGAGGGTCTATTTCTGACTTGAGCTTGATCTGTGAAATATATCCTTATATTCAGTTAGAATTCTGGACAGAAGACACCATGACTACCACCTGCTCTCTTATTGACTTAATTCTGGTTCTGAACTGTGATAAAATTCTTGGGTTTTACTGCACTTCTGTCCAGCAGTAGGTGGTTTTTCTGTGTCAGCTACTATCAAGTTCAAATGATGATGTTTCTTATGGACAGGCTCATTATCCTTAGAATGGTTTCATTATATGTTACCAACACTTATAATATTGCTGTTTATTGGTGTTGCTGGGTTCACACTGCCACTGTCTTCACAGTGAAGCTGGAATAAAGTTGGTCATTTTATAATAGCACAGTTGCAAATATGGCAGTTGAACAGCTGGCAAACTTCTGCAATATCTGAACACTGAGAATCTTTGAATATGCTAGGGTCAAACAGCAGATATCCTGCTCTTCACTGAAAGTCTCTCCCTCAGTGACTCCATGCTGTGCTTTTTGTTGGAGAAGCCATGGTATTGAGACGTGAGGTGGTTTTGTTTCTCAGTTGTCTTGTAGTATTCAGCTTTTTCTTTCTTCCTTTTTTATGTTGTGGAAAGCAACACACTAATTCATTTTTTCATTCTTGGTTGGTCCATCTCTGTCATGGTTTCCTGGGGTCTTTAGCACTGCATCTGTGTACTTTGTTATACACTAGTGGCTTTTACATTGTTGACCCTTTCTGGGGACAGTTGGAGAGTTTTTAAGGCCAGAAGGGACCAGTAGGTCATCTAGTCTGACCTCCATGTATCACTGCCCATCATTCCGTTCTGATCTCCTGAATATCACTGGCCACCACCACCACCCAGTACTTGGACACTAAGCCCAATAATGGAAATGAGATTCACAGAGGCTACGTTATTATGTGACACAGGCAGAGAATAGGAGAACCAAGGTGTGCCAGCATTAAACGCCCTTACAGTGGCAGTGAAATGATTAAATGAAGTACACCTAGATAAACTTCACGTGGCTCATGCCTTCAGGATGCAGAGGAAGGTGAAAAACTGCCAGGATCCCTACCTATCTGTCCCAGAGGAAATTTGCTTCCTCACCCTGCATATGGCAGTGACTGTGCATATGTGAGCAATAGCATCTGAAAATACTTAGTGCTGCCTTTCAGCTGCTGCAGAGGAAGGCAATTTAAATAAAAATAATAATGAACCTTCTTAAAATTTTCAGGGGCCAAACAAAAAAATCTCTTCCTGACTACGGATGGTAGCCAGCTAAAATCTTGAAACATGAGCTTCAGGAACATGATATAAACAGGAAGTGATCTCCAGGACTGCTGAACGCTACCCCTCCACCTCCAAACCATCACAAGCAAGCTCATCATATAATTGTACTCCCAAATCTGTCTGTCTCTTAAAATTTAGTTTTGTCCCCACAACTTCTATTTGGAGGGGATTCCAGAGCCTTACCCCTCTGATGGTCAGAAACATTTTTTCATATTTCCAGTCTGAATTTGTTCACAGCCACTTTACAAGCATTTGACCTTGTGCCAACATTGTCCTTTAACAGCTTATGTTGCTTTTCATTCAAGGTCAGTGATGCCTTGTGTTTTATATGGAGCAATCATGTCTCTGCTCAGATTTTTTGTCATACTGAATAAGCCAGGCAGTTTTGTCTCTTTTCAAAAGAGTTCAGCGATCCTTGCTAGATCTTTTTCTGTCAACAGACTTTCTTGTAAACTGAAATCTAGAGTTTCACAAATGATCCTGTGTTTAATTAGGGAATCTTTAATGTCTGCAGAGTTTCTGCTGCTTACTTAGGGATTTTTTTTTTTAAGTTTCTCCGCACAACCTCAGTCTGTGTGGGGTCACAAGCAGGGGCAATATGTGTGGGGCACATGCACCCCCAAATGCTATGCGTGGGAAGGGCAAGGGGCAGACAGCAGCCAACAGGAGACTAGTGGGTGGCCCTGGAGCCTACGTCAGGAGGTCTGGTCTCACTCACTCACTAGCAGTAGTGGTGAAAGTGAAGCAACACAGCCCTAGTTTGCTGTGCTCTTTGGGCCACATCACTCTGGGGAGTGACGAGAGTGACCATGCACTCATCCGCAGGAAGTGGATCTATGTAGCTGGAGAGCAGAGTGAGCTAGGGCTACATTTCTCCTATTCCCTTGCTGTTGAGTGCTAATCCTGGTACCCCATCAGTCCCACAAGCTGCATGTACATTGACTTGCTTCCTAATACCTTCTCTAAACTCTTTTCCCTGCAACTTGTGTCCCTCCTTCCAAGTTCATTGTAGGCTACTGCACTGGAGATCCATAAAGATTCCTTAATAGAAGTTAGACTGTTACTCTTGTATTCAATTTTATGTTCAATTTTGCTTTTGAAGCAGGATCTTTCTGAGCTTCAGGGAAACTTTGTTTCAGAGAGCAGGGGCCTCAGGGTTGAGTTGCTGTAATGCTTACTGAATTGGGTGTTGAATGTCATTTCTGCTTGGAAATGATAACAAAGGACTTCAGAACCCCAGCTGTAAAGCCTAAATACAGACTCTTGTTTGACCTGCAGTGTTTCCTGGCTTGAAGCTGTATAAAACAGCCATCAACATGAAAAGAAAAACAGTTTCATGAGCAGCCCTGAATCATGGTTAATTAGCATGGAACACTTCATCACTTGAGGTATAGGAAATATCTGAGCTTAAAATTAAATATTTCAGGATAACGTAGAGAGTTGCTTCAGTTCAGCTCTGCTCAAGCATCTTGTTAACCTTCCTGTTTATGTGCTGTATGTGTTTGCAATACAAAAAAGTACTTGATCACAGTGGACTTAGGAATATAACTAGAGTTGACTCAACTCAGTGCTGGCCTGCCAGTGTTTCTCGGTGTGGATATAAACAAATGCTTCTAGGATTGAAAAGCTCAGTTTCTGGTTCCCTTTTTGAAGGAGATGGAAACAGGTTTATGCCACATCATGCCCCTTAACTGCATACTGTTGGTAATAGCTTGTCAGTTACTCTGACCTGTGCTGCATTTGAACACTGAGCTGGGGGAAGGTTGAAAGGTTTCATGCTCTCTTTTAAGCTCCTGAATGTTCAATTTCCCTCTGGATTTATAGATTCTCATAAGTGACCTTTTGTGGTCATCTAGTCCAGTGTTTCCCAATTTTGTTTGGCTATGGAACCCTTTTAATTGTGGGGAAGAAAATTGTGGAACCCCATTCCCAGGCTGTGCCCCCAATCCTGCAAACACATCCTCAGCATTAACCTGCCTCAGCTCCAGACTGGCCCCCCAGGACTAACCCATCTGTGGCGCTGGCTAGAAAGCGTACTCTGGGTGGCCACATGTGGCCAGCAGAAGCAAGGCTGGCATGGCGGTGTTCTGCTGATTGGGGTGAGGCAAGCCATACCCATGGGAGGGGCGAGGGGGGGCTGCTCGGGTTATGGGGCAAGTGAGGTGCTCTCTGTGGCTCCCTGCCCTGCCATCGCTGAAATAATGAAACTTAATTCAGTTGGTTAACAGCCGTATCCCTCCTGCCAACCTGTTGGCTGTTAAACCAATTAAATTGAGTTCTACCGTTGCAGTGGCAGCAGGGCAGGGAGCCACAGAGGACTCGGCTCTTGTAATGGAATTTTCTCTCTGAACCCTTATTTGCACTTTGCAAAACCCCAGGGTTTTGTGGAACGCCATTTGGGAAACACTGATCTACTGTGATCTGCTGTAAAACACTGGCCACAGAATTTCTTCAAAATAATTACTAGAAAATATTGTTTAGAAATCTGTCCAATCTTGATTTAAACACAGTCAGTGATGCAGACTTTACTGTAACTCAAGATAAATTGTTTCAGTGGTTAATAACTCATGTTTTTATGTCTGCTTTATTTCCGGTCTGAAGATGGCTGGCTTCAACTTTTAGCCATTGCATTGTATTGTACTGTATCGTACATTTCTCTGCTAGATTGGTGAATATTTAACAATGTTCTCTTCAATCTATCAACATCCTTCTAGTACCCAAAATTCAAGAACTGGCCACAGTATTCTAGCACCAGTCACACCAGTGCTAAGTACAAATAAAAATAACCTGTCTATTTTTACTCAAGATGCCCTTGTTTATGCATCTCAGGATCACATTAGCGCTCTCAGACAGAGTATCACACTACAAAAAGAGTCATTCTCAATCAATGAGCTGATTGTTCACTGCTATGCTCAAAACTTTTTTCCAGTGTCCTTGCTTCCTAGGACGAAGTACTCCATCCTGTAAGTGTGCAAATTTATAGAAAAGCAATGAATATTTTCAAAATTTGTAACTAATATATAAATTATTAAAATACATTTATCAAACATTACAGATTTGGCAGTCTTAAAATTCATATTGATCATCTAAATAAGTCTAATTTCTGAAGTGATGGCATTCACAAATCCCATTACCACTCATCTCTGCAAATCAGACCATTTATTGGTGACATACATATTAATTTTAAGAGCCTAACTTTTAGGCACTCTAATATGAAAACTTTGGGCAATAGCTGGCTTTGGTGTTTATCTTACTCTGAAGACTATGGCACCCTTTCTCATTCAATATGTACTGTTTTGAGAGTAAGTCGTGCACATCTTGGCTATGTCTACACCATAATTTTGAAGGAGTTTATTTCGAAGTTCAACTTCAAAGTAACAACCTTGGAAAATGAGCCACACACACAAGCGGATCGAATTCACCATCTGTGACTTCAAAGTAGAGACCCAGCACTTCAGAACAAAGTGTCCACACACCCATGGCCCCTATTTCGAAGTAAGAGGCCAGGAAATGCCTCAAATGGAGGTTGCATGGCTGACAAGCCCTTCTGGGGCCTGCAGCCAGCCACTCCTTTGAAGGACCCCTCCCAACACACACCCTGCACGTGCTCAGGGCTGGCAGGCAGTACTGAGCATAGAGCCAAGCCGCTGCAGTGACCTTTATGGATCTACAGCAGCTCCCTCAGGGGGCTTTCCTCCAGGCCGTAGCCAGCCTGTTGCAGTGCTGCTGGTGCTCATCGTCCAGCAGCACAGCAGGGCCAGCCTCATAGGCCCCCTCCTGTAGGCCCATGTAGATGCTTCCTTCTGCAGGCTGTGCCCCACCTTGGTGATCTGGCAATGCTGGGACAATCAAGGAGCTCTGCCACTGGCTCACCATAGCCCTCCAGCACCAGGATGTGGCCCACACTCCCCCTGCACAAGAGGGTAGCCATTGCCCTCTGGAAGCTGGCCACTTCGGATAGCCACCACTCAGTTGGACATCAGTTCGGGATGGGCAAGGCCACCATCAGGGCAGTCCTGTTTGAGGTAAGCCAGGATGGGGCCACGCACCCGCCATAAGGGGCACCAGGCAAGGCATGGCCCTGCACAGAGCCGGGTACCACCCAGTCATGCACTCATGGACGCATCGGACTGGTACCCCATGCAGGTCATCAAGGCAATCAACGCTCTTCTCCAGGTGGTCACCCTCAGGGACCTGGACGTTGCCCTCACCAGCTTCGCAGACCTGGGCTTCCCAAATTGCCTCAGTGCGCTGGATGGCATACACATAGCCATCCGTGCCCCGGACCACAACGCATGATTCCCAGATGTTTCGGAACTCGTGGCTCAGCTGCCAAATGCAGGAGGGCACTCACGGGAACTACCAGTAGGAGATCTCACCATGGACCCCTGCATTGTGGCCAGTGCCATGCACCCCCAGCACCCATGGATTATGAGGCCTTCCATAAGACTGACTGACCTGTCTCAGGATATGTTCAACACATTCCTGAACCAGGCCAAGCATGCAGTTGAGGGGAAATTTGGGTGACTGAAGGGCAGGGGGATTTAGATACCTCCTCATGAAGCTGGAGGTTAGCCTCCTTACTGTGCTTGTGGTGATTGCGGCTTGCTGTGCTCTCCACAGTATTGTGGAGAACAAAGGGGAGCCCTTCACCCAGGGCTGGGTTGACAAGCCTGCTGCCAGGTACTAGCAGCAACCCGCAGCCCTGTGCCACCAGCTGCACAGAGATGGGGTGCGTGTCAAGGAGACCCTGTGTGAGGCCTTCGCCTGGGGCCTACAGTGACCCTCCCCCAGCCAACTCCCAACCACACCTCTTCTCACACCCCCACCTCTTGCCACCCCTCCACCACCCAATAAGGATGCGGGAGCAGGTGTGGAACTTAAACTTTACTATTGTATATAAAACTTGCACGTTTATAAACCTCTAAGCAACATGGGTGCCTACAACTATGTCCAAGAGGGGAACTAGATACAAGAGAGATCAGGCGGGGGCATTGGGGGAAGGAACCAACTTGGGGGTGGTGAGTGAGGACTCATTTGTCCACCGGCATGGAGGGCCAGGAGTCACAGCAGTTGTGCAACCTCCTACTGCCCCAGTTGCAGGGACCCCTTTGAGGCTGGGTTGGGGCTCGACAATGGGAAGGTAGGGGCATTGGGGGTGGGGTACGGCAGCCTCAGGATCAGCGGGAGCCATGGGAAGGATGGGGGAGCTGGTAAGGAGGGAGGGACCTGCTCGCCCTGGGTGGCACTGGCCACCAGTCAGTGGTTGAGTGCCAGGCAGGGGGCCGGGGGCAGGCAGGAGCAGGGTCCCAAGGTTGGCAGCTGCACCGGGGGGTGGGGGAGGCGGCTGCAGGAGATGCTGCGGAGTGGGCTGGTGAGAGAGCGGGAGGTTGGGAGAGGTGGGTGTCTGCTGCTGGATCAGAGTTTCTAAGCTATCTGCCACTCACACCTCCTGCTCCATTGCCAGCCAGTCCCAGAGCACTGCAGTTATCTTCCACAGGATGACCCTGTTGGCGACCGCCTCCTCATCCCCATAAGTGGCAGCACCTGGCCCGTTGGTGACCCCATGGGAACGCGGGCTGAGGTGGGGTGCCTGACTCCTGGCCCTCCTCAGCTGCTGGCTGGTCCCATACTGGTCTGGGGTGGCTCCTGGACAGCGGACCTGTGGAGACAGAAGGGGACAGGGAGATGGTCTGTGAGTCTTGTGTCCTGACTCTGGGGCCCCCTGCTCTGCTGGCCCCCCGCCACAGCCCCTGGTGTCAGATGTCCCGGGGGGCGGGGTGCTCCTGGGATCCTGGGTGCAGAGGGGTTCCCACCTGGTGAGGATCTGGCTGGGTTCGGTTCCCTCTGCTTTCCCAGGTGTGGGGACTGTGGGGGGGCTGTGCTGGGGTATGTGCTGAGTATCACACGGGCATGAGGCCCCCCGCTGCCTGTGACAGTCCCCCCCCCGAGGCATCCCAAATGCCCCATACCTACCAACTGGTACCTCCATGAATTCCAGTGACACCTGACTGGAGGTGTCCTGGCTCAATGTCCCAAAGGGGATGGTGGTGATGAGTGTCCCATTGCTGGAACCCTTATCCTTGCTCCAGCCTCTGTCCCCTGGGTGTGTTTTGGTGGTGCCTGAGGGTCCCGGCTTGTCCTCCGTGGCCGCCTTCATCTCTTTCTTGGTCTCTGTGGTGTGGGCAGCAGTGTTCAGGAGATGCTCCACTAGTTGCACCTCCTTCAGCCCGAGGAGGCGGTGGAGCGCATCAT
The DNA here is from genome assembly GCF_033958435.1 of Carettochelys insculpta. Taxonomy (NCBI): domain Eukaryota; kingdom Metazoa; phylum Chordata; order Testudines; family Carettochelyidae; genus Carettochelys; species Carettochelys insculpta. Next base: position 109,022,394 of record NC_134137.1, on the reverse strand, counting down.
AATGGGGGCACCAGGTGGGCCATGCCCCCAGTCGGCTGACCGAATCCCAGGCTTGGCTGTAGGCCTGCTGGAGCTCCTTCGCCTTTCTTCTTATGTGCCCCCTACCCCTGGTAGGGTGCCCTGGCTGGTGAGGCCCCTAACTAGCCAGTTGTACACGTCAGCAAACCAGCTCCACATGCTGGTTTGGAGCAGGACCTCGCCCGCCCCTCAGAGCTGGGCTGGGCTCACTGGTGGGCTCCAGAGGGGCACAGGGCTCCTCGCTGGCTGACATGCCTGGCTGAGGGCCGCTGGCGCCGCAGTGTTTTTGGGGAGTTTCTGGGTAGCTATGTCTTTATGCATAGCCAGCCGTGACGATAGGTCCCCGTCTGGGCTGGCTGGGTCATCTCCAGGCTTCTGTGGGCCGCCTCCATGGCAGATCCGCTACTTCGAAGTTATGGGACGGGGCGCGTCTATTTTGAAGTTACACTTCGAAACAGGGCGCTATTCCCATCCCGCGAATGGAATAAGGACTTTGAATTTGGGCCATCTTACTTTGATCACGATTTCGAAGTAATGTATAATTTGTAGATACTCCATGCTTAACTTTAAAGTAAGGCCTAACTTCAGAAGTAATTTTGATGTTCATTGCTAGTGTAGACATGGGCCTTATGTATAATCACAGAGAGGTAGTCATGTTAGTTTGTATATTCACAAAACAAAAAAAAAAAGTGTGGCACTTCAAAGACTAAAAATATTATTTTATTAGGTGATGAACTTTTGTGAGGCAGACCCACTTCTTCGAAATTAATTCCAGATCTGAAGAGGTGAGTGTGCCCCATGAAAGCTCATCGCCTAATAAACTTATTTTGTACATCTTATGCATATTTACCATGCATCTAAGTTACCTGCTCCTGAGTACATATCTCAGCCCTCAGCATCTTCCTTTTGATAGCTGGTATTTTTTTCTGATTATTGGAGTTTCTGGTTTAGAAATATGATTCTCAGACTTCCTGCCTGATATACTTAAAATATTCTTTTCTTTTTTTCTACAGCTTTTTTGATCATATGTCATCTTAACACTCAGAGCTATACTCCTTTCCATTTAAGCTGGATTTCCATTTAATGAAAGATGCATTTGCCTGACTGACTCTTCAAAATTTATCATTTAATCATGCTTCTTACTTTCCTACTTCCTTTTGGTTGGTTGTTTAAGGTTGTGCATGCTTTGTGTACATGTATCATATGCTTAAATAGTCTGTGGTGTTTGTAAATGCTTGTCTACATAAGTACAAAGATTGTGGAAGATCTATTGATGAGGAAGAAAATGTTGCTTTAATGGTTGTGATACGAGGATTGAGTCTGTTTGGAGGTGCTCTTGTTATTGGGTAAAGTGAAATTAAGGACTTTTCAGTGACGAAAGAAAGCACGTAGACTGTGTGTATAGGCTGATCAAGGGCAGATAAGCATCAAGGTATGAAAGAATAGTGAAGTCTTGTGTATTGTGACCAAGCCTACCACAAGGTACACTGTGAGAATTGTCACAGCAATTCCCTCATGATCAGGGTTTTTTCCAGGCTGTTGTTCATGGACCCCCAGGGGTCTGCAGGCTATACCTAAGATTTCCAAAGAGCTCCATTGAGCATTTCATAGTGGTCTACAAATGCGGAGGCAGAAAGGTGAAAATCACTACTCTAAGATGTCTGGTATACAGATCATGCAATTATAAGCTCAGAGGCAAGGCCTTTAGGCACTATAAATGCTTAGTTCTGTGGGGTCTAGTCCTCCTTTGAGTCCCTCTTAACTCACAAATGGTAATGATATAACAAAGTCATAATAGGGCAAATACCCTAACACAACTACTTTAACCGCTGCAAGAAAACTAATTAGTCTAATGATTTCTAACTCTGTCCTTGCAGGCAGTCCATTAACAAGGTATGAGGTCCCCTCATTGGAACACTTGCACACGCTCATCCTGCTTCAGCCAATGGTGGCCCTCTGCCAGCACAGGCTGCTTCCTATCTGGCCTTTCCTCTACATTCATCTCCCATACTTCTACCACTGGCTTGTGGTTCCTGCTTTCTCACAGCCAGTAGCTTTGTTCTCCGAATCTTTCTTACCTGTTTCTTTTTCTTGTATTTCAGGGTTTATGGATCTTTCTACTGACCAAACTAGAGTGAATAACAGCCCTCTCTAGCAGCTAGATCAGGGTGGCAATAATTTTTGATGGGACGGGGGGGTGTCCCACTCCAAGGCTTTTGTAAGTGGTCAAGAACTACACACTTTCATAATATTCATAGAGGTGGTATGGGGTCTAGTATGGAGGTTGGATGCAGAAGGGAGCTTGAGCTAAGGGATTTGGTGCAGGAGTGGGTGTGGGAGCTGTGAGGAATGTGGGTTGAGGAGAGTGTCCTTTTAGTGAGGGGGTCGTGGGGGCATGGTCCAGAAGGGCGTCTGGGTGCAGGAGAGGATTCTGAATTGGAAGAGAGGTGTGGGGGCTGGAGGGTGCTGTCTGGGAAGGGATATGGGTACAGGAGCAGGGTTGCACTTGGTTCGAGTTGCGTGGAACAGGGGTACAGAGTGTTGGAGGGGCTGGGGTCCAGAGCTAGGCTTGGGCTGGGAGGCTCTTATCTGGGCAGCTCCCAGCCAGCAGTCCAGCAGGTTCATTAGCTAGGGTTCCTGCATTCCATTCCCTTGCATAGGCCTCCCCTAGGCTCTGTACATTCGCAGAGCCCTGCAGCTGGCTTTCCTGAGCATTGGGCAGGGCATGCATACAGCCATATGCAGCCCTGGTAGGCTGGATCCAGCCTGTGGGTTGTATTTTGCCTGGCCCTGGGCTAGATCCTCCCATCTCTCACCCTCAATGCTAAGCTGGACTGAATAAAAGTTACCTAGTAATAAGGCAGTAGGTTCTTTTATGACTTTCCATTAGCAGAAAGAAAATACTGTAAATTCTGTTCAGTGAGAAGGGATAGAAGTGAGAAGATGATGGAGGCAGTGAGACATCCTGGCTGGGTCTACACTAGAGAGTTTTGTTGACAGGAGGTGCCTTTCTGTCGACATAACTCAGGGAGCATCTACACACTTAAAGCATTCTGTCCACAGATTCTCGACAGAACTCTGCATTTGCCTCAGCAGTATTATCCCTCAAAAATTTCAGGCATAACAATCTGCCGACAGAGTACTGTCGATAGAAGAGCAGTGTAGACACTTCTCTGTTCAAAGAGGGCTTCCGGTTGCCAGGCAGCCGTTTGCTTTCTGGCACCAGAGGGCAGTTTAGTCTGGCAGTTCTCTGTCGACAGAGCAAATTGTGTGTAGATGCAATCTATTGACAGAGGTTCTGTGGAGATTTCCCTGTCTACAGTGACTTCTAACAACAGATGCTTCTAGTGTAGACATAGCTCCTATGAATAATTGATTAAAAACTATGTTGGTTTGCTCACCAGTGAGCTCAGGTTTATGCACTCATGGGCAGCGGGTGAAGCCCCCCTTTGGAGAGGCTAGCCTCCAGCTCCACCCTTTCCACCTGTGTCCTCTGTCCTGTGTCTAGAGCCACCACCCAATCTCTTTGGGGCTTCTAAGCGCTCCTGCCCTGGCCAGAGGCACTCTGAATCAACTCCAGCCATGGAAACGGGAAAGCCATGATTCCCTTTTCTCTCCGAGACCCAAGGTTCTCTGGGGAAAAAGCATCTATTCAAAGATACTTACAGTATGCCCCATCCAAGTTCTGAGGCAGCTGAGGGAGTCAGTATGTGTTACTCAGCTTCCTGAGTTCATCAGTAGTCTCTCTGGAGCTTAGGGGAGGTTATTGATAAACCAGGGAAGCTGAATAGCACATACTGCCTCCTCAGCTGTCCAGAACTAGAGCATAATAAAGTAAAAAAAGCTGTGACATCCCACAGTGGGGTGCCATGGCAGAGTTCCCCTGGCCTAATGCACCTGCTGCTCATGCTAGCAATAGGCTTTTAGTTCTGTGTATCTGGATGCATAGGATGGAAGAATCAGTGAGAGCTGAGGCAAGGTTAGAGTTGTAATCATAAACAGTTGGGTGAGGGGGCTAAGGTTGTCACAGGAGGAATCAAAAAATTATTCTTCATGGAGAAGTGGGGGACAGGACCAGGTGTTCTAGGAAATGATAGAAGAAAGAAGTATTAGAATAGGTAGAACAAATTTGAAGTGGAAGTGACCACCTCTACCGTTGGTCAGAAAGCCTGAGGAAGATGAGCAGTTTGACATGATGTTGAAGATATGATTCTTGAAATAAATCGTGTGTGATCAGATTGGGAGCAAATGGAAATTAGAAGTTAGATGGGGAGGGATAGCTCAGTGGTTTGAGCATTGGCCTGCTAAACCCAGGGTTGCAAGCTCAATCCTTGAGGAGGCTAATTAGAGCAAATAGGTATCAGAGGGGGCAGGGGATTGGACTAGATGACCTCCTGAGGTCCCTTCCAGTTCTAGGAGATGTATATCTCCAATTATATATATATGTGGCTTCACTCATGAAAAATCCTTTCAGAGAGGTAGCTGTGTTAGTCTGTATCTTCGAGAACAACAAGAAGTCCTGTGGCACCTTATAGACTAACAGATATTTTGGAGCATAAGCTTTCGTGGGCAAAGACCTGCTACAACAGATGCATGAGTTGGAGGGTGGGGGGTTTCAGAGGGGTATTTAAAGAGTGGGGTCCCAGTAAAAGGGAGGGCCAGAGCTGATAAGGTCTATTCAGTCAGGGTGGAAAAGGCCTGTTATCAGTAGTCTGCATGGAGAGAGGGAAAAACAGGTCAGATAAGATGGGGGGGATATGGTCCATTGTCAGTCTAATGTGGAGGTGTTAACACCTAGGGCAGAGAAGCTTCTTTTGTAGGGTGCAAGCCACTCCGAGTCTCATGTTGGCATACTGTGGGGCCATGTGGGTGCCCATAGCAGTGCCACTGATTTGAATCATCTTTATGGCTGACCTGGAACAACGCTTCCTCAGTTCTCAACCATATCATCAGGGGCTCCTTTACCTGTATATCTACGAATAAAATATATGCCATCACGTGCCAGCAATGCCCCACTGGAATTTACATTGGCCAAACTGGACAGTCTTTACATAAAAGAATAAATGGACATAAATCAGACAGCAGGAACGGTAATGTGCAGAAGCCTGTGCGGGAATACTTCAATCTCCCTGGACACTCAGTAGCAGATTTGAGGGTGGCAGTCCTGAAACAAAGAAATTTCAAAAATCAAATGGAGAGAGAAATCTCTGAGCTGCAATTTATTTGCAAATTTGACTCCATTAACCATGGATTAAACAGAGACTGGGAATGGCTTGCACCTTACAAAAGAAGCTTCTCTGCCCTAGGTGTTAACACCTCCACATTAGACTGACAGTGGACGATATCTCCCACCTGTCTTATCTGACCTGTTTTTTCCTCTGTTCATACAGACTACTGATGATGGGCCTTTTCCACCCTGACTGAATAGACCTTGTCAGCTCTGGCCCTCCCTTTTTCCGGGACCCCATTCTTTAAATAGCCCTCTGAACCCCCCCCCCACCCACTCATGCATCTGATGAAGTGGGTCTTTGCCCAGGAAAGCTTATGATCCAAAATATCTGTTAGTGTATAAGGTGCCACAGGACTTCTTGTTGTTCTTGCAAAATCTTTTGTGATTAAATAGCAAAAGACAAAAATAATGTGTTCTGTAAGGAAGGAGTAAATAAAAATCTAATCTTCGATAGTGTGCAATAAGCCCAGTAAAATGGGACAGTGCAGCAGATATGTGGGATGTGAAAACATGAACTTTTACACTTTTCCAAGTACTCTTGCCCATTTATGTTACGCCACTATGTCAGAGTGCTGCTTTATTCCTGCCCTATTTTCTAAAGAGTGGGTATGTTCTTTGGGAACAATTAACATTTTGGGGAAGGGATAGTTGAATAGCTAAATTTAGATGAGTTTGTACAGGAGTATGGTTGTCCTACAGGGGACAGGAGGGCGGAGGGTCTGGGCAATCCTCTGTGCCTCAAGCCCCATCCCTTCCCCACTTCACCCTCCATCCTGCCTCCTGACCCTCTGCCATTCTGGGGCAGAGGCACGGGGATGGTAACAGGCAGTCGGTCACCTCCCCTTGCCTTCCCCCTGCAGTTGCCATGCAATGTGAGCGGCAGCCTCCCTTGCTCCACCGCACCCTCTGAGCCCGCTGAGTTCTACTTCTCCACAAGTGGCTAGGAGCACCAGTCACTTTCCAGTGCTGTGGAGAAATGGGGCTCAGCGGGCTTGGAGCATGCGGTGGAGCAGGCTCCCGCTTATGCTGCATTGTGATGGGGCAGAGGGAGGCAACCCCCTGCTGCTGGTGTCCACCACCACATCCTGCCTCAGGTAATTCCCCTTCCCATCCTTAGGATGGCTGGAGTGGCTGCCGTGGGGGCCCCCCAAAAGCATGGAGTTTGGTACAATCGCCTCACCTTGTTCTATGGATGGGACAGCTCTGGTTGTCCCACATAAGGAAAACTTTTATAAATGACTGTGAAACTATGTAAATGATCAAGAAGTGGCATGACACCATATATGGAACTATCACTTCAGGCTTAATTTTGTCCTATCAGAAGATTTTATAGGGGGAACCCCAGCAGGATATTTATTATATACATATAAAAAGCTTTTTACACATCAAACTAGTTATCTGCTTCAACGCTGCAATGTTTGCTGTGAGACTGCTTAAATACATACAGTTTTCATAATGTGGAGCCAGTCACTTGAAATTTTATGAAGCTCATTGAACTCATGAAAAATACCAGAGCTATAGTCTTCTGAATTTTGTGTACTAGGAGACAATGTTTTTAGAGAAGGGAATAAGGCAGGCATCCTTCAGTCTGCGTAGACTATGGATCGCGCCCTTCATAACTCCATTTAAGATTGTCATTTGCAGTGTTGACTGACTGTGGAGGCCCATACGAGAGTGACAGTCCTTGCTACATATGTAGTGCGTGTCTGGCAGGTCCTTGCTGTCCTTTCTACAGCCTCGCTTCTCCTCTGCCAGCTGTCTGATCTTCATCTCGCCCTTCTGAAGGCCCCTGTGTAGTTCCTGCTTTCAGCTGCTGCGGTCGTCTACCAGCTCTTCCCAACTATCTGGGTTGATGTCTACCTCCTTGAGGTCCCTCTTACAGACATCTTTGTAGCGCAACTGGGGGCGTCCAGGAGGTCTTTTGCCAGAGGCTGGCTCACTGTACAGGATATCTTTTGGGATCCTTCCATAATTCATCCTGTGGACGTGACTAAGCCAGCGGAGCTGCCGCTGCCTGAGGAGGGTATGCATGGTTGGAATTCCAGCTTGCTCGAGGGCGGCGTTGTTTGGCACTCTGTCCTTCCATGATATCCCAAGAATGCTCCTGAGGCAGCGCAATTGGAAGACATTCAGCTTCTTTTCCTGGCGGGCATACAAGGTCCAAGACTCGCTGCTGTAGAGGAGGGTGCTGAGGATGCAGGCTCTGTAGACTTGCATTTTGGTGTGAGTGTACAGCTTGTTGTTGTTCCACACTCTCTTGCTAAGTTTGAACAGAGTTGTGGCTGCTTTTCCAATCCTCCTGTTTAGCTCAGACTCCAGCGACAGGGTGTCAGGGATGGTGGACCCGAGGTAAGTAAACTCGTGGATGACCTCTAGCGTGTAACTGTCAGTGCTGATTGATGGAGGTTCAGCAACGTCTTGACCAAGTACGTTTGTCTTCTCGAGGCTGATGGTAAGCCCGAAGTCCTTGCATGCTTTGGAGAACTGATCCAGCAGTTGTTGAAGCTGGCCTTCTGTGTGTGTCACTACAGCAGTGTCATCTGCGAACAGCATGTCTCTAATGAGCACTTCCTGCACCTTAGACTTAGCCTTCAGCCTTGCAAGATTAAACAAGTTTCCCATCAGATCTTGTGTGCAAAAAAAATGCCCTCTGTTGAGGATCCAAAGGCGTGCTTCAGGAGGAGTGTGAACAAGATCCCGAACAATGTCAGAGCAAGGACGAATCCTTGTTTGATGCCATTCCTGATGCTGAAGGCATCCAATGATGTGCTGTCATATTGGATGGTTCCTCTCGTGTCTTCGTGGAAAGACTGGATCATCTTGAGTAACCGTGGTGGACAGCCTACCTTGTGGAGCAATTTAAACAGTCCATCCCTACTGACTGAGTCGAAAGCCTTGGTCAGGTCGATGAAGGTGACATAGAGTAACTTCCTCTGCTCCCTGCGTTTCTCCTGCAGCTGCCTCAGGGAGAAGATCATGTAAATGGTATATCTCTGGGCGCGGAATCCGCACTGGGATTCAGGATACACCCCCTCAGCGAGCTTCTGGAGTCTGCTGAGGATGACATGAGCGAACAATTTACCAGTGATACTGAGGAGGGAGATTCCATGGTAATTGTTGCAGTCACTTCTGTCTCCTTTTGTTCTTATACAAGGTTGCAATGTTGGCGTCCCACATATCCTGTGGAACCTCACCTTCTCTCCAGTACAGTACACTTGATTACCTCTGGTGGTATACCATCCTGGCCTGGGGCCTTTCCTACTGCAGTGCTGTCAAATAGCTTTCTTCAATTCGACCACAGTTGGTTCCTGGTCCAGCTCGTCCATGACTGACAGGAGCTCGACAGCATTTGAGGGCTGTATCAACCACAGTGTTCTCGCATGAGTACAGCCCGGAGTAGTACCCATCGCTCCATCTGTTTGGCTTTGTCAGTGATGACTTCACCAGATTGGGATTTCAGAGGTGCCGTCTTGTTCTGGATGGGTCCCATTGCCGCCTTTGTGCCCTCGTACATTCCCCTGAGATTACCAGAGTCAGCATAGGTCTGGATACTGCTGCATAGCTTAAGCCAGTAGTTGTTGGCCCAGCACCTGGCTGTCTGCTGTACTATTTTTCTGGCTACTCTGAGTGCTTGCTGGGTACTCTGACTTGGTGAGCGTTTATACTCCAGAAGTGCAGCGCGCTTCTTTTCGATGACTGAAATCATCTCATCGGAGTTAGCTTCGAACCAGTCGTTTGTGTTTCCAGCTCTTCTTCCAAACACTGACAAGGCCATATTGTAGATTGTGTCCCTCAGATGCTGCCATTTGGATGTCGCATCAGCACCCCCAGGGCTGCTGTGCAGATTCTCCTCAAGGGTGTCTCTGAACACTTCAGCTTTTTCTGAGTTTGCTGTCTTTCTGGCATCAGTGCGGGGCCTTCCAGTTGGTTTAGAATGGTGCAGCTTCTTGGGTCTCAGCTTGAGCTTGGAGCAGACTAGCGAATGATCTGTATCGCAGTCGGCACTGTTGTAGCTGTGTGTCAGGAGGATGTTTTTGAGGTTGTTGCATCTGGTGATGACCAAGTCTAATTGGTGCCAGTGTTTCGAGCATGGGTGTCTCCATGACACTCTGTGCTGTGGCTTGGTTTGGAAAAATGTGTTTGTGATGCACAGATTGTGGTACGTGCAAAGTTCAAGGAGACGCTGTCTGTTGTCATTCATTTTTCCCACACCAAAGTGACCTAGGCAAGAGGGCCGTGAGTCATGATCGGCTCCAATTCTTGCATTGAAGTCACCCAAAAGGTACAATTGTTCACGAGCAGGTATTTGCACTATTGCGGCACTGAGTTCGTTGTAGAACTTGTCCTTTGCTTCTGGTGTGGCGTTCAGAGTTGGAGCATAAGCGCTGATCAGGTGGATGGGACCAGCGCAGGTTTGAAGTTTGACCTGAAGGAGTCTTTCTGATCCGCCTGTGACTAGTTCCACCATTTGCAGAAGAGTGTTTCTGATGGCAAAGCCGACACCGTACTCCCTGGGTTCCTCTTGGCCTTTGACCTGCCAGAAAAAGGTGTAGCCCTTTTCCTTTAGGGATCCTGAAGCTGCAAGTCGCATCTCCTGCAAAGTGGCGATGTCCACTTGGAGCCTCTTCAGTTCCTCGTTGATGACAGCAGTCTTTCAGATGTTGCTGATGTCCTGAAGATCTTCAGTCAAACCAGTCAACATGTTCCGTACATTCCAACAAGCAAGCTTGAAACTTTGATGCTTTCCTTTTCTTAATAATTTTCTTGTTGGTTTGTCTGGCGCTCATTTCAGTCACTTGTCAGGTTTGGGAACCTTAAGTCTCATGCAGCCAGTGAGGCAAGCGAACTGTGGCGAAACAGTACCCTACTGGCTGGGGGCTGCTTAAGGCTGGCGGTGACTGTCCAGTGAGATGCGATGATCTCTCCCATCATCGGAAGCAACCACTGGCGCTCATTCACTACGCCAATCGAGCATGAGCTTATAACCAGTATCTATTGCCTCCCGTGTTGGTTCAACGCTGTTAAGCGATGCTGGAGTATCTCTCCAGGCGCGAGCCTGGGCAATTTTTATGGAGACCCTGGGCTGCCCAGACACCAGGCCCCCACTCTTGGCTTTGGAAGGGAATAAAAAGGGCTAAAATAGAAGGGGGCTCTGGCCAATGAGTACCTCATGGCTCTGATTGGTTCTTGTATCGCTGTTGTTGAAATGAAATGAGAGTTCAAGTGCAGAAGAAAATTTGAATTTGCTTTTCCCCTAGATTGTAGACCAGTCATTCTCAAAATGTGTTCCACAGACTACTTGTGGTCTATCATCATCTTGCAGGTGGGCCTTGGCCTTGGGGCTGGGGCCTCTGGACCCTCCCCACCCCACCCCCTGCATCTGGGAGTACATACTGCCACTCCGGTCCACCCTGCTTCACCCCCGCAAACTTGGTGCGTCAGCACTGGTTTCCTGCTGTTGGGGGGGCAGGGACCCTAAACCTCATGGCCTGGATCCCACTCACAAGGGGAGGAATCCCCTCTGTGCACTGCCACACCCTCTCCCTTGCGTGGGAGAATAGTGGCATGGGAAACCACTCACCTGGAGGCTTTCCCTGCTGCTCCCTTTGATCCATGGGGGCTGATGCCTGGGAGTGGATGGGGGCATAGAGCCAGGTAAGCACCCACTGATGCCCAGAACTCCCATCCCATCTTCCTCATATAACCCCTCCCACCAAGACCTGTCGGTGCAGGCAGTTGTGAGCAATGGTCACTAACCCCACACCAGTGACCCGTCTGGATCCTCAGAAGGCCTAGAGAATGGAACAAGGAGGGGACAGCGGAGACCCAGCGATGAGTAGAGGTCGCCCCGCCCCTCTGCAGACTGCTCCCACCCACCTCCGGCAGGAGGCCGCGGGAATGTGCACTTGCCCTATACCACTGCGTGAGAGGCTGAGAGGTTTTTCCCTGGCAGGCAGGAGGCTGGCTCTTAGGATGGAGGGTGAGACAAGGAGAGGAAGGCTTGGAAGATACAAACAACTACAATATTTATTAACAAAACCAACAACATGCGAAAAGGCAACAACACATGTAAAACAGACACATAAGGCAATTCATTATAACGTTTTTGAACAAGCTTTGTACTTTGTTAAACACTTATAGCTACTACTTCTATATTAAACTGTAACAACTAATATATTGCTTAAACACTTACAATAATAATAAGTAGTAAAGACTCCATAAGGCAGACCTGTATGGTTATCTTTAATAGGATGGAGGTAAAAAGGTAGTTAGAAGGAAAGAAAAAGGAAAGAGGTATAGGAATTTGAGTTAATTTTAGCTCCGGGCAGGGGAAGGTCAGTATGCCTTCCTCCTTTACACCCTGGCTGGTTTTCTAGGCCAGCCTATTGGAGAACCTAGGGCTCTGCCTGCTAGGGCCTCCTCCCAACTGAGTGAGGAATTTGAAACCTCCCCAGCTGGGGCTTGGAGGATAGGGATAGGTAAGGGAATTAGGTAGGGAAACCGGGAGGTTAAACCTCCACTGGGTCAGTTCACCTGCACCTTAAGTTAACAAGTACATATATCTGGCTACTACTACTAACTAGGCAACCAATTTAACTGATTTAAACTATAACTATAAAACTATTAATACAAGTGTGCAGTTCTCAAGTTAGTAATTTTAATCTGGGCAGTTAGGCCCGGCCTTGGGGTCGAGCCCCTGGGTGTGGCCCCTCCTTGGCCCTGGAAGGGCGCGGTCCGGGTCGCGACCCCGAACCCCCCGATGTGGGGACACAATGCCCAAAGTATTGAGTTGTCTGAGAGAACAGCCTGGGCTAGGCCTCAGGCCTGTGGTAGTTCAAATGGCCTGGGCTAGGCCTCAGGCCTGTGGTAGTTTACGTGTCCGTCGCTGCAGTCCCAGTCAGGTAGGTAGGTCTCGTCTGGAAGATGGCGTCGACGCCGCAAAATGGTGGGTGGCGGCGGGAGCGAGGGTGCCGCTTGAATGGCAGACCCTGGGCCTCACAGCCGGGTACGCAGTACCTCACCCTAGTGATAAGGCCAGTTCGCCACCCGACTGATTCACCTCAGGGCCTGCTTGTTGCTCCCTCATCGCTGTGGTCGCTGAGGTAAAGATGGGGGCTGGCACCACAGCAGCTGATGGACACTGCTGGTGCTGCCTCAGGAGCTCTTAGCAAAGTCAGGAGCTCTTCGCAAAGTCTTCAGGCGGCAGCACCACCTCACAGCTCAGCCTGAGGCAGGCTGAGCTGCAGTGATCAGCTCTGGGCAGCACTGCCTAGAGGCAGATGCTGCTTTGATTTCAGCTCTTCTGAATTAGGAGCTCTTCGAAAAGTCGTCTTCACTGCTGTGCTGCGCCCAGACTGACTGACCTCCCCAGACTGACTCTGGATGCTGTGCTGCGCCGCCTTTTATTTGGTGTTCTCATGCATGATTTATGATTTGATTTTAATATTCATGATCTTGTCCATGGTTTTTAACCAGGTTCTCCAGCCTGTGGAAGTTTCTAGAACCTCTCCACAGGTGCCCAATCAGAGGCCGGGATTTTGAATCTCAGGTCATGAATTATTTATGAGTTCAAGTTACCGGGGAAACCAACTGACACAGAGTGACCTTTACAGGGGGCTGCTAAATGGCAGCCTATATGACTTTAGATTCTACCTGTACCTGTAATGATGTTTAATGGCCAAAGGCTTGTTTCCCCTGGCCCACGGGGACAATAATGCCCAAGGGATAAAAATCCCTGACAAGACCCAGACCCCCTACGCCACTCTTGCACCATCTGCCCACTCAGAACTCACATGCTAACCTGTATCCTCAAACTCTTGGCCAGTGCCCCCCACCCTCAGCCCCCACTGGCACCCTCCCTCTAGCCCAGACCTTTCACCTGAAACAAAAACAAAACTTATTTTTTTCTGCACTTAAAGCCTCTTTCATTTTATTTCAGTAACAGTGATACAAGAACCACTCAGAGCTATGGGGTGCTCATTGGCCAGACCCCTCTTCTTGCACCCTCCTTCCAGTCCAGACCTTTCACACGTACCTGCCATTGGCCACCCAGACCCTTCACTCCCATCTCACTCCGGTCAGCTTCCTTCCAGTCACTGAACCCTTCATTTTTAGTTCCACCCAGAGCCTAGGAAGGCTCACAAAAATCTCATAGCCCTGAGATCCCAGGAGAGTTACTCTGGTCTGTGACAAACCTTCAGCCTTGGTCCTCTCCTCTTCCCTCCCCCACCCCTGTGGCATTGTGGTATGAGGGGAGTGATGTGTCTCAGTTGAGGGTCACATCCGTGAATTTTGTGGAAGAGGAGTTGTGGGTTTTTTTTTCTCCACTGTTGTGTGACCCCCCCAACCCAAAAAATGCTTCCCACCCCGCCATAAGTAAAGATACCGTTCACACCTTTTGTTTTGGACATGTTAATATTTTACTTAAAATTAAGTTTGGTAAACTAACATGATATACACCATAAGGTCTAAATATTTGCCTGCCTTATGTTATAGCTGTGTATTTATGATTTTATGCTCCAGTAGCTTAATATGAATCATTTTGTATTTAAGATATTTAGAGGTAGGCAAACACATTCTGTTGGCTGGTGGTCAGTGGAAAGGTTTGTGATGAATGGGGTGGGCCATGGGGCAAAACGTTTGAGAGTCACTGATCTAAACCAGTGGCGTTCTGCATTTAAACTGAACCACATCACTCGGAGGATCCCCTTTTCAGTAAGGTTACCGGAGGTTTTCCCCCAGCAGCAACCTCTTATGCTTCTGAGTTGTACCTGAGAATGTGATAGAGTTCTCTCCTTTTATATCAATTAAAGTTTCCTGAGAGTTGAGAGAGGTTTTATTTGGTTTTTGGTAAAAGAGTGTTGAGATGGCTTTAAATCCAGCAATGATAGGCTTCTAGGGTTTGTGATTGTCTATAAAAGTCTGTAATATGGGGCAATTTACTGTACATGCTCACAAAAGAATAATGTATTGTATTCTCAAAGAATATAAATGGGTAAAGTGCAAGGACAGCATGTTATGAGCGCATTAATGCTGATACTGTCCTATCTTCCATAATGTTAGACTTTGCTTTCACTATAATTTATACAAACCCCTTCTACTTTTTGTCCATATTTATCATTTCAGGAGTATAAGGAAATTTTGGTTAGAAAATTTATCAGGGTTCTTCGAGTGCTGTCCCGGTGGGTGTTCCACAGTAGGTGTTGCACTCACCCAGCACCACAGGATGGAGACTTTTCTTAGCAGCACTCAGCTGGGCTGCACATGTGCAATCCCAGCAAATGCCATACCCACCACTAGGGATAGCATGTGCAGCCCCAGTCTCTCCTCAGTTCCTTTATAGCTTCCCTTAGCTGCAGACGGAGCCTGGCTGTCTCTTCTCCCTTCAGACCTGTAGATAGAGAATACTTAGCCTTTAGTTAGTCTATAGTTATTAGTTCTTTATTTCTATATGTATAGTTTTTTGTTTATAACATACTTAAGTGAGTTACAAAAAAAAAAAGAACTTCCTTCTTTCTCGATAGCTTCATATTCCTTATACGTAGTTTGTTGATGTGACCTGTTTGTAAAAAAAAAAAACAAAAAAAAGAACAAGGAGAGAGCAGAAGAAACAAAACAAAATTAAAGTAGAAGAACATAAAAATATCTTTAACGCTCGGATTTAAAAAATGTTCAAAGTGCCGCAGTCCTATGCCCACCTCAGAGGAATGTATTCACTGCCTTGGAGAAGCTCCTATTCCTCCAAAATGCTCTCATTGTAAGAACCTAACCACAAGAGCTGGAAAGGACAGGGAGCTGAGACTAAAAATGTGCCTCTTTGATAAAGCTTTCAAGCCACTGCCAGACTGGCTTTCTATGCCAGGAAACATCCCTTCTGCCAGGGACACTACCCCTTCTTCACTGGGGATTAAGGCAAAAAGTAAGCCTTCCCCTTTGTGCTCCCTGCCCAGAGTGAGCACGGGAGATGAACAAGGCACTTTGGGCATACAAAAGCCCAAGCTCATCTCTGTTTCTAAAACGAAAAGCCGTACCTCAGCAAAAGCAGCTTAAGTGCCCGCAGCAACAGCATTGCCTGAAACAGTGGCATGGCCATCACTGGCAGTCCAAGCGGTGGCTGCCGTGCTGAGTGCGCAGCCGGCACCAGCTGATACACAGCCTTCATCAGTGCCACAGGAACATGCGGTGCTGTGCTCTGTCCCAGCACCAGGAGAGCAACATCAAACCCTGGCACAGCACCAGTTCTCACCAATGGCACCGTGAAAAGCCAACGCTAAACAAGAGTTCCCCCAGGGAACCACAGCTCTTGTTCTTTAACTAAGTCACTATAGGGACACTGTTTCCCACCAGTCCACCCTGCCATCACAGGGATCACTATTACAAGACACCAATGTATTATCATTTCCTCATTCCTATTACTCTGCAGATTACAGAGACAGCTCACTAGAAGGGGTGGTAAATTTCCAGAAGCCCTCATATCACCATGTTCTTCTAGGGATAGTAGATATTTTGACTGTAGAAGCACCTGTTTGTCTCAACATTCGTCCCTGAGGGCACCCCATGCAGTGCATTATTATTTAGATCATCGCTACCGTCGCCATCCACATGAACCTTACTATTCCAGACCTTGATCACGTTGATCACTGTGCCACTACAGCAGTCCCATTAGGGATGACTCCAAGAGCACCCTGTGCTGTGCCACAGGACCAGACATCTCCTATCTTGTCGGTTTCTTCACATAAAGGGAAAGACATAGAATTGAATGATACTGACCTGCCGGATGCTCTTGAGTCACACCTACCCTCTGATTCACCACCTGCTCAATCTGCCGTGTCCCACAGAAGAGCACTCTTGTCTGTACACCAGTCTTTTCCTGACATCCTGAAACAATTCCAGGATACGTTTGAGAGTGCCGGTCAGCCTGGAGGCTATTTTAACAGAAATACCTGAGAAGCAACAAAAGCTTCTAAAAATATTTACAACCACCTGCAAGTGCCAGATTAGCAGTTGACGAGGCCATAATGGAGTCAGCAGATGAGGTTTGGCAAAAGCCTGCCCCGGCCACACCCACCAACAAACGGGTTAAGGGAAAATATTTTGTCCCAGCAAAGAGCATGGACTTTTTGTTCTTGAACCCACAACCAAATTCTCTGGTGATGTTGCAAAATCATCAATGTACAAAAATACCCTTGCTGACAAGGAGCATAAGCACCTGGAGCTATTTGGTACAAGGATCTATTCATCTTCTATGCTCCAACTATACATAGCTAGTTATTTGGTTCTGTTAGCCAATTGCAACTTTGACAGTTATTCTAAACTTTCCCCAATAATCTCTCTTCTTCCTGAAGACAAGAGACCTACCCTGAAATTTATAGTTCAGGAAGGCCACACTGCAGGAAAAACAGCACTGCAGATGGCACTAAACTCGGCCTGATAAAGCAGCCATAGCCATATACAATTATTTGCAAAGCAGTCCTACAAATCTTATCAATGAAATGCCACTAGACCAAGAAATCAGAGGCACAAAACCCCAAATAACCGCTCTGTTCCTCCACTGGTCTCGAAACAGCAGGTTTCAAGTTTGGGTCAAGGGCTCGTCAAACCTCCTACACTCTCTAGTGCACAACTATCAAATGTTCCATCACTGCCTACATCCCTGTTACCACCAGTGGATGTTACTAACCACAGACAGATGGGTGTTAGACGTCATCACCCAGGGATATACTATCCCTCTACTCTCCATCCCTCCAACATCCTACCCCCTTACCAGCCTCACTTCAGGGACCTTTCCCATGAGAACTTATTATGGCTTGAAGTTCTACACCTTTTACAAATTGGAGCCATAGAAGAAGTTCCCAAACAACATTAGGGGAAAGGATTTTACTCAAACTACTTCTTAACAGAAAAGAAAAAGGGGTTGGAGACCCATCCTAGATCTAGGGCAACTAAACAAATACGTTCTCAATCAGCATTTCAAGATAACCACACTATCTTCTGTAATCCCTGCACTGGACGAGAGAGACTGGTTCGCAGCCCTTGACCTTTAAGATGCTTTTTTCCTAGTGACCATTCACCCTGCCCACAGTTGTTTCTTGCATTTCACCCTTGGAGCACAACACTATCAATACAGAGTCCTTCCTTTCGGGCTTTCATCTGCCTCCAGGGTATTCACCAGAGTCCTTACACCAGCAGTTGCACCTCAGAGGGTAAGACATCACCATATTCTTGTATCTCAATGATTTTCTCCTTTTGAGGACCATCACAGGATGTTACAAGAACCATGATCCAATTCATGAGACAGCTCCTACAATCCCTTGGGTTCCTTTATAAACATTGCCAAATCAATCCTGAAACCTACCGCATGCATCAATTTCGTAGGAATTTGGCTCAACTCCACAACTGCGTGAGCTTATCTCCCTAAGTAGTGCAACAAGGCTATAAAAGGCCTTATATCACAACTTACCCTCAGCCCTCCAGCTCCTGTTCTTACATGTGTTTGCCTCCTTACATTGGCTCGCCTCCTTGGTCGCTACTTACATTGTCCCCAGTGCTCAGCTACTTTTTCTCTGCCTTCAGCATTGGCTGGGGTCAGTATATATCCCTGGCAGATATCAAATACACAGACAGGTACCAGTACCTCAAAAGGTAACTGAGTCCTTATGCTGGTGGACCCAAGAATGAAACACCCTAGTAGGGGTCCTGTTTCATTATGCCCAACCAGCCTATCCAATTACGATGGATGCTTTTCTTCTTGGCTGGGGAGCACATTGCCAGCAACATCGGGTCCAAAGTCAATGGACCAGGGATGAACAGAGGTTACATATTAACCTTCTCTAGTAACCAGCTGTTTTCAATGCTTGCAAGTATTTCCTGCTGCACATTCAAAACAGAACTCTAGATTCTCACAGACAATACCGTGACAAATGGCATGCTCTGGGATTGCACTTACTCAGCCCCACTGAGTGCTGCTAAGAAAAAGTCTCCATCCTGTGGTACTAGGTGAGCCCAACACCTACTGTGGAGCACCCACGGAGGGACACATCTTGAAGAATCATTGTTACTGCACAAAGTAAGTAACTTCTTTCATCTCATCTGTCCATTTGCCACTAGCAGTTAATTGATCTTTAAGGGCATATTTAGTGGCAAATAGCAATATTTTCAGTTATGGTATTAAGCACCTGTAGTACCCAGTGGCATTGAGACCTCATCTGGGGTGAGTGAAGTCTCTGCTCTACAGCCTCAGCTGAGAGCCAGCTGGCCTTTAGCTCATGTGGTAGAGTGCAGGGCTTTAGACCCTATGCTGACAGGTTCTGTCCCTGGTGCTGGCAACCTGGGTCTGTTGGTATTACAACTGTTGCATTGGCCAGGAAGAACTGCTGGAAGGTCTCAGAAGCTCGGGACATGCTTCCTCAGCCCAGGGAAGCATGTAGTACCCAGAGGCACTGAGACCTCATCTGGGGTGGGTGAAGTCTCTGCTAAGAGCCAGCTGGCCTTTAGCTCGTGTGGTAGGATGCAGGGCTTTAGACCCTACACTCGTAGGTTCTGTCGCTTGGGCCGGCAACCCAGGTCTGGTGGTGTTACACACCCATAAGCACTAAGCTTTTTTTAATTAAATTTATTTATCCCCAGCAACTTTTTAAATTAGCATTGCCAGTCTATTTCTTGAATTTAAATTTCTTATAAAGTTATGATTTAATGTTTTCAATTTCTGGCAGAATATATTATGTACAGCAAGGGTCAGCAGCCGCTGGAATGGGTGCCAAGAATGACATGTGAGCTGATTTCATCAGCATGCAAGGCAGGAGCTCAGCCCCGCCACTCCTCCCCATGCACCCAGGAGCTTGCTCAAAGCCATGCCGCCTGGGGATTAACAAAAGACCAGCTAATGCTACCAACCACCTAACGGGAAAGCTCTGCATCTTAATTTATTTCTTTATATCTGTTGTAACTAGGGCTTTTAAAAGGTATCACTGTCACTTGGATCATACATAGAGGTCAAAAGGTCAAATTTCAGCACTCCTCCTTGGAAAGGTTGCTGACCCATGATGCATACTATTCACAGCTTGTTTTTGTTCACATAAAAATTCAGTTATGATTCAGGACCTAACTACCTCCACACTTGGCACAGTTCTGCAACAATAAAGTACAAGTCGCCACCTCCCTTATCCAGCATGCTCAGAGCTTGACAGGTCCTGAACAAGAGAATTTGCTGGTTGAGGGGAGGTCCAAGGCTTCTGCAACTAGACAGCACTGTGCCCTGAAGTTGCTGCAGCTCCAGCTTTCAGCCTCCCCTAGGACACTGGCCCTAGCCCAGGTTCCCAGGAGCTGCGACCAGGCTCCAGTCAGCTCCTGCCTTGCCACAGGACAGTTGGATGCTCCAGCTCTTAGCCCCATGCTGCTGTGGAGCAGACAGAAGCTCCCCGTCCCAGCCTCTGCTTCTGTGGGGCAGACGGGGATTGGGATCCCAGCCCCTCCTGGACCCCGCTGCCATGTGCCAGGTGGCGGCTGCAGCTCCCACCACCAGCAACTTCATGGCCCATTGCTGTCACAGGGCTCCTACTACTGCACTGTCCTGCTACTCTCTCATCTGGCGACACCTGTGATCCTGCCAGATCGCAGATGTTCCTAGATAAGAGTGTACCAGCTTTTAGAGGTGCAATCTACACTAATGATAAAATGTGGTTTAAGAAAATTAGGGCTTCTTTACCTGGAAAATGATCACTTCAGTTTTGTCTCAATAGTTTTGATATTTTCTACACTTTAAATTTTAACCTAAGACACTTACGACAGACTTTCAAGATAAGCTTATCTGATATTTAGATATTGGGGGATGGAAGGGACTGGTCCATAGTTAATGTGTTTCACCAGCTATATTTAGGGAGAACTTTTGTTTTGCAGATTTTTTAGCCTCTTCAAGTATGTTCTTTCCAATGATTTTTGCTGTATTTTTTATCAGCTGGGCCATGTCTACATTAGCCCAGATCTTCTAAATGGCCATGTAAATTTCTATCTGATGATAGGAATAAGGGGATTTCGAAGTTCCCGGGATCCTTTCAAAAAGGACCCCCGTCTGGATGAACTGTGCGGCAGCGAAAAGCGGCAATTTCAAAGAGCTGCAGCCACCAGCATGCTAATGAGGTGTTGAATATGCATAGTGTAGATGTAGCCTGGGAGTCTTTAGGTAATGCTGATTCTATGCTAAGTGTTCAAGTTGTTCTGCTAGCATCAGCCTTGCAGAATGGAAAAAATATTTATAAATATTTTCAGGGTTTCTACAGAAGACGTTTTTAAGCTTAATGACTTTATCTCTTATGAGGCACAAACTCCCAAGTAATATGGTTCTTGTGATATTTGTTGAAACACAGCAGTATGAACAGCATGCATAAAATTTAGTATTTAGATGAGCAGCTGTTCTTGGAGCTGAACTTCTAATTATTTCTGGTTTGTGGAGAGGACTGCTGCTGATACAGTTTGTGTAGCATATTGTCTGAAATGAAACACTATAACCATTTATTTAACTATCTAGGAAACCTTTGTGCATAGTTCTGTTTGTTATGGCCCTAGTTTTGCTTATACCCATGCAATATAGCTCAAATACATACATACTTCTCATGTGAGTAGTTCCATTGATTTCACTGAGACCACATATGTAAAGACAGTTAGAATTGTATTTGTGTAGAACTGGGCCCCAAATTTGCTGCTGGTCTTGAAACCTGCATGAAAAGCACATGTCTTGTCTATAGTTATCCCATAAACAGCTTGGGAATAGCAGTAGCAGATCATGAGAGACCCTCCATGTAGGATTGTTGTAACCAAGATGGTCCCCAGGAATACTGTAGTTTCAGTAAGTGTGGTCACATACCTGGAATTTGCAGGGTGTGCCCATTGAATCATAGCAGTGCTTTGGACACAAAGGGAGTGTGTGGGGCTCATAGTCAATGTTGTGTGCAATTGGCATGTACTTCACTTCACAAGCCATCGCTTTAGTAATACTGCGAGGGGGAAAAAATCCTATGCAGGCAGAAACCAGTGGAATCTGAGAATCCTGTGCTTGGGCAAAGGTAAATAAAATTTCCAAAGGACCACACAAAATCTCGATGGGCAGCATGCAGGCAGCAGAGTGCCCATCACTGCTCTATCGGTACTGATTTCCTCTATTAGTCTTTCACCACTGTTCTACCTTAGTAACAAGGCTGTGGTCAGCAAAGCCAATAAAATATATGCTTAAATTAGATATAAATCTGTATTTTGGAAGTTTCTTGTTAATACATATTAATGAGATGACTTTTAAAAAAACATGGTGGTCCGAAATCTTTTTGCCATCATAATTGCACGCCGGAAAAAAAGCATGCTAAAATAAAAATATTTTTGTACAAGATTTGTTTTATGCTGTGGGAACTGTGTAGATTAAGGAGAAGAAAAAAATGGAACACAAGTAAAATTATAAGAAGATAAAGTTCAGAATATTGTGTGAAGGAGAGCAAAATGTTGATAGTGGGTCAGATAATATATAGCTGAACTTCAAAAGAAACAGCTTGCACGAAATTAAACACTAGAACCAAATGTGTATTTGGAAAGAGAAGTAAGTGGATTTTTACAAATAAACAAGTACAGTAGACCCCTGAGTTACATGCGGGTTACACTCCTGTGCATTGTCACGTAACTCAAATTTCCAGCAATTGCGGTGGGGGTAGGGGACAGAAACGAGGTGGCTGCCTAGTTTCTGGCTCTAAGAATGGCTGGGAGCTGGGAACCAGGGGGCAGTGTGGCTCCCTGCTACTCTCCACTGACTGCGGCCAGGAAACTGACCAGTGCTGGTGCGTTGGTAAGTTTTCAGGCTCCTGCAACCCCAAGGGAGCTGGGAGCCATACTGCTGCCTGGTTCCTGGTTCCCCCGCTTTTTCCCTCTCATCCCCCACCCAAATTGCGTGAAATTTTCTAATTCTGGTTTCCGTCCATAGGGTTCTGGCCAGACCAAGCCAGTTTTGAGGAGAACAGGCTGGTGTGAGTGTTGGAAATGCCTCTAAACATTAGTTAAAGATCCAGAATTGATCTTTTCTGGAAAGGAATTTTTTTCAGTGATTGTTGGAAAGATAGTTCTTCCGGTCTTAAAATCTGTGAATCTATAATAGTTTTTGAAAAAAAAAATTCTTAATCCATATAACACTGTGTATTTTTCTATCTCCTTATGCTTAAAAAACTGTTTGAAAGCTATACAAGGAGGATATAAAATCAAAGCTATCAGTAGCTCAGCATTTATGAAGAAACATGTAGTAATGAGCTGGTATGCATAGAAAAGAGGAAAAAATAGGTAGGAAACTATTTGAACATATGTTTTAAACAGTGAGTTGTAAAGTATCTTTAACTGTAGGTTTTTATTCTTTTTAAAAGGGAAAGATCTGTTTTGGAGCTCTATAACAGGCATTCACTTGTTATACCACATTGTCTTCAGTTTTCAACATAAATTTACATGCAGTAAATATTTTCATTATTTTTTTCGTAGTTGTGGGCATTCACAGTGGCCTCTTTTTCAAAAGCCATTTAAAAAAATCTCTTCTGTTTTCTAACTACTCAAGCTGATTATACAATTTTATGGTCTAGTTGCCTGCCAAACTTCAGTTTGGGTTTTACAATGAGCAGTGAAACCTGGGAAAGATTTCAACCTCTTGTACCCATTAAAGTAATATAAAAAGTACATTGTGTTTACTAGCGTCACCCTTTCTAGTTAATGAAATCCAAGGTCACCAGGTCTGCCTTCATTATTTACAGGATTGTCAATTTGCTTTGCATAAAGTAGATGAGGAAAGGGGATCTTTAGAACTGAACTGTAGAATTATTATTTTGAAGATGGGGGCATTCCAGAAAAACAGAAAAATATTCCTACTTTTGTAGTCTTAACAGATTTTTTTCAAGTGCCTTGATTCATATAGCCACAGATTAGGTGGAAAAGTCATAACCGGCACTTACTTAGAAAGCAAGCATTGATTACTATAGGCCAATTTTTGGTTTGGCTGGAGTCAAGAGTAAAGTGTCATTCACCTTTAATGGCAGCAGGATTTAGCTCCAATTAGAATAGGAGGTTTTGACACATTGTTTCTCATTGCTTTTGACCTTTCTTAACATCAGTAAGACCCCAGCGTAGTCACTTGAAAACTTTGACATGCCAACTTCATTGCTAAATGACCTAACAAGGCAAATGTGTGATTAATCTGTCCTCTTAGTGATGACAGTCATGTTGATATATGATTGCTCTTAATTTTCTATGGAATAGTTTTCCTTTTTGTTTTTATTTTTAAGTACTTGACTAGATGCCTTAAAATCAAGGGATGTACAACTGCAGAGTTTTCATTGAAATGTACTGTTATTCTGGTGACACCAGGTGTTGAAAGTAAAAAATGGAATGCATTCCATATTAAGAAACATGCATTTTTTAGTTGACAGTTATCCTGAAGTAAATACTGAATTGTAAAATGACAAACTGTTTCACTAATATTTTTAGCCCTCCATTTTTAAATAGATGTCAGAATGCAGAGACAAAAGTGATAATTTTATGTCTTTTCACTGGAATGACCTCTCTTGTTACAGAATTGTAAGACTGGAAGGGACCTCGAGGAGTCAGAAAATGAAAAATATTTTCTTTATAACAACTTTAATGTTTTATACTGTTTCTATTTTCCCTATATCTTGAATTTTGTGCCTGTTTTTCTATTTACAGTTAAATTTAGTTGATTAGCTCTCTGGTTACATTATGCCAAATCCACAAAGGGTACATAGGTATTGCAGCACTGAGCATAATTATAGGCACCCTATATCTTAATTGAATCCAAAACCCTGAGTTAGTAACCCATTGCTCCTATGCAATATAGGAGGCATTAGGTGCTAGAGAATGGGATCCTCAAAAGCCATCATACTGAGTGGGAAGTTGCGTGAGCCACAGGAAATGCTGTGTTGGAGGGAGGTACTTATCTGTGCTTGGAACACACTGCCTTGAACACTCTCAGACAGTTAGGTATCTAGGCTTTTTCCTGCCACAGACAAACCCAAAAAAAAATGTGATGGTGCCCCTTTTATAATCTTCAGGTCAATGATTGGAACACATCATAGGATGTGGCAGGCAGGATCATATTTTCTATGTGTTTGATGTCATCTCATATCTTCCACAATCAGTGCCCTATTACTGGACTATGGGATATCCTGACTATTGAACGTGTTCCACTTTGTATAAATAGTCATTGGGAATTGGAATTTGGGTCACCTGCAGCCTGGATGAGTAACTTCTTGGCTGAAGTTGCATCACCTCCTCTTTGTTTCAGGCACAGTCTGCTGGGTAGCCTCTGAGAATGCTTGCAACCAGGTGAGATAGGTGGGAGCATATCTAGGTTAAGGATCCCTCTATCAGGTAGGCTTTGACATCAGGACTTAGGTGGCTATATATACAATCACTAGCAGTTTTTAGGAACCTGACAGACTTTATTAGTGGAAACATAAGAGTCTATACATTTAGGTACCTTCCTGGGGTAGCTGACTGAGTGTTTTTAAGCAGTTAGGCACTTAAATCCTGTTGAGGATCTGCTGCCTTGTACGATTTTGCTTTCTCTTTCTCCGGTTAACTAGCACTAGTAACTAAATGTTTGCCTGATGAGGCTGGTATATGATTAATAAAGGCTCATAAGTATCCCTAGATAATTGCACTCAAATATAGACCAAATTCTGTTAAAGGTTATATCATAATCTCATTGGAAATGAGAGAGCTGTCTCAGTAGCTTGTATATTTAATTGCATCAAAGTTCAGTGTAGATTGGTTTTGAGAGCAAAAAGTTCTTTTCCAGTAAGTTGTTGTTGTTGGGCTGCATTGTCCTTTTTAGACGTGTATACTTTTTAACATTATCTTTAAGTTTGATCAGTTACCAATTTCTCCAGCCCTAAATGGTATCTTCTTTATGTTTAGGTTATTTTATTTGCTTAATAATGAGGTTGTAAAGTCTAAATCAATATGTGCTTTGCTTCTAGCTGTGTCGAGTCCTGCTGGCCTTTGTGAAATTGTTTTTGGTATGGATGGCCATGAGTGATTACTGCTGCAAGTTGTGGTCTATCCCCATGACTAGGGTCAAATCACTGTGTTCATGCCTTTTGAATTGGGTGTTACACAAATCAAAATCAGTCAACAGCATTTAATCCATTATTTCCTCCTGCGGCTTGGCTGCTCTTCAAATTCCTAGCTCACATCTACGCAGCCCACTCCTTAGGTCCTCTGTGCCTAAGAGCCAAGGAACTGTGTCTAAGCAGCCACTTTGTGAAGCACACTGCTTTCCTTTTTATGCTGTTGAGCTCCCTTAAGTCTTAAATAGTGTGGTCCACTGTGGAGACCAAGAGCTGTGGAGTGGACTTTATCACCTGCTTTTAGAGCCCTTCCTGCCCTGGCCCAATGAGGGGGGCATATCTTCCTCCCCTTAATAATGTGAACCATCCATTTTGTGGATCAGCTCCAGTATGCTTAATAAATAAATCAGACTTCAGCACAGTAAGGCTTTCGATCCAAACAAAAATAGTGTTTCTAGATCTTAAGGTTGTGAAGCAAACTATCTCATTGTGACTGGATGAATTGCTTTCTATCTGAATCAGTAGCTCATAGGCCTTGCTTAAACTAGGTAGATTTTATATATCTTGCATCCACAGACTAGAGTTACAGGTATAACAGGCATCACTTGAATGCAGCTCACTTCAACAAAAGCTATTTATTTTGTAGTCCTCATTGTTTCAGTCTCCAGTGGAGCAGAACCAGTGCAGTGGGGAGTTGTAGGCATGGTTCAAAGAGGGCTCGTATTATCATCACTGTATAGGTGAGGTCTCTGGTCAGATTTCTGCATTTTATTGCGTGTGTGTCATGTTTGCTGGAAGATTTTTACACATACACAAGTTGTGCTGCAAACACCATGGAGCTCATTTGCATGCTGTTTTCAGAGTTATGTACATCATCATCATCTACTCTACATAGCCTTCATCGACCTGACCAAGGCCTTCGACTTGGTCAGCAGGGATGGTCTCTTCAAACTGCTCCACAAGATAGGATGTCCTCCACGGTTACTCAAGATAATCCAGTCGTTCCACAAAGACATGAGAGGAGCCATCCAATATGATGGCGCATTATCGGATGCTTTCAGAATCAGGAGTGGCGTCAAACAAGGATGCGTGCTTGCTCCGACATTGTTCAGGATCTTCTTCGCACTCCTCCTGAAGCATGCCTTTGGATCGTCAACAGAGGGCATCTTGCTGCACACAAGATCTGATGGGAAACTGTTTAACCTTGCAAGGCTGAAAGCTAAGTCTAAGGTGCGGGAAGTCCTCATCAGAGACATGCTGTTCGCAGACGATGCTGCTGTAGTGTCTCACACAGAAGACCAGCTTCAAAAACTGCTGGATCGGTTCTCCAAAGCGTGCAAGGACTTTGGGCTTACCATCAGCCTAAGAAGACAAACGTACTCGGTCAGGATGTTGTTGAATCCCCATCAATCAGCATTGACAACTATACGTTAGAGGTCGTCCACGAGTTCGTGTACCTCGGGTCCACCATCACTGACACCCTGTCGTTGGACACTGAACTAAATAGGAGCATCGGAAAAGCGGCCACAACTCTGTCCAGACTCAGCGAGAGAGTGTGGAATAACAACAAGCTGTACACTCACACCAAAATGCAAGTCTACAGAGCCTGCATCCTCAGCACCCTCCTTTATGGCAGCGAGACTTGGACCCTGTATGCCCGCCAGGAAAAGAGGCTGAACGTCTTCCACTTGCGCTGCCTCAGGCGCATCCTTGGAATATCATGGAAGGACAGAGTGACCAACACCGCCGTCCTCGAGCAAGCTGGAATCCCAACCATGCACACCTTCCTCAGGCAGCGTTGGCTCTGCTGGCTTGGCCACGTCCACAGGATGAACGATGGAAGAATTCCAAAAGACATCCTGTATGGTGAGCTAGCCTCTGGCAAGAGACCTCCCAGACGCCCCCAGTTGCGCTACAAAGATGTCTGCAAGAGAGACTTTGGAGAGGTAGACATCGAGCTGGACAACTGGGAAGAACTAGCAGATGACTGCAGCAGATGGAGGCAGGGGTTACACAAGGGCCTTCAGAAGGGTGAGATGAGGATCAGACAGCAGAGGAGAAGCGAGCGCACAGAAAGCACACTAAGGACTTGCCAGACACCCACCACATCTGCAAGAGATGCAGCAAGGACTGTCACTCTTGTGTGGGTCTTCATAGTCACAGTAGACGCTGTAAATGAAGTCCTAAATTGAAACTATAAAGGGCGCGATCCATAGTCTGCGAAGACTGAAGGATGCCTACTACTACATCAGCTTTGACTCTAAGATTCTATTGCCAAGGTGTCTTGAATGAGGTTATATTATAAACTTGCTGCTACTTGGACTGATAATATGTGGTCTCTGGTATCTTGGGAAAAGGAGATGGAGGGCCAGATAGACTTGGTCCTAAGCAATGACTATATCAGTGTATTACTAGATGGGTGAGCTACTGGCAAAGATAGGTCTCACCAGTAAGCAGTATTGTGACAGAGAAAGAATCAAAGGGCTAGTATTTTACTTGGACCCAGACAGAATTCTTAGGACTGGCCCTTCACTGTCAAGACCACCTTGCTACTCATTAGCACAGACTTGACTTAAACCCTTGTGCTCCGAGTGGCGCATAGGTTATCTACAAGTCTCCTTCACTTCACTCTGTCTCAGGCCAAAACTTCTGACCGAAGGAGTGTCTCAGTTGTTGTCTTTCAAGCTCAGATCTTCTCCATATTTTCCAAGGTCTTCCTCTCTGCATTTTCCTTGCGGGTTCCATGTGAGAGCTTGATGCACTAAGCTGGATGATGGTTTTCTGAGAGTGTGGCCTAGCTATCCCCACTTTCTTCTCTTGATTTGTATGTCAAGTGGTTCTTGTCCTGCTCTGTTCCAAAGCTCCTCGTCTGTGACCAAGTCTTTTTCCATTTGATGTGAAGAATGTACCTCAGGCATCTGTTTTGAAATGTAGCTTTTGATTTGAAGCTTTTTGATTTTTTTGTATGCCGGGTCTCGCATGCATACAAGAGCACACTCTTCACATTTATGTTGATGATCCACATATTTTTCTTCTCAGTTATTATTTGTGAATTCTATATGAAGAGGCTTGAATGCAGCTGTTGTTTTTCCTATTCTTGCACTAATATCTTTCTCTGTTCCTCTGTGTCTGCTGATAATACTCCCCAGGTAGGTGAACTACTCCAAATCTTCCAGGTCGTCCCCTCCCAGTGTGATGGTGGTGGTGTTGGACTGGCAGATCCTCTCTGTCTTGATCTTTACTTTGTTAATGCTCAGTGCAGTCATTGAGGCAGTTTTGTCTAGAGTTGCAACCTTTTCTTCTCTGCTTTCATGTCAGTGTGAAAGGAGAGCAATATCATCAGCAAAATCAATATCCTCCAGCTGTTTTGAAAAATGTCCACTGAGTGTGCCATTGATGGCCATCTGTTGTCTTGCTCATAACCCAGTCCATTGTGATCAAGAACAGGAAAGATGACATTAGGTACCCTTGTCGCACTCCTGAGAGTATACTGAAAGATTCTGTCAAGACACCATTTTAAACAATTTGGCATGTCAAGGGTTTGTACATTGAATGGATCAGGTTAATAATTTTGGATGGTATGCCATGATGTTGCAGCAGTATCTACAAAGTGTCTCTATCAATGCTGTGGAGGGCTTTTTCGTAGTCTATGGAGGTTATGTGCAGAGGGAAGCTCCACTCATGAAATTGTTCTGTGATCACTCTGAGAATTGCTATTTGGTCAGAACAAGATCTCTTGCTTCAGAAGTTAGCCTTTTCTTCACTGAGCTTTCTGTCAATTTCTGGCTTCATTCCCTTCAAGAGACTCCAACTGAACACTCTTCCTGGAATAGACAGTAACATCATGCCTCTCCAGTTCTTACATTCCTTCAAGTTGTCTGTCTTTGGAAGCTTGATAAGGTAGGCATGTTTCCAGTCTTGTGGGATCTCCTCAGTGTCCCAAATTTTCCCAAATAGATTGTATATCATGTTGACTAATATCCCACTACCTGTCTTGACTGCTCCTGCAAGGATGTTGTCTGGACCAGGTGCTTTAACATGGGCAGGGCTTTTCTGATTTCCTCTTTTGTAGGTCTGTTGCTGTTAATTTGCTGATGGCAGCTCCAGAGGTTCCATATGGGCAGGGTGTTTCAGTAGCTCTTCAAAGTGTTCCTTTCATCTACTGAGCTGCATACTTGGATCTGTTGGCATACATCCCTGCTTGTCCTGTACTGACTGGTCCACTGTACACCGTGACCCCGCTTTTAATGTCTTACAGTTCATTCAAGTTTCTTCATCCTGCATCTTGCTGCTTGCTGTGTCAGGTTTTCCACAAAAGCTCTTCTTGTGCCATTTTATAGCCTTTTAAACTTCTCTGTTGGCTTCTGATTACAGTCTCTGAGCTTCTGCTGTGGCTGCTCTTGTTTTGTTGTTGTTCACTGCTGCTTTTCTGTCCTTTCATTTCTTCACTTTTCTTGGAGTTTCTCCTGTGATCCACTTTTTTGTGATGTCTTGTCTTCTTTCCCAGTGTTTTGTCGCATGTCTCTTTCCAGCAGTTCTTCTTCGAGTGTCCCCGTGGGTGCTCCACATTAGGTGTCGGGCTCGCCCGGCGCCGCAGATCGGATCTTCCAAGCAGTTTCTGCCAGACCGCGCATGCGCCGGTGCGCGCCGCTCCCCCGCGCGCTCCCGGCCATGTGCGCGATCCGGTCCCCGCCAGTTCCTCTTAACTGCCGTCGGCTGCAGACGGAATCCAACTAGGCTAAGGCCAAGTAGTGTATTCAACGACTTTATCTGTTTTTTCTTAAAGTTTTTTTCAGGCACTTAGGCTACTATAAGCTAGCCGGTTGTTATTTTGTAAAAAAAAAAAAAAAAAAAACAACAACGAACAAGCTAGGAGAGGGACAGCTCAGCCAGTCCCAGTAACAAGCGCCGGAGGCCAGGAGCTAGGGCTATCAGCCCTCCTGCTAAGGCAGGCCATCGGACGGGGAAAACGGCACAAAGAAGGTGCTAAGTACCCACTTAAAAACTCAAAGACTCACCAACAATGTCCTCTTCAGGCTTTAAAAAAAAAAAAAAAAAAAAAATGCTGCTTCTTGATAAGGCCCTCCAGCCAGAAGCGCCGGAGCGACCGCAGCAGGAGGGACCCTCCGGGGCCCTTAAAAGGAAAGCTGCCTCCCTCACTCCATCAGCGCAGAAACGGAGGAAAGTATCTCCAGCCCGATCCCTGCCGGCAGCAACAGCGAGCGGGACGGGAGGAGCAAGCAGCCCCCAGCCGCAGCAACAGCTGATCGGCGGCGGCACGGAGAGCCACGTGGAAACGGCTCAGCCTCCAATACTCAGCCAGCCGCTCCGCACCGCAGGCAGGGCGGCGGCTAAGCAAACGCCGGTACCGGCGGCACCGCAGGCAGCGGCACCGACCCCCGGGGAACCGGTGGTGCAGAGCGCGCAGGCACGCAGCCTGCCGGCACCGAAGGACACCGCACATGCAGCATCGCCCTCGAGCGTGCCGAGCTCGGTGCGGACAGGGCCGGAATCCCCTGTATGCTCCCCAGCCCGATCCCTGCCGGCAGCAACAGCGAGCGGGACGGGAGGAGCGAGCAGCCCCCAGCCGCAGCAACAGCTGATCGGCGGCGGCACGGAGAGCCACGTGGAAGCAGCTCAGCCTCCGATAATCAGCCAGCCGCCCTGCACCGCAGGCAGGGCGGCGGCTAAACAAGCGCTGGTACCAGCGGCACCGCGGGCAGCGGCACCGACCCCTGGGGAACCGGCGGTGCAGAGCGCGCAGGCACGTAGCCTGCCGGCACTGGAGGACACCGCACGTGCGGCACCGCCCTTGAGCGTGCCGAGCTCGGTGCGGACGCCGGAATGCCCTGTATGCCCCCCAGCCCGATCCCTGCCGGCAGCAACAACGAGCGGGACGGGAGGAGCGAGCAGCCCCCAGCCGCAGCAACAGCTGATCGGCGGCGGCACGGAGAGCCACGTGCAAGCGGCTCACCCTTCGATAATCAGCCAGCCGCCCCGCACCGCAGGCAGGGCGGCGGCTAAACAAGCGCCGGTACCACCGACCCCCGGAAAACCGGCGGTGCAGAGCGCGCAGGCACGCAGCCTGCCGGCACCGAAGGACACCGCACATGCGGCACCGACTTCGAGTGTGCCGAGCTTGGTGCGGACGGGGCCGGGATCCCCTGTATGTCAGGGGCGGAGTTACCTCCTCAAGGGAGGGCGAAGACTGCACACAAGAGGAGGCATTGCAGCCCCTCTCCGCACAGGGCTGTGTAGTTGCTTTCTCACAGCCCTCTGCTATGTTGCAGACTCCAACTAGATGGCAGGGGTCCCCCCCCGCTTGGCCTACCCGGAGCCCCCTTCTCCATTTCTGCAACCAGCCTCACCCTGGCTGGGACCACCTCCACCCTTCCTGGGATTTGAACCGCTGGACTATTAGGCAAAGTCGCTCTCTCCAGGGTCTCGACGGTCTCCCTCCCCCAGACGCAAAGGGTATGCACCAAGGGAGTGGTCTAGGTCACCTTCCCAAGACCAGTGCTTATACTGCCGTGGTCGCCCCTACCACGCAGGGCATAGACACCATCGGCAATCTACTAGGGAAAGATCCCTACGAACGATCTCGTACCCCCGAGGGCAATTGTGACCGGGGACAGAGACTTAAGCATCTCAGGGGGGACTGGTTATGGAACCCTGAGATTTTTCCTCGCACACCTCTAGTGAGAGGGTGTACCATCATCAGCAGGAACCGGAAGGGTCCAGAGAGACGTACCCCAGCGGTTCCTCGCTTTCCTCCCCGGATGAGGCTACGGCCCCGGGGGGCGTCCATCCTCCGGATGATCTCAAACAGTTCCAAGAGCTGTTTTACGAGGGTGGCCTTCACGCAAGGCTTCCAGACAGCAAAGGTGCAAGAGCAACACCATAAGCTCCTCAAAAATCTGAGACCTCCGGCCTCCTCCAAAATAGCAATACCGCTGATGATGCAATCTTGGAGTCTGCCACTATGATATGGCAGACTCCTGCGACTATTCCGCCTGTCCACAAAAGAGAAAAAAAAAAAAAAAAAAAAAAAATACTTCGTGCCCACGAAGGGCATGGAGTTCCTGTTCAGCCACCCACAACCAAATTCTTTGGTGGTGGAGTCGTCGCAACGTGGGGGAATAAACAAACATGCCAAAAAGCTAGAGCTGTTGGGCAGAAAGGTCTACTCCTCCTCCACGCTACTGTTGCCAATGGCAAATTACGCAGCGCATCTAGCGAACCATAATTTCAACAACCACATTAGGTTGACCTCCCTCATGGACTCGCTTCCAGAGGGCACGAAACCAGTGCTCAAGGCCATCATCCGACCATTTTATAACCAGTGGCAAAGGATCACCACAGACACATGGGTGCTGGAGATCATAGCCACGGGGTACGCCATCCCCTCCCAGTTGCTCCCACCGCCATGACCTCCACCCGGGGCCCCACCTCCAGGAGACCTCCCATGTAGCGAGGCTCAAGCAGGAGGTAGACCATCTCATGCTCGTAGGGGCAGTGGAAAGAGTGCCGGAGCAACTGCAAGGGAGAGGGTTCTACTCGAGGTACTTCCTCACGGGGAGGTCCATCTTAGATTTTCGAGGCCTCACCGGTACCTGCGCAAGCAACGTTTTCGGATGATCACAAACGCCTCCATCCTTACGGCACTAGACGATGGAGATTGGTTCACAGCCCTCGACTTACAAGGTCCTACCGTTTGGGCTCTCCTCAGCCCCCAGAGTCTTCACCAAGACCTTGGCAGTGGTGTCAGCCTACCTGCACAGACAGGGGGTATTTATATTCCAGTATCTGAATGACTGCCTACTCAAAGGGGCCTCAAAGGAGGAGGTACTACGCATAATATGTGTCACAGCAGGCACGTTCTCTTCGCTCGGCCTGCTTATCAATCCGACAAAATCAAAGACAGACCCCACACAGGACATAGAGTTCGTAGGGGCACGCATAAATTCTGTTACAGCGAGGGCGTATCTACCAGAGACTCGCTTTCGGGCCATCGGCTCCCTCGCGCAAGGCTTCACCTTCAGCCCTATGGTGCCGGTTCTGACGTGCTTACAGCCGCTGGGCCACATGGCAGCAGCAACGTTTCGTAGAACAGAACGCCAGGTTACACATGCGCAGCATGCAGCATTGGCTGGCGAGCGTATACAAACCGGCAGCACACACTGTTCACAGGATGGCGTCGCCCACAACGGAGGTGCGCAAATCCCTGCAATGGTGGGTAAACCCCGAGAACCTGCTAACAAGGGTACCCTTCCACCAACCACACGTATTGGTTTTTCTTACTACAGATGCCCCCCTCATAGGGTGGGGAGCACACATGGGCGAAGAGGTGACGCAAGGGCTGTGGTCCTCTATGGAGCAGTCACTGCACACAAATATACTGGAGCTCAAAGCAGTGTTCAACGCCTGCAGACACTTTCGAGACCAACTGAAAGGCAAGGTAGTCGGGATCAGTACAGACGATACCTCCACCATGTTTTATATAAATCGGCAAGGAGGAGCTCGGTCCCGTGCCTTATGTGTAGAAGCAGTCCGGTTGTGGAACTGCTGCATCGCCAACAATGTAACCTTGAAAGCCTCGTACTTACCAGGCGCTCGCAATGTGAAGGCAGACCAGCTGAGCAGGCGTTTCGCACTCACGCACGAGTGGCAGATCCGTCCCGATCTGCTGCAACCGATTTTTCCACGCATGGGGTTTTTCCCCAGATAGACCCTGTTTGCTACTCAGCACAACAAGAAGTGCCCACGATTCTGCTCCAGGGCAGGACTGGGACGGGGGTCCCTGAGGGATGCCTTCACGATCTCATGGAGGGGCCCCCTGCTTTACGCTTTCCCTCCCACAGTGCTCATCCACAAAGTGTTGCAGAAAGCCAGGAGGGAAGGAACCTGAATGATCCCGATAGTCCCAACGTGGGATCGACAGCAATGGTTCCCCCTATTCCTGCGCATGTCGGACCGGCCACCGATGTCCCCTCCGGTGGCGCGGGATCTGCTCACGCAAGCCCAGGGGTCCATAGTGCATCCGCACCCCCAAAGCCTGCGACTACAAACGTGGTTAATCCATGGCTCAGCTCCCTAGAGAGCACATGTACGGAGGAAGTGCAGCAAGTCCTAGAAAGTAGCAGGAGGACTTCCACCAGGAAGACCTTCAAGCAGAAATGGACTCGCTTTACGGCATGGTGTTCTACCAAACAGCTAGCCCCCTTTCGGTGCCTACGGCTGTGATATTAGAGTATTTACTGGACCTCAAGAGAGGAGGACTCTCGCTATCCTCGTTTCAGGTCCACCTGGCCGCCATTTTGGTGTTCAGACACGAAGAGGAAGGGCACACGGTGTTCGCCCATCCCATGGTTACCAGGTTCTTCAAAGGGCTGGTAAGCCTATACCCCCCTCAGAAACCGCTTCCACCTCTGTGGAACTCGGACCTGGTGCTTAATGCGAAAAGGGGACCACCGTTTGAGCCTTTGGCCACGGTTTCCCTCCGCCTCCTTATGATGAAGACGACCTTTCTTCTCACAATCACGTCAGCTCGCAGGGTGAGCGAGCTTGAGGCAGTTATGGCAACGCCGCCCTGCGCTGTTTTTCCAAGGAGGCGGTAACCATACGGCTGCATCCAGGCTTTGTTCCTAAAGTTTCTTTCTGAGTTTCATACTAACGAACCTATTGTTTACCCTTGTTTATCCAAAGCCTCATAACTCTAACAAAGAGGTGCGCCTACACCTCCTGGACGTGAGGAGGGCGCTAGCTTTCTATATGGACAGGACCAAGTCCTTCCGGAGAACGGATAGGCTCCTAGTCTCTATCGCTCCCAAATCAAAAGGAGAATGTCTCTCTTCGCAGAGAATCTCTAAGCACATCGTATCTTGCATAAAAATGTGCTACAAACTCAAAAAGACTCCTTTACTGGCCACGCCCAGGGCTCATTCCACTAGGGCGGTGGCAGCATCAACAGCCTTTTTTCAAGTGCGTTGCGCTAAAAGACATTTGCAGAGTGGCGACCTGGTCATCCTGTGACACCTTCGCCAAACATTACGCCCTTCACAGGGTATTCCAAGAGGATACCCGTCTCTTGGCAGCGGTCCTCTCGGGGACAAGCTGCACATAATCCGATTACCTACCTCCTATCTTGGGTTACTGCTGGGTAGTCACCTAATGTGGAGCACCCACGGGGACACTCGAAGAAGAAAGAAAGGTTACTCACCGTAGTAACGGTGGTTCTTCGAGATGTGTCCCCGTGGGTGCTCCACTACCCGCCCATCCTCCCCGCTCCGGATCTCTGTTTAGTGTTTTGCAGGAGCATCCGAGGCGGTTGGTCAAGGAACTGGCGGGGACCGGATCGCGCACATGGCCGGGAGCGCGCGGGGGAGCGGCGCGCACTGGCGCATGCGCGGTCCAGCAGAAACTGCTTGGAAGATCCGATCTGCGGCGCCGGGCGAGCCCGACACCTAATGTGGAGCACCCACGGGGACACATCTCGAAGAACCACCGTTACTACGGTGAGTAACCTTTCTTTTTGGTGTGTTCCCAGATTTGTTCTGTAGGAGCATCTTTCTGGATGAGGTTTGTCAGAAGTGCGTATCTGCTGGATATCTCCACTTGAAAGCCGACTCTTGTGTCCATATCCTTCAGCTGCTCCATGTTGAATCTCAGTCCCAGCTTGGTCACTTTTGTGGTGTACCTCGTGAGCTTGAACTTGAGTTTTATAGTGACCAAATGGTGGTCTGAGCCTATATCTGATCCTCTTCTAGTGGGGGATGTCTTGCAAAGATCTTCTGAAAACTGCTGATACAGATGTCATCAGTCTGGTTTTCTGACTGGTGATCCGGTGAAGCCTTATGGATCCTTTTGCATGGAAAAATACTACCCCCATCACCAAACTCTTGAAAGAACAAAAGTCACTGAAGCACTCTCCATTTTCATTCATGTTGCCTAAGCCTTCTTAACCCAGGATCTGTTCTCTTCCTGTATTTATGCTTCCACTCTTTGCGTTGAAGTCGCCCATCCAAATCAAGATATCGTTCTTTGTTTTCTGGTTCACAACACTTCATAGTTTTTCATAGAAGTCTGTTCTGCATTCCTCAGCCACTTCGTTGGTTGGTGCATAACACTGCACAGTCAGTACCTTCTGCTCTTTGGTGTAGAATCAGGCTGTGGTGATTCCAGGCGATACTCCTGTCCACTCCATTAAAGCATCAGATGCCACTCTTGTAACATCAAGCCCATGACTTCTTCTGTGTGTTGTGTATCCTCCTCTTCATGTCCTGAGTAGATGAGGGTTTCACCTGTTGCCAGGTGTAGCTGCCCATATTATGTCCATCTTGTCTCTCTCGAATCCCGACCTGCAAGCTTTTACTGTTTAATCTCCTCTGTTATCTTCACTGTCTTCCCCACTTGATACATGGTCTGAATGTTCCACAGACTAAGTGGTTGTCCTGGGTGAGGAAAGGGTCATTTATGGGGCAGCTTCCTTTCAGCTTTACCTACCACACTTCATACTCAATCCATGTAGATTGCTAGCTCCTCCCAAGACTTGTGTAGTTGTAGGGTGTTTTGTAGATGTTTCTGTAACTTTTGGGTTTTACGGATAGGGTTGTTAAACTAAGTCAACCCCTTTTACCTATGAGAGAGGTGAGCTAAATATGTCTGGTCTCTAAGCTTTGACCTATCCAATTTGGGTGACCCTTCCAGGAGCAGTAGCTCCTGCTGGCATAGCTCTCTGGGTCACTAAGACACACGAGCAACCTCACCATGAGGGGGAATGGACTATGGGGTGACGTTAGCACAGAAGCATCTTGTAATTTAACCACAAATGGTGTAAAGGAAGCAGGAGAAGTAGGGATCTGAGAAGAATAATAATTAAGAGTTACCAAATGCAGTGCTGGGGTCCTCTAGGATGTCTCAGGGGTGGGAGCTGGGATCCTGACATAGCTGCAGAAACAACAACTAAGCCAGGTTATGCCTAAGAAGGCCACTCAGGGACAAAACAAGAATATAAAACTTTTTTAACATGACATGTATGGTGGTTGATTTTGCAAGCTTTGGGGACAGTCTTGGTTTTTACATGGGTGGCTCTATCTATGGCCCCTTTTTGTCTCAAGAGACGGTGGTTAGCTGCAGTGGTGAGGATCTATAGGCATTGTTTGAGTCTGCAGCTTCTCTCATAGCTTAGCTGTCCAAAATTGGATTTGCGTGGTCAATTGCAATAATCACATGTAAGTCTGTTTCTGAATTCTTGAGTCTGAGTTTTTCCTTCTGAGACAAAAGTTCTTTTGAGTGACTTGCACATATACTGTCAAAGGACGATGTGCCCTGTCATAGCAATCCTCACCAGGTATTTCAATCTGATTATGTAGATTCCCAGGAGTTTAGATCAATGTTGAATTTTTTCTTGGCGTTTTTGCATATATCCTTGAATCTTAGCTTTGGACTTCCTCTTGTTCTTGAATGGGTGGATAAAGCCCTGCATAAAGAAGCAAGCGTCCAGCTCTTTTTACATCAACCCTCACCCCAGTCTTAATGGTTGTAAGAGACAGAAATTGATTCTATTACTAGCACTTCTTTGGCAGTTTTTGATTTAAATCTTGTCTTTGCGTCCTCCTTGAGCTCCCCTACTGGCAGGTAATTAAATCAACTTTACACAGCTCCTTACCAAGAGTACCACGTCATGTAGGCAGTGTTGGGGGGCTGTTGCCAGTGTAAATTAAAGCAGTATTTAGGATATTCTGGCTTATGGTAGAGGTTAGCTTTGCCTGAGTTCTTCTCCAAGAATAGCTTACCCAGACCTTAGGATCTGACCCAAGATGTCCAAATTTTGTTACATCACTTGTAAAAGACCTACTATGGCTGGTAGGTTGGTTTTTACCCCCCACGTTAGCAAAATTCTTACCCTGGAGAAAGTAACTAGGATCCGAGACCTTATAAGGACTTGATTTTGATACCCAGCTGGCAGAGACACTGCTTTTTTAGGACTGAATTCCAGTACAGACATTAGAAGAGACGTGCACAGCATTTGGTATCTCCTAACTCTTCCCCTGTATAGGAAGTCTCTGTGACATTGCAGCTGTCATTGTAAGGATCACTCTCCTCAACCTCTGGTTGGCCACTTCATCTCATCTCATCTCTTCTGAAATTTCAGAAGCCATGTGTGTGGTCCTAGGATTATGATCAATTCATGGTTGTGAGGAACTTGTTTCAACCCACTGTTGCCAAGGGAAGTGGTGTCCCCCATCCCACCCTTAGAATGCAAGAGGAGTTGTAATTGGCTGAAGATGAGCTCATTTGGAAATGCCATAATAGCATCCTCCTGTCTGGTTCAGAGCGATAGCTGCAGGACAGTGAGATACAAACTACTGATGTATGTAGAGCTTTGTGTAACTTGAAAGATTGTAACTGAGCAATAAGAGTTGATCTAGTAAAAGCTATTACTTCACCCATCTTCTCTGTCTGCTGTCTTTGGATGAGTGGCAGTGGATGGAACATGGATGAACGATAACATTAAAAGCTGCATTATTGTCATCTCGTTGATCAACAAAGTGAAATTCACAACTGAGAATGAGAACTATTTATAATCTTTTAGAGAATCTTGTGGTTCTAGTGTGCTGTTTATATGACAAGCTCATGTTGATTTCTAGGGCAAGGGGAGTGAGATCTGGACAGACAATGTTCTGTGCTTGTCCATTTTTACCCTCCAAGGAGAAGAGAATTCGTAGTTTGGCTTAGATACATCAAACAACAACAAAAAGTACTGTAATAGGGGAGGCTTTTCTGGACACAACTAAAAGAGCCAAGCCCCAGGCCTAATTGCTTAAAACCAGGCTATTGGTAGTGCACGACTATGGGTTCTTCTATTATAAGACACACCAAATCAGCTACAAAGAACACATCTGTTGCCACTCTGGCCAACAAGAAGTAACTCCCTCGGACACTCCAACTTCTCTTGTGCTGCAACCAGTATCCCTCCTTACACAAATGAAAGATTCTGAGAACCAGTCTCACCAGATCCACACAGGTTCTTCAGTCCCAAAGTACCAGACACATCCCCAGGGGTGGGTGGGTGGGTGTGTGTGTGTGTGTGTGTGTGTGTGTGTACACCTTTCTCTGTGCATACACACACACACACAAAACAGCACATTGTACCAGTCCTTTAGAATCTAAAGGTTTATTGATTAAAAAGAAATAATAGTGTGAGAGTAAGGATTGTTACAGCAATCAAATTATATACACCACTCACAAAATTCTTAATGCAGGCTTGAAGAGGTGGTAGGCTGCTATCTTAAGTCTTTAGAGTACATCCTTTAAGATGGGTCAGCAGTCTTCCCAGGTTCAGTTCATAGCAGAGATCTTTCTGAAGTGATGAGCTGGATTGAAGACTGAAGATGGAGGATTAAAGACAAAATGGAGGAACCTCAGGCTCCCTTTCATACCCATGCCTACGTGGAAATCCACTGGAGAGAATGGAGGGAAATCCACTGTTTCTCTCTTTGTGAAAGCACATTCAAGGTGGAGAATCACATGAGCATGTTACCCATCGATGTCCTTTTCTTGGCATTCTGCCATTGTCAGTCTCCCAGAATACATATCCACAGATAATTCCTGAGATGTGGATTGGAATCAATTACTGCTTTACCTGGCTAGGGATCCTTTTACAATAGGTTGTTGCACCACCTCTTGTGGTCTCCTAGAACTAACATTTCAAATACAAGCACAGCACAGATCCAGTACTTATAATTCCACATATTAAATGATGCAAACATATACGCAGCATAAACAGATTCAGTGAACTACCAGCTTTCATTCGACTCCTGGCTTCTGTTACCTGAACAGTGGGGACAAAGAACCAAGCCTGCCCGAAATACAAGTTCAACACCCTTTCCGGGCATTAACCATGACATGAATTAAAGATAAACAAGCACAGATTTTGTTAAACAAGAGTATAAACAAACAACATTATTAAGTTTCTGGGTGTCAAACGTAAAAATGAATGAAGGTAAGTATTATCCCTCCCTCTTGCCCCTGCCCTACTGCAGTCCTGTAGTCAGAGGACAGGCAGGTCTGGTAGCAACAGGAGGAGAGAATAAGGATGACAGCCAAGAACAGCACTGCACTTGGGTCTGAATGGATGTTATGTTCCACTTCCTTCCTTTTTTTTTTTTTTTTTTAAAAAACACATCCTGTGTGGAGAGTACCTAAAGGAAATGGTAAATACAAGTGCATGGATATATGATTGATTCCCAAACTGTCTTCCAACTAAAATCAATAGATTACACTGGCCTATAATGCCTAGTAATGTATACCTGCTACTCTAGTCACAAAATTAAAATGGCCTACAAAGCCTAGCAGTGTAGAGATGCTACCCTAGCTACCAGAGTTCTCCTCTAGATCTTCTAATGCCTACACAGCCTGCAGCTGTTGCCCTAGTTACTGCTGTTGTTGACAGGAAATTGCCCCACCCCTTTTTATAAACTCCTGTGGCTGGGCAGATTCTGGTCATGTGATCCAGTCTTTCCTGCCTTAGCTGAGGGAAGAAGGAGATGACTTGGCACTAGTGGCCATTTTTTTAATGGAATCCAAACGAGAATCCATGCTGGAAACTAAATGAAGTTCATTCAAAAAGCAACTAAACACCATAACTCAAATCTGCCTCAACACTTGGCCCACATAGCATGGGATTTGGTACAAACCTATGACAGTACTTATGCTAATGGTTGGGAGGATAGCTCAGTGCTTTGATCATTAGCCTGCTATATCCAGGGGTGTAAGCTCAAACCTTGAGGAGGCCACTTAGCAGTGTGGGTCAAATAGTTTAAAAAAAATCTTTCAGGGATAGTGCTTGGTCCTGCCAAGAGGGTAGGGGACTGGACTCAATGACCTCTTGAGGTCCCTTCCAGTTCTATGAGATGTTTATCTCCATATATTATTATCTTTAACATATTCATTTAAAAATGTAACAACATCACAGTTGGATATTTGGACAATTGAGAGGAAAACAAATGTGCAAGTTAAATACCTTTCTTATGTAATTAATTTAACTATCTTGTGTGCTTTTTCAGTTTTAACTTTGGTGACTAGGAAGAAATCAAAGATAATGAGCTCTGTGTAGCTCCACAAGCCTTAGCTCTCCTCTCCAGAGGATTTATCAATTCATCTTTGATAGTGATTGTTCCTCATTAAAGATCATATGGTGTCACATTACTAGTATGCTGTCATGATCCAGGCAAGCTTTATTGCTGGCCTGGAAAATAGTAATTAATGAATTTGGCTATTCTGCGTAGCTGATTTGTGTTAGTCCAGACTGCAGGACCTATCACTGCATGATATATCTTCAGTTTCAGAAGTGCTGAACATGATCTCCATGCAAAAGTTCCAGTCAAGACCCTGCCGGTGCTTCCTTTTTCGGCAGATTCATCACCGCCTCAGTACTGCTACCTCAGGGGAATAGGCAACAAGAGAATAAAACTGGGAATGAGGGAAAAGAAATCCCTGTCTCAGAGATGTCAGGTTCACTTCTACCCATATCTTGTCACTGCTGGATTAACTTCCTTATTCTATATAGACTTTCCCAATGTGGTGTGGATAGGAAAAGATGACAGATAAAAGAATAGGATGCAACTAAGACCTATATTAAAGGGATTTGATTGGGGAAAGGAAGATAAAATCAACATATGATTAATACAACAAAGGGTAAACTAAAACAAAAGCATCCTTTATGAACTGCGTGAGTGTAACTGCAGTGGGGTATGAAGCCCAGGCTGGAACTATCCCACTTGGCCTGGGAAGAAAAGGAGATAGAAAATTATGAGATCACGCAGACTATGTAACCCTTGGGAGAAAGATCAAGGAATATGGAGCACAGGTGGCCTTCTCATCTATCCTCCCTGTGGAAGGAAGGGGTCCACGGAGGGACCGTTGAATCACAGAGGTAAATGTGTGGTTGCGTAGGTGGTATAGTAGGGAAGGATTTGGTTTCTTTGACCCTGGGATTCTGTTTCATTAACAGGGATTGCTGAGAAGAGACAGGATCCACCTCACTAGAAGAGGAAAGAGCATCTTTGTGGGCAGGCTTGCAAACTTAGTGAGGAGAGCTTTAAACTAGGTTTGTCAGGGGGAAGGTGACACAAGCCCGGAGGTAAGTGGGGAAGGAGGAGGGAACAATCAAGTGGGTTTCCTGGGTGAAGAGGAGAAAGTGGGCCAATTGGCCCCTTCTCTAAGATGCTTGTACGCTAATGCCAGAAGCCTGGGGAACAAACAGGAAGAACTAGAGGCCCTGGCACAGTCACACAAGTATGAGGTGGTTGGAATAACGGAGACTTGGTGGGACGATTTGCGTAACTGGAGCACAGTCATGGAAGGTTATAAATTGTTTAGGGAGGACAGACAGGGGAGAAAAGGAGGAGGAGTTGCGCTCTATGTGAGGGAGCAGTATGATTGCTCAGAGCTCCAGTATGAGGAAGGAGAAAAACCAGTTGAGTGTCTTTGGGTTAAGCTTAGAGGTGGAAGTAACAGAGGTGATGTTGTAGTTGGTGTCTGTTATAGACCGACAGATCAGGGAGAGGAGATAGATGAGGTTTTCTTCAGACAGCTGAGTGAAGCTTCCAAATCACAGGCCCTGGTTCTCATGAGAGACTTTAATCATCCGGACATTTGTTGGGAGACCAATACATCAGCACACAGACAATCCAGGAAGTTTTTGGAGAATGTTAGGGATAACTTCTTGGTACAAGTGCTGACGGAACTGACCAGGGGCCATGCGCAACTTGACCTGCTGCTCACAAACAGGGAAGAACTAGTAGAAGAAATAGAAGTGGGAGGGAACCTGCGCTGCAGCGACCATGAGATCGTAGATTTCAGGATCCGGACAAAAGGAAGAAGGGTGAGCAGTAACATATAGACACTTGATTTCAGAAGAGCAGAGTTTGATTCCCTAAGAGACCAGATGAGCAGGATCCCTTGGGAAACAAAGATGAAGGGGAAAAGAGTTGAAGAGAACTGGAAGTATTTTAAAGAAGTCTTACTGAAGGCACAGGAACAAACAATCCCGCTGCGTAGTAAGGAATGCAAACATGGTAGGCAACCTGCTTGGCTTAACAGGGAAATCCTTAGTCAGTTTAAATTAAAAAAGGATGCGTACAAGAAATGGAAACGTGGACAGTTGACTAAGGAGGAGTATAAACATATGGCTGGAGAATGCCGGGCAGTAATCAGAAAAGCGAAAGCACAATTGGTACTGCAGCTGGCAAGGGATGTGAAGAGTAGCAAGAAGGGTTTCTACAGGCATGTGAACAATAAACAGGTTGTCAGAGAAGGTGTGGGGCCATTACTGGATGAGAGTGGTTACCTAGTGACAGATGATGCAGGAAAAGCTGAAGTACTCA
Source organism: Carettochelys insculpta (assembly GCF_033958435.1). Lineage (NCBI taxonomy): Eukaryota > Metazoa > Chordata > Testudines > Carettochelyidae > Carettochelys > Carettochelys insculpta. The sequence goes on along the minus strand of NC_134137.1, from coordinate 108,978,661 downwards.
ATGCTTTTTTTGCCTCAGTCTTCATGGACAAAGTCAACTTCCCCATGACGGTCCTATATGATGCAGTATGGGAAGGTGGAGGGCAGCCATCTGTGGGGAAGGAACAAGTTCTGAGCTATCTAGAAAAACTAGATGTGCACAAGTCCATGGGTCTGGATTTAATGCACCCCAGGGTACTGAGGGAATTGGCAGAGGTCGTTGCTGAACCTTTGGCCATTATCCTTGAAGACTCTTGGAGATCGGGGGAGATACCGGATGACTGGAAGAAGGCAAATGTAGTGCCCATCTTTAAAAAGGGAAAGAAGGACAATCCAGGGAACTATAGACCCGTCAGCCTTACCTCAATCCCTGGGAAAATAATGGAGGGAATCCTCAAGGAATCCATTTTGAAGCACTGGGAAGAGGGGAAATTGATCAAAAGTAGCCAACATGGATTCACCAGGGGCAGGTCCTGCCTGACCAATCTGATTAGCTTCTATGATGAGGTAACAGGCTCTGTAGACGTGGGGAAGTCAGTGGATGTGATACACCTTGACTTCAGCAAGGCTTTTGATATGGTCTCCCACAACATTCTTGTCCATAAGTTAAGGAAATATGGATTGGATCCTTGGACTATAAGATGGATAGAAAGCTGACTTGATGGTCGGGCCCAATGGGTAGCGGTCAATGGCTCAATAGCTGGATGGCGGTCTGTTTCAAGCAGACTGCCGCAAGACTCCTGTTCTGGGGCTGGTGTTATTCAACATCTTTATTAATGACCTGGATAAGGCACTGGGTTGCACCCTCAGCAAATTTGCAGATGACACAAAACTAGTGGGAGAGGTAGATACATTGGAGAGTAGAGAGAGACTCCAGAGGGACCTGGATAAATTGGAGGACTGGGACAAAAGAAATCTGATGCGGTTCAATAAGGAGAAGTGTAGAGTCCTGCACCTGGCTCAGAAGAATCCCAAACATTGTTCCAGGCTGGGGACCGACTGGCTCAGCAGCAGTGCGATGGAAAAGGACCCAGGGGTTATGGTGGATGAAAGGCTGGATATGAGTAAACAGTGTGCCCTTGTAGCCAAGAAAACTAACGGCATACTGGAGTGCATTAGGAGGAGCATTTCGAGCAGATCTAGAGAAGTAGTTATTCCTCTTTATTCGGCACTGGTGAGGCCACATCTGGAATATTGTGTCTAGTTTTGGGCCCCCCAGTATAAAAAGGATGTGGATTTGCTGGAGCAGGTTCAGCGAAGGGCAACAAAAATGATTAAGGGGCTGGAGCACAAGACCTATGAGGATAGGCTGAGGGATTTGGGCTTGTTTAGTTTACAGAAGAGAAGACTTAGAGGTGATTTAATAGCAGCCTTCAACTTCCTGAAGTGGAGCTCTAAAAAGGAGGGTGAGAAACTGTTCTCAGTGGTGTCAGATGGCAGGATAAGGAGTACTGGTCAGAAGTTGAAGAGGGAAAGGTGTAGGTTAGCTATTTGGAAAAACTACTTCACCAGGTGGGTGGTGAAGCATTGGAATGTGTTGTCTAGAGAGGTGGTGGATTCTCCATCCCTTGAGGTTTTTAAGTCCCGGCTGGACAACGTCCTGACTGGGATGACTTAGTAGGGGTTGATCCTGCTTGAAGCAGGGGGCTGGACTAGATGACCTCCTGAGGTCCCTTCCAGCCCTATGATTCTGTGAAAAGACCCTTTATGTGCAGGATGAGTACACTGTGCAATGTTTGGGACCTACGACCTTCAGGCTAATTTAAAGCCCTCAAGGAGGAATGCTGGTGAGATCCAGCACACGGTGCTGATCGTCGCAGAGAGGAGTCTTTTAGGATGACTGTTTGTCACTAGATTGCAGGAGTACAGAGATGGAAGTAGACAACTTTCTCCTCGCTAAGGAACAGATGACGAACTGGCATACACACGACACTTGAGAGTGGCAAGTGGCAACATACAAACGTAAACTCAACATGCACTAGCACTGAGACGGACAGCACACTACTGTGATTGTACAGAGCATGTAAAGAGGCTTCGGCAGGAAACCCTCAGATTGCCCTTTAGGAAAAAACAGGTTGACCTATTTACACCTAACAGAGTCTGGTCTCAAAAGTCCTCTGTGTCTGATGCAATAAGTAACATGGAATCCAGAGTCTCAGTTCATGGACTCCATTTTGATTTTACAAGGGCCTATTTGTAACACATAAAACATACACCAATTAACATTATAAATTGCTTAACAATAATAAAAGAATATTTTTAATTCAGTACTTTTATGTGGCTCTTCTGAGTATTCTGAAAGGTTTGGCATTCCATACCCACATTCTTAAATCGTAAAAGTGGTGAAACTCTGCCAGCCTTCCAAACTACCCAGTACCAGCTGGAAGCTGAATTTATTTTTGAAATGGTTAATAGAGCAGCTTTCTTAGCCTATGGCTCTTTGTATTTCCTATTTGTTTAAATGGATCCTTCTTGTAACCAGTCATCTCTGCAAGACGGGTCAGTGAGAATGCCTTGCCAATCAAGAAACTGTTTCTACAATCCTTTCCTGACAAAACAGTTTTAGGAACAAACACAAAATTCCTTTCAAAGTTCAGGACGTTCCATTCCAACTGACCCAAACAACCTCATACTAAAGATTTAAGATGTCACCACCTGAACGCTTACAGCATTTTTAATTTTACCTGGGACAGAACAAAGTCTCTCAGGGAATCGAATGCTTTGTTCTTTTTATGTTGGCAAGAATAAAGGCATCCAAAGCAACTGTGTCTTGGTGAGGCAGTCAGATGATGTTCAGCTTTACAGGGAGGCTGTATAAATTCTTTCTTCCAGGCTAAGCGCATTTTAGTAGGCTTTTTTCAGCTTCTTGAAGAGAGGCATAGAACTTCGCTGAGCAGTGATCTGGCCATCTCTGCAGTCTTTTATGAAGTGCTACAGAAAAGTTGATTTTAAATACTGAATGGATTACTGAGGACTTATTTACACTATGCATTAGTCTGCACTTGAGGGATCTAACTTGCACTATTTGTTAGTGTTGCAATTGTGGCCCATGTAGACCTGCTGGTGTACATGAGAAGTTCCATAATTTGTATTAATGTAGTACCATTTGAAATGGAATTTAATATGCAGTGGACAACTCTTAGTGCCTAGCAGCAGGGTCTGCATGGTTCATTATTGTGTGGTGTGTCTGTGTGCACAGTAATTTATGCCCTTCTAGGTGGGCTAATGCACCACATGGACAGGCCTGGACTCTTGCAGTCTGTCGAGCTCCATATTTTCTTTTCCATTCTTTTTTTATGTTTTATAGTCATACTCAATCTGAGCTTTAGTAATAAAGCAAGTTCAAACATTTCTATGCAATAACAGGAAATATTCTGAGACTTAGTATGTGCTCACCTGGCTGCAAAACCTACGTTCTTCTTTGAGTGATTACTCATGTGCAATCCAATTTGCGTGCACGCCAGTGCATGCCCAATTGCCAGAAGCTTTTTGCCCTAGCTGGTAGCGCTAGGGTCTGTGCAGCACACCCTGGAGTGGCACCTGTATGGTCGCCCATATATGCACCACCTGACCCACCCCCCACTCAGTTCCTTCTCAGTGAGTTGTCGGTTGCTGGAGCTCCCTCATTGTTGAGCATTCGCTGGCAGCCTTTATTGTTAAATTAGTTGGTTGATAGGGAAAGGGGACTATAGAGGAAGTTCCCCAGGAATTCTGGGGGCAGGGGTTTTATTCCCATTATTTCCTAATTCTGAAAGTGAAAGGGGGATTAAGGCCAGTCTTGGACCTGTGAAACCTGAACAAATTTGTGAGAAAGATAAAGTTTCATATGCTATCCTTGGGCATAATTATCCCAATGCTGGAACGAGGGGACTGGTTTGCCGCTCTTGACTTACAGGACATATTTCCCTATTACAATCTATCCACCTCACAGAAGGTTCCTCTGGTTTGTGCTAGGGAAGGACCATTACCAGTTTACAGTCCTCCCATTCGGCTTCACCTCGGCCCGAGAATCTATCCCAAAAATATGTCAGTAGTGGCGGCCTTCCTACGCAAGCAGGGGTGCAGCTCTTCTCCTACCCAGATGACTGGCTGATCCGAGGTTGGTCGCAGCAACCAGTGGCGCCATGGGTGCACCTGATGTGACAGACTTTCAAAACACTAAGCCTCCTAGTGAACACGGCAAAGTCCGTACTAGCCCCAACTCAGGTCATGGAGTTTGTGGGCACCTGACTAGATGCAGAGCAAGCCAGGACCTTTCTGCTCTAGAGCAAGGTCCAAGCCATGGCGTCTTGCATCCAAGGCCTGATCAGGTTCCCAACCACAACAGCCAGAGGATGCCTCAGACTGTTGGGCCTTATGGCGGCATGCATGTTCATAGTCCAGTATGCCACGTTACGAATGCGCCCCTTTCAGCTGTGGCTTGCCTCAGTATACAGACCTGTCAGGGACAACATAGACAAGTTAGTGACAGTCCCCCCAAGAGTGTTAACGGCATTACACTGGTGGCTAGAGGCCCAGTCAATCGGCATGGGAGTGCCCTTCAATCCCCTGCAACCCTCCCTCTCCCTGGTCAGAGATGCCTCAGACTTGGGCTGGGGGGCACACCTGGGGGACTGCCAGACTCAGGCTGTGTGGATGAAGACCGAGGCTCAGCTCCACATAAACATGCGGGAGCTCAGAGCATTTTGGCTGGCATGCAGAGTGTTTCAGAGTGAACTGAAGGGGCAGTGTGTTGCAGTCAGCACAGACAATACATAAACAAACAAGGGGGCACACGCTCATCACCCCAGTGTTTCGAGGCCCTCACGCTCTGGGACTTCTGCAGCCAGCACCAGATTCTTCTGAGGGCGTTCTACCTGCCTGGGGCTCACAAATCTCTAGCGGACTGCCTCAGCAGGTCCTTCATGGACCACGAGTGGTCATTACACACCGACAGATTGAGTTCAATTTTCCAGAGGTGGGGACGTCCCCAGGTAGACCTCTTTGCCACTCATCTCAACACAAAGTGGAGGACGTTCTGCTCTTACCAAAACCAAAGCCTGGGGTCTTGGGCAGATGCCTTCAGCATTCATTGGTCGGGACCCTTGCTTTACACCTTCACACCGATACCGCTCATCCACCGAACACTGCTGAAAATTCGTTCGGACCAAGCATCAGTTATCCTGGTGGTCCCAGCTTGGGCTCGGCAGCACTGGTACTTGACTCTTTTGGAGATGTCCGTTCATGACCCAGAGGTGCTTCCGCTATGCCCGTATCTGCTGAGACAAGAGGAGGGGAGACTGTGGCACCCCAGTCGCCACGCACTGCATCTCACATCATGGAGGCTCCATAGCTGAGACCGGTCAAGCTGGCCTGCTCCGAACCTGTCAGGGAATTATTGTTAAACAGCAGGACGTCCTCTACGAGGGTAACATATGTAGCCAAATGGAAGAGGTTTACGATATGGGTCACTCAAAGGGGATTATCCGCAGGGGAGGCCCCAATACCTTGTATCCTAGACTACTTGCTGGCCCTCAACCAGACAGGGCTGCCACTATCCTCCCTGAGAGTGCACTTGGCAGTTATTTTAGCATTTCACCCAGGGCCTGGGATGTCATCGGTCTTCTCAGACCCAGTGGTGAAAAGGTTCACGAAGGGAATGGAAAGAGTCAAACTGCAGGTTCAGGGCCCCTGCCAACATGGGACCTTAATTTGGTATTGTCTAAGCTTATGGCTCCCCATTTGAACCCCTTGCCACCTGTTCCATGTTATTCCTTAGTTACAAGACAGCATTCCTGGTGGCCATTACCTCAGCCAGAAGGCTGTCGGAGCTCAGGGCCCTGACGGTGGACCCACTTTATACGGTGTTCCACAAAGATAAGGTCAGGCTGAGACCCCATCTGGTGTTTCTGCCGAAGGCAGTCTTCCCCTTCCACATTAACCAAGACATCACCTTACCAGTGTTTTATCCAAAGCCCCATGCCTCCCCTAGGGAGCAGAGCTTACACACTTTGGATGTCCAGAGGGCGCTGGTCATCTTCTGTGGACGGGACCAGACCCTTCCAAAAGTCGCAGCAGTTGTTTCTTGCAGTGGTGGACAGGATGAAGGGGCACCCACGTTCCTCTCAGCAGATCTCCTCCTGGATAGTGGCCTGTATCGGAGAGTGCTACAAACTGACGGGGGCTCCCCTTCCCCTGATCAGGGCTCACTCCACCAGGGCACCGGCATCCTCTGCGGCATACTTGGCCAGGGACCCGATCCAGGACATCTGCAGGGTGGCCACTTGGTTCTCCATTCACACGTTTGCAGTGCATTACGCAGAAACGCAAGACACACGGGATGACGTTGCGGTGGGCAGGGCTGTCCTGCACTCCTTCCAGGGCTCCGACCCTGCCTCCTAGGCATTGGCTTGCATTCACCCAAATTGGAATGCACATGAGCAATCACGAAGAAAAGACAGTTTCCTGTTCTGTAACTGGTGTTCTTCGAGATGTGTTGCTCATGTCCATTCCAAAACCCTCCCGCCTTCCCCCCATCAGAGTAGCTGGCAAGAAGGAACTGAGTGCAAGGGCGGGTCGCGCTGTGCCTATATGGGTGGCCATACGGGCGCCACTCCAGGGGGCGCCACACCGACCCTAGGGCAAAAAAAGCTTCTGGCAACTGGGCATGCACCGGCACACACCCCAATTGGAATGGATATGAGCAACACATCTCGAAGAACACCAGTTACAGAACAGGTAACTGTCTTTTTAACTCAGGTTTAAAAATGCCTGTATTCTGCCTTTACAGTAGGGGTGGGGAACCTTTTTTTTGGGTCATGGGCTGCTGATCCACAGAAAAATCAGCTGGGAACCACATATAAGTGAGAAGCGCCAAAAAAAGGCACCACAAAAGTCTCACTGATTTGACCCCCCGAAACACCGCTTTCCTCTCACTCGCCAGCATCATGGGCAAGGACATGGAAAGGGTGGGGCTGAGGGTCAGGGCTCCCCACCCCCCAGGCCAGGTTAACTCTTCTGTGGGCTTGGCGTGGGGCCAAAAATGGGGTTGTTCTGGGTTCAGTGTGGGTAGGGGCCTGGTAGAGGGTAGATGTGTGGTCTGGGAGGTGACTGTTTGGAGTGTGGATGGGAGGGAGGGCGCAGGAATGAGCTGGGGATGGTAGATCTGGGTGGAAGGTAAGATGCATAAATAGGCAGGAGGTGGGGTAGCAGAGGGATTGAGGAGTGGGCTGGAAGTGACACGTCTGGGCAGGAGTTAGAGTGTAGGAATGGGTTGGAGGTGGGGTGTGTAGGGGGGAGAGGGTGCAGGAAGAGAGTGGCCATGGGGGGGGGGGCTGTGCAGGAGGGGTACAGGAGCCATGGGGAGGGAGGGTGCAGGAACAGGCTAAGGGTGGGCAATATGGGTGGGAGGTAGGGTGCAGGAGTGGACGGGTGATGGGGATGGCACTTACCTCCCCATGCTGCTCCCGCTGGTTTCTCTCTTGCTGCTCCCAGGCACTGCCCTACCATTGCTTTAATTGGCCAGAATTCTGCCCAATCAGAGCAACAGGGGCTGGTGCCTGGAAGAGGTGGGGATAAAAGCCTTTCCAGACAGCCCTGCACTGCCATTCCCTCACATGGAGAAGGAGGAAGAGGAGCGCTGGCACCACTGCTTCCTTCCCCCACCAGGTGGAATCTGTGGGCCAGCTCTTGCTCCCAGCTTGCCTGCCTCCATTCCGACACTCAGGGTTCCATAACCCACATTCACGGTGGGTTGGATGATGGGGAGGGAAGTCCCTGATCCTTGGGGGCCTGACCTAGGAGAGCCTCATGGGGTGGATTGCAAGCTGGGGTTTCCCTACCCCTGCTTTACTCTGAAGTGTCAAATGTATGTTGTAACTAGCTGCATGGAAATACAGATAGCAGTGTTTGTGGACAACAAGGTGATGTCCTCTGTGCAAACTTTTTTGGGGTGCCCCCCCCAATGCTGATTTGGCTTTAAACCCACTCCATCGTTTTTTTTTTCTTTCCTGCTGAAAGTGAAACAATGCCCTAGCACTTACACTTGTTAGGCAAATACATGTTTTTTAATATAAACTGAAGCGTTGTGCCCTGGGGTGGAGATATGATTTTGGGCTGGTTACTCTGGCATGTTTATATAGCAAGAGATGTGCATTTCTTCAGTGAAGATTGTTAAAAGACGCTTTACATTATTGTTCACGTACTGTTAACTTTTGGCCTGGAAAAAGAAAACAAAAATATTTTTTAATATGTGAAAAAACACACCTAAGTTTCCATGCATCATCAAAGTGAATGACAAAAATGTGGCTGATTATTAAACAATGCTGGTGAGTTAGTGCCAGGAATTTTCACACTGTTGCAATTCCTGACAGAAGGACACTTTAGTTGTAGATGCTAGTTGTAAATATCTTCCAGACAGTAATGCTTAGGTTTAAGAATGCTAAAACATCTAATGCTGGAGTGAAAAGGAATCTGTAAAATAGGGTGGTGCAACATTACAGGTACTCCTCAGTAATATCCAACATGGCATTGGTTACTATAATGCTGTTTGCTTTTACAAACCAGCACTTCAGAGTGTGAGAGAACGACTGCTGAGAGGGGACTGTAACCTCTTGATTTCAAAGGAACCATCATTTCACTGGTGCCTCTGTGGTTAATGCAAGAAAGGTGTTTTGCCATAAACTGTTCTGAGGTATTCGGCGAGGTTGAAAAGGGGTCGGCCCAAGCAGGAAGCCCATGTCTGTGCTATAAAGAAAATAGCAAGTAACAAAATGAAAGCATCAAAGAACCAACAGGATGCAGTCCCAAGAGTCCTTTCTGGCATGTTGGTCCTCCTTGAAAGTTAGCATTGAGTGAAGAATGACCTTAAAATTCATTTCATTGAAACAGACTGAGCTCAAGTTTAAAGTTCAAGGCATTTTGTTTTTTCACCTGTTTCCTACAGTTCTAAGAAACTTCTGAAGAATTAATGTGTAACTATATCTGGTCATTGAGCCAACACTAAGAATTTTTCTCTGGGGAAAATAATGTTACTGTATAAAGGGGGAGAAATGGATATAGTTCTTATTTGCAAAAAAAATTTCAACAAAGTAAAATTCAAATCACTGTTACCATGATGGCTAACATCCCTGCTGCTGCACTAGGGCAGTCTCTTTCTAAAACCCCTAGAAAGAGCCAACAATTGTCTGAAAAATCATAGAAAGGCTATTTATTATGGATTTACAGCTTGGCAAGTGGGGCAGTGGTCTTGTTTTAGAGATACCCCTCGAGCAAAGAGTCTAATTATGACAGTTTAGACTAATCTCCAATTCCAGGTCTACTGAGCTAACATTTAGCAATAGGTCCGGGCATCACTTTCACATGGGCTACATCTACACTACAGAGATCTTTCAAAAGAAGCCCTTCTGGAAGGTTTCTTCCAAAAGAACTTATTTCAAAAGAGTGCGTCCACACACAAAGTCAGATAAAAAGCGTGATCTGCTCTTTCAAAAGAGAGCGTCCATTCAGCCCCTGCTCTTTCAAAAGAGCAGGCCAGGTGTCAAAAAACCAGGCCCCTTGATGACTGCGCTTTCTAGTAAAATGGCCTGCAGCGCATCTACACGTTTTCTTTCAAAAGAAAGTTTTAAAAGGGGGCACTCTTCCTGAAACAGGAAAGGAAGCATGATTTCGAAAGGAGTGCCACATTCTTTTGATTCACTTTTGAAAGACCACTTTGTGTGTGTAGACGTGCTATGGGATCTTTCGAAAGAGCCCCCTTTTTTCAAAAAATCTTTTGAAAGACTTTGCTAGTGTAGATGCAACCATAATGTTTCAATTGTTAGGCAGTAAGCTGTGGGGAACATCAAGCAGAGAATCAGTTGTTAGGCAGGTTTATAAGTGAATACACTATTAAAGTCTTGTTACTGCTCATGTTCAGCAGTTCTGTTTGTTTTCTAGCATTGTTTAGAGCTGACTTTTATTGTAACCTATTACAGTTTCTAATTTCATTATCCAAAAATGCAGTTATTTTACCTTCTAGTCTTAACGTCTAGCCTTGACAAAATGACTAGCGATACGTTGCATCAACAGTTTGGCAGGCTGTCACTCACACTTAAAAGAAATAATTTGAAGAGATGACATACATATTTCACTCACATTCCCATGCCATTAAACTTTAATGACTATACTATGAATGTTTCATGAAAGTACTTTTGAATGGGTTTGTTTTGCTCAGGGAGCTAGTTGTGCATTATAGTACCTGATTTTTCCATAGGCTAGGGTAGTAGAGGTATGAAGTGTCAAACTAGATCACCTGAAGAGGCAGGCACCTTTTTGTTTTCATTGTTAAATATTTTATCTGGTAGTAGTGCCTACAACATGTTTTAGAGTGTGATTTAGCAGTTTGAAAGTCTTAAAATTAGATCCTGCTCTTTAGTCTCTTGCCACAAGGTGGCTAAAATGTGTTTAAATCAACAAAATACAGTGATCAGAAATTATGCTAATCATTTGTAACTGTTTTTGTGATGCAATGAGCAACAATCAGGGTGGGTGGTTGGTTGGTTGTAATGCAGAGTGAGCAACAAACGGGATTTATTGTTCATTATGCAGAGAACTGTGTAAATTGTGCTTACAGGAAACTACAGTCAGCATCTATTTTCATGTATGGGTGTTCTGTGCTCTTGTTGGACTGCATTTAATTTTTTTTTTCAAAAGTAAGTCAGGTTGGCCACTTTAATAATTTAGCTTTAAAGTGAACTTACTGTGAAAAAGTATAGTAGCTTTTTATTGTTGTGTACTTGAAGTCACAATTTTTGAGGCAAAGCAGGTCAGGTCTTGTTACACTAGACAGATGTGTTATATTTAGATGCAGGACGGTGATTGAAACATCCATTTATGCATTGATCTTTACATGGTAAATTCACTTTTTTAAATGTGATGTCACACCAAACTGACACTGGGACTGCACTGTTGATTTTAAAATAGTCCAATAATATTAAACATTCAGTACACTTTAATAAATGAAAATTGTATGTGCATGTTTTCTTCAACAGCCTTCCCACTGGACACTTTTTTTAAACAGTAACTTCAGATGCACAGTGCAGAAAATCTGTTCAATGAAAATAAAACATATCTTTTTCTTACAGACGCACTATTTACAATTGAGCTTCTTGTGTTTATTTTAGTTTTCCTTTTTATATTTTACCTTATTAACTCTGGCAAGTAACCCCTTGGTTGTGAACAATTTAATTCACAATTCATTTTTCTGATTCAAAGTGAACACAAGTGCCCTAATCCCCTAATGGGAATTAATTGCATGTTTCAGTGCTTAACTCTGATCCTGTCTCAATCCCCACTGGGACAAGTTTTTTTCCTGAAGGATCGGTGTTTGTTATTCAAAACACAAGCTGAAAGGTAATGGGTTTTCTTATAAAAGGGACTAAGAACAACCGAATATTAATACTCCTTTTATTGTAAGGGAATGAACTGTATCCCAAAACTCATTCCACACCATGAATGGTAAATTATGTTGAACTAAATTATACTATACTTTGAGAGAACACAGAGCAAATCAGTGTGATCTTTTTTCCCCCAAAGTTTGGGTTTTTAATTTTGTTTTGAGGAAACAATATAATTTGGTGTTAGTAGATATTTTTTTTTCTCACTGAAGTAATACCATTATGTCAAAGGGGCTGCTGAGTCTTTTAAAATTACAAATGTATAAATCAATAACATACCCTTTTGAATAATCCAGCTGTACCCTACCTGCCATAAATATTTGAGGTTCACTAAGTTAAGAACAATTAACAAAAAAAAAAAAAAAACATGTTAATTCAATTTTGCTTTAAAGATTTTGTCTAATAAGCCTCTTTCAAAAATGCATTAGGTTTGCCTCATTTTGGCAAGTAGCTGCCAGTCGACTGCCCTAGGTAAAAATGAGAACTGTGAGGGAAGTTTAGTGACTGATGGTGAAAATTGGAAGAGTATCAAACAGTTTGAAAATGCTTTTGTTAGGGAAGAGGGACAGCTTAAGCTTCTTGTTTCATACCTTTTTGTAAAGCCACTCCCTTCTCCCACACTAACCCCTATGGACTGTTACACTCAAAAGTAAAACCAGGACTCAGACAATGTACTTATTCAGTCTTTGTTCAAGTGTTGCCTAGGAAAAGTAAGTTAAGGGTGAAGGCCAGTGGCAAGGGCTTGAACAACACGTACCATACTTTCCTTCTGCATCACCTTCAAATCAGGCTTTTGTTTCCCTGATATGTGCTCAAATTCACCCTTTTCTTGTCTCCCCTGCCATGGTAAATAACATTTTTACTCATCATTCAGAAAAGAAAGGGCTTGTGGTCTCAATGGGCTTGTGAGCATACCAGTCCTCTGGTAGTACCCAATCTGTAAGCTGTCATTTTACAGTTGTTGCAAGTACCCCAGGGCACCTTTTTTGCTAAATGGATAAGTCTAACAGGTCCTTAAGAACATAACAGCCATACTGGATCAGACCAAAAGTCCATCTAGCCCAGCATCCTGTTTTCCAAAAGTGGCCAATGCCCCAGAAGGAGTAAACAGAACAGAGAGTCATTAAGTGATCCCTCTCCTGTCATCCATTTCCAGCCTCTGAAAAACAGAGACTTAAGACACCACTCTTATGATCCTGGCTAATAGCTATTGATGGACCTAACCTCCATGAATGTATCTACTTCTTTTTTGAACCCTGTGAAAGGCCTTGTCTTCACAACATTCTCTAGCAAGGAATTCCACAGGCCTACACTGTCTCCTCTTTCCTAAGCTGAAAAGTCCCAGTCTTTTTAATCTCTCTGCACATGGCCCCCTTTCCAAATCCCTAACTGTTTTCTTGTCCTTTTCTGAACCTTTTCCCATGCCTATATATATATATATATATATTTAGAGATGAGGTGAGCGCATCTCTAGGCAGTATCCAAGATGTGGGCATACTATGGCTTTACACAGAGGCAATAAGATATCTTATGTCTTATTCTCTATCCCTTTTTATTGATTCCTTGCCAGTGTTTCCTTTTTCCCCATCTGTGGGCAGAGTAGATTTTGTGTGCACCAAGGCATGTGCAGATGTGCATAACCAATAGAAACGCATGCTGCCAGCTGTGGGCACTCTGCAAATCAGCTGGGCAGCACTCAGTCTCTGCTGGGCAGCCGCTCAAGTGCTCAGCTTATAGGGAAACACTGAGCCTTGAACTTGGACCATTGTTTTCAACTGGCAGTGACTTATTTGTGATCTCACTTTCCTTGCACTTTGCCTCCCACCCCAAATCTGGTATTATTGTCACTGGTTTGAATTCATAGTGACTCACAATGCTGAGGTTCCAGTAGATTCTTCAACACATTAAATGGACTAACCCCATGGCATGCTTTTGCCACTATACTTCTGAAACGTCACACATGGCGACTTCTGTTTCTGAGCCTTGGTACAATTGTAAAATTCTTGCAAATCAGGCGTCCTAGTCCTCTGTTTCCTTAGGCCAGAGCTTCTGTAAACCTCTTCAAGACACCTCTCTTGATTTAAGGTGGGACCAAGCTTGCAGCATCATATGAAGAAATAAATCTTGTCTCCTTGTCTGTATGCTCTCATGCAACATAACAGGATGATGTGATGCTGTGTTCAAACACTTGATTTTGCTTTTAAATGGTTAATGCCACACCCCTCTACCTGTGTGACAATTAGCCAAACATTCATGTTGAAATGGATCGATTCTGTTGTCTCTTAGCAAAGCACTTTCTTCAGTGTGAGACAAAGGGCTTTTAAATGTGGGATAAGGGTAGCCACACACTTTTCTTCTGAGGTGGAAAGCATCCCAGATGCTAAGACTGTTATTGCTATAAATAAAAAAGTCAAAGGCAGTCTTAAAACCTCCTGCAGGCAACCCTCAAATGTAATAGGTATGGGAACAGACAGTTAAAAAATGTAATCATGTCCATACAATACTTGGCCATAACTGAAGGATTTCCACATTGTCTTTGGCAAAGGATGTATAAATGGTAGTGCAGTTGTTTGGTAATGGAAATAACTCCCTGGGTTGCTTTTAGTTTGTCATTAAGCATCATTACAGCAAGGGTTATGTAACCTTGTGAAAGAAAGAACCACATATTCTGGTTTCACTGCAGTGCAAAAATACTTTTGGTGGTGGTTGTGGTTGGCGTACTGCAAGAGTAGAAAGTACCTACCAACAGGAGAGAAAATGAAAGATTAATAGAATAGACTTCGTATGCTAGGTTTGAGCAAGAGGAGAGATGCTGATGTGGCAATTTATATGCTTGTAAATTGCATGTAAGAACATTCCCTTGCTTAGTTCTATGCCCAAATAGCTGTGTATATGTACATTGAATGTGTATTGTAAACTGAATTTTGAATGTAATATTTTATGAAAGATGAAGCAATACTTACTTCAGTCTCTATTCTGTCGGTAGAATGGCTCGTGTCTTTGTGTATGGAACCCTTAAAAGAGGCCAACCCAACCACCAGCACATGAGAAATGGTATCCATGGAACATCAGAATTCCTAGGCAGGGGACACACCGTGGAGAAATACCCTTTGGTGATTGCAGAAAAATACAACATTCCTTTTTTGCTGAACATCCCAGGCAAGGGACAGCATGTTAATGGGGAGATTTATTCTGTTGATAACCAGATGCTGCAATTCCTTGATGAATTTGAAAATTGCCCAGACATGTATCAACGAACTCCTCTGAGAATTGCAGTAGTAGAGTGGGAAGATAAATGCAGTGCACCTGAAGAGAGGCCAGCTGTTAACAGCATTATGGAATGCTTTGTCTACAGCACAACTACCTACCAGCCAGAGTGGATAAATCTCCCCTACTACAACAATTACAATTCCTTTGGGAGTCATGGTCTTCATTATGTGACCCGTGAAAGTAGAGAGAACAAATAGAAGGTAACAAAATATTGACAAAATGCACTAACCACATGTTGATCACACTCCTCCCTCAAATATATGTAGACTATAGGTTCAACCTCTTAAATCTGGACTTCTCTCATCTGGCAACATCTGTTGTCTGACATGACCATGGATGTTGCAGGACCAGCGAGTCCTGGGACTGAGGCAGGGTTGCTTGGCCTGGGCCAGAGCTGGATCCCCCACTGGACCTGCTGCAACAGGTGAGGATGGGGATGGTGGGGTGGGGGGGAAGAGTCCCAGATGGAGCACAGTGCTGGAGTCAGTGTCCTTGATGGAGCCCCTGCCAGTGGGCCAAGTGGCTGGAGAGCAGCTGGAGAGCCAGCAGTGAGCACAAGGGCCCCAGTGGCTGGGAAAATGGTTGTGCAGCAGTGGGAGGGGGAAGCCAAAGAGCCGGTAGGAAGCTGACCAGGAAACTGTGGTCTGGGGACCAGCTGGGGAGCTGCAGGGCTGGGAGCAGCCAGGGACCTGCAGGGCTGGGAGCCAGGGGGGGCGCTGCAGGTGGTGTTGGAAAGCCACAGGCAGGGGTGCCTCAGAGCCAGTGCAAAGTCTGGAAAGGGGGGGCAGGAGGGCAGCTCCAAGCACACCGACCACCCCTCGTCTGGCAAAATCCCTTGTCCAGGACTGGTCAGGTCCCAAGGGTGCCAGATGAGGGAGGTACAACTTGTACCTTTACTGAAGCACTACGGCCTTTTGCAACTTTTCAGCCACAGCATTGCTGGCCTCATTACCATACACATGCAAACTCTCATGGCAAGCCTGGCAAAATTCTACTTGTTCCCTCAACCAAAAAGAATAATTTGTTTTTGATTGGTGAGTGAAACACTTCAGCACTGGGCTTTTTCTTGTAAAGTCAAGATAAAAGCAGCTGAGTAGAAGGGTTTTTCCACAGTAAGTGGTGACATGTCAGTTTTGTAAAACTAAAAATGGTATTGGTACTGCAACCACAGAGAATGAAATATGGCTGGTTTCAGCACATTGAAAAAGCAGCTCAGATTACTGCACAACAATCCTCAGTCAGCAAATGTCTGAAAAGAAAACAATTACATCTTGTCAAGTGCTCTAAGAAGTGATACAAAAAATAGAGAGAACTAGAAAAAGCCAAAATAGTGAACTAAATATACTATTTGTTATTACCTGCTATTTCTTTCTACCTTCTGCTGTTTTATTCCATTTTAGCAGTAATGCGGGAGGCCTACGGGGTTCTCTGAAAGACATTAGCTTGAGCTAGGGCGGTATGGCTTTCTGGACAGTTCCACACAGATATAAATGGGAATGCATCTGCATTCCCAGACTTTAGTTTAGCTAGTAGATGGCTTTTTTTCTCATGTGTGCTCCCAAGATGGTATGGCCCTATCAGATCCACGCTCCTGTTGATTGTAAAGGGAAGGCCAAGGGCTTAGGTGGGATCTTGCTCCAAATGCCCATTTTTGGAGGTTGTTAATGAGGCTGCAATTTTACGCATATTCAAAGCAGCTGTTAGTATTATTCCCCCATCAGGTATGTGTACCCTGAACAATCGTAGGGTGTAGAAAGAGAAGTTACTCACCTGTGTAGTAACGATGGTTCTTCGAGATGTGTCCCCGTGGGTGCTCCACCGTTCCTTCTCCACCGTAGGTGTCAGGCTCGCCCCGGCGCCACAGCTCGGAAATTCTTCAGTAGTCTCCGTCGGGTCGCGCATGCGCTGATGCACGTCGGCTCTTCGCGCGCTTACGGTCACGTGCGCGATCCAGTCCCCGCCAGTTCCTGATCAACCGCTCCGGATGTCTCTGAAAAACACAAACAGAGCTCCAAAGTGGGGAGGAACGGGTGAGTAGTGGAGCACCCACGGGGACACATCTCGAAGAACCATCGTTATTACACAGGTGAGTAACTTCTCTTTCTTCTTTGAGTGGTCCCCGTGGGTGCTCCACCGTAGGTGACTACCCAGCAGTAACACCCCCCCCCCCCGAAAAAGGAGGTGGGTACCCGATTTATGCGCAGCTTGCCCTTGAAAGGACTGCTGTCGACACGCATGTATCTTCATCAAGCATCCTGTGCATGGCGTAGTGCTTGGCGAAGGTGTCATAGGAAGACCACGTCGCCGCTCTGCAGATGTCTCTCAGTGCGATTCCCTTGAAGAAGGCCGTCGACGCCGCCATCGCCCTAGTGGAGTGGGCCCTGGGCGGAACTGGCAGAGGAGTCTTGCGAAGCTCATAACACAGTCTTATGCATGACACGATGTGATTTGAAATCCTCTGCGAAGACAGTGCTTCCCCTTTTGACCTGGATGCAATGGACACCAGGAGTCTGTCCGTTTTCCGGAAAAGTTTAGTTCTATCGCTGTAGAAGGCCAGTGCCCTTCTTACATCCAGTAAGTGCAACTGTGCCTCTTCGCTCGAGTTGTGAGGCTTAGGATAGAACGAGGGCAATACTATTGGTTCGTTGATATGAAAATCTGAAGAGACCTTTGGAACGAAGGCTGGGTGCAAACGTAAGACCACCACCTCCTTTGAGAATATCGTGCAGGGTGGTGTGGACATTATGGCTGCGAGCTCGCTCACTCTGCGAGCTGACGTGATTGCCAGGAGGAAGGTCGTTTTAATGGTAAGTAGTCGAAGGGGGACCGTAGCCAATGGTTCAAAGGGCGGTCCCAAGAGCGTGTGTAGAACTAAGTCTAAACTCCATGACGGCGGTATTGGTTTCTGAGGGGGGTACAGATTTACCAACCCCTTTAGGAAGCATGAGACAACAGGATGGGCAAATATGATTGATCCATCCTCTTCATGTCGAAAAGCTGATATAGCCGCCAGATGAACCTTTATAGAGGATAGAGAGAGTCCCTTTTGTTTGAGTTGTAGCAGGTAGTCCAGAATCATAGGTATAGTGGCGTCCTGAGGTGTCAGTTGCTTGGAAGAGCACCAATCGGAAAAACGCGACCATTTGTGTTGATAAGTCTTTCTGGTGGAAGTCCTATGACTACATTCCAGGACTTGCTGCACTCCCTCTGAGCATGTAGTCTCTAGGGCGCCGAGACATGGATTAACCATGCTTGTAGCCGGAGTCTTTGCGGGTGGGGGTGCAGTATTGACCCCCCAAGCCTGTGTGAGAATGTCCGGCACTGTTGGTAGGGGAAATGGCTGATGCTGTGCCATGCGTAGAAGCAATGGGAACCATTGTTGCCAATCCCAGGTCAGGACTATGAGTATCATGCGTGCTCTCTCCCTTTTGGCTTTCTCCAAGACCTTGTGTATGAGTGTTGTGGGAGGGAACACAAAGTAGAGGGCCCTTCCATGGGATCATGAAGGCGTCCCCCAAAGACCCCTGTCCCATGCCCACTCTGGAGCAGTATCGGGGACATTTCTTGTTGTCACGAGTGGCGAACAAGTCGATTTGGGGAAAACCCCATCTGCGGAACACTTGGTGAAGCAGGTCTGAACGGATCTGCCACTCATGTGTGGGCGCTAAGTGTCTGCTGAGTTGGTCTGCCTTTACGTTGTGGACACCCGGTAAGTATGAAGCTTTTATGGTTATATTGTTGGCAATGCACCAGTTCCACAGTCGGACCGCCTCCGCACAGAGTGTACGAGATCTGGCCCCCCCCTTTCGGTTTATATAAAACATGGTGGTGGTGTTGGCGGTATTTACGCCGACTATTTTTCCGCGCAGATAATTCTGAAAATGCCTGCATGCATTGAACACTGCTCTGAGTTCTAATATGTTTATATGCAGTGTCTTCTCTGCAGGGGACCATAAACCTTGAGTGGTTTTGTTGTCCATGTGTGCCCCCCATCCCGTATGGGAGGCATCTGTTGTAATGAAAACAGTAATTTGTGGTTGGCGGAAGGGCACCCCTGTTAGTAGATTCTTGGGGTCTGCCCACCATGTTAGTGACCTTCGTGCCTCCGTTGTGAGTGACACCATCTTGTGAACGGTATGGATTGATGGTTTGTATACAGTTGCCAACCAATGCTGCAATCCTCGCATGTGCAGCCTGGCGTTTTGTACCACAAACGTGGTGGTCGCCATACGCCCCAGTAGTTGTAAGCACGTTAGGACTGAGACAGTGGGGCTGTATGTTATTAGTTGTACTAGAGACTCGATGGTGCGAAAATGGGTGTTGGACAAATATACCCTTGACATGACAGAATCTATCCGAGCCCCTATAAATTCTATATTTTGCGTGGGGTCGGTCTTTGACTTTGAGAAGTTGATGATGAGGCCCAGTGAGGTAAATGTGTTTCTGGTAATGTGTATCATCCGTAATACCTCTGCCTGGGAAGCTCCCTTAGCAGGCAATCATCCAGGTACAGGAAGTTGAAAACGCCCTGTCTGTGCAGGTATGCTGACACCACCACTAAGGTCTTGGTGAAGACTCTGGGCGCTGAAGAGAGGCCGAATGGAAGGACTCTGTACTGAAAATGATCTGTGCCAACAATAAACCGGAGGAAGCGCCTGTGCGCTGGATGAATTGCGATATGAAAATACGCATCCTGTAAGTCGAGGGCTGCAAACCAATCTCTGTCGTCTAGTGCCGTGATTATTGAAGCCATCGTAGTCATCTTGAAGTGCTGTTTGCGCAGATATTGGTTGAGTGCCCATAGATCCAAAATGGGTCTCCACCCTCCTGTCTTCTTCTCTGTCAGGAAGTACCTGGAGTAGAAACCTTTGCCTTGAAATTGCTCCAGTACTCTCTCCACCGCCCCTATGAATAGGAGGTGGTCCACCTCCCGCCTTAGTTCCGGTAGGTGATAGGGGTCTCTGAGAAGGGGTGCGGTGGGACGATTTGGTGGAGGTAATGATTGGAAGGGGATCGTGTATCCTGTGTTCACAATCTCCAATACCCACTTGTCCGAAGTGATGCTTTTCCATTGTGGGTAGAATGGCTTGAGTCGGTGATGGAACATGTACTGAGATTGGCACTGAGAGACGGTCTTGGTTTCGCGACCCTCGACGTACCCGTCAAACCTGCTGTCTTATATTTTGCACTGAGGAGGCGTTGCCTTGTTGAGGTCGATGTCTAGGGGCCTTGTAATGTGGCTGTTGATGACGTCCCTGATCATACCCCTGTTGAAAGTGGGTACGTTGCGGTTGGTAACCATAACGGCGTTGTTGAGGATAAAACTTTTTCCTTCTGTATGGTGGGGTGTATATCCCCAAAGTCTGAAGTGTCGCTCTGGAGTCTTTACTAGAGTGTAAGACTGAGTCGGTTGATTCGGCAAATAATTTTGTTTTGTCAAAGGCAAGGTCTGCTATTTTTACTTGTAGTTCCTTGGGAATGCCGGAGGTGTGGAGCCATGACTCCCTGCGCATTACAACCACAGTGGCTACGGCACGAGCCGCTGTGTCCACTACATTTAATGCAATCTGGACGCCTGCTCAAGAAGCCACGTAACCTTCCTGTACAATTGCCTTAAGGATCGGCTTCTTATCCTCCGGGAGGAAGTCCATGAGGGTGGTAAGTTTGGAGTAGTTGTCGAAATTGTGGTTTGACAAATGGGCAGCATAGTTAGCCATGCGAAGCAACAGGGTAGATGATGAGTAGGCCTTTCTACTGAGAAGATCCAGTTTCTTTATATCCTTGTCCAGTCCCCCAGATTTATACTGGGACGTTTTGGATCTATGTTGAGAGGATTCGACCACTAGCGAATTTGGCTGTGGATGACTAAACAAGAATTCCATACCTTTAGCAGGGACGAAGTACTTTTTGTCTGCCCTTTTGTCGTTAGGAGGAGCGGAGGCTGGAGTTTGCCATATGTTAGTGGCTGCCTCCATAATTGCATCGTCCAATGGTATAGCTATTTTAGAAGAGGACGGGGGCCTGAGGTTTTTAAGAAGCTTGTGGTGCTTTTCCTGCACTTCCGCCACCTGAATGTCCTGAGATTGAGCTACCCTTTTGAACAGCTCCAGGAATTGTTTTAGGTCATCTGGGGGGGAAATGTCCCCAGGAATCACCGCTTTGTCTGGAGAGGATGAGGAGGCATCACTGTGGTATCTCTCCTCCAGTTCCTCGGGATCCTGGCTGTATTCATATGGTTGCCCTTTTGAAGCTTTGAGGTGAGGCTCAAAATCTTTTGATCCAGCCTCTGATTGGGAAACTTGCGGTGTTCCCCCAGGTGGAAGCCGTGCACTGTGGCGTTGAGGAGGAGTTGACGGAGATCTATAATGAGATGCAGACCTCCTATGTTGATGTCCCGTATAATGGTGGTGGTCATAGCAACAGGGACAGGGTCCCGGTGATGGGGACCTGGACCACGACCCAAAGATGTAAGGGTGATGCAGGGAATGCCGTGACCGTCGAGATGACACCGACGTATGGGGAGAGCCTCTGTGAGAATACTCATAGGGGTCTCTGCTAGATGATGGTGAGAAGCGTGCAACTTCATGAGATGGACTTTGGAGAAAGGGAGATGGACGTCTGTGGCAGGCTGAAGGTATTGCTGCTCGTCGAATCTCCGGTGGTGATCGCGGCGATAATGGCAGCGCAATTACCTCAGGGGAGGGACTGCGGTGCTGGGTCTTTGCTTTAGCTTTTGCTCTTTCAGGCATCACTGGTGGTCTGACCGGTGCCGGAGGGCTCGGCACCGTAGTGGGTGCCGTGCTAGTTTCCGCTGCCCCCGGTGCCGTTGTTCTCGGTGCCATTGTTCTCGGCACCGTCGTTCTTGGTGCCGCTCGGGGTGCTTCACTCGGCCCCGTAGGGCTTCGTGCCGAGTGTTGCTCCGGTGCCGTCGGAGCCGAAACTTTCGGTGCCGCAGTAGCCAGTGCCGGTCTGTCCGGTGCCTGCACAGCCCTCGGTGCCGTTTCCTGAAGAACCGTGGACCCCTGTGCGGGTGCACGTGCCGCGGCTTTCTCAGCAGAAGAAGCCAGCGTGCCCGGGCACTTTGTTTCGCTCGTCCCGCTCCCATAGGTAATGGGCAGAGATCGAGCTGGAGAAGCTTTTCTCTCCTTCTGCACAGAGGAGGTCAAAGAGGCAGCCTTCCTCTTGTGCAATCCTGAAGAGCCCTCCTTATGGGGCTTCTCTGATGAGGCAGGTTGAAGTGCTTTGAAAAGAGCAGCATTTTTAGCCTCATCTCTCTATCTTTCCTAGCTCTATTCGTTAATTTAGAGCAATGGGAGCACTTCTGGGGAACGTGGGTCTCCCCTCGGCACTGGATGCATCTGCTGTGGCCAACCGAAGCAGGCATGGCCTCCCGGCAAGATTCGCACTTCTTAAAACCGGGGGACGACATTGTTAGAATTTAACTCTCTGAGTCCTTAAGTGCTAACAGTCTATTTGCCAAACAATAGCAACTGTTGGCCTTTGAAGGCTTGACAAAACTAGCGGGCCCTCCCGGAGGCAGCCGCTCCAATGCTTAAAACAGTCTTGTACTTCTAAAACCAACTATAAACACGGTAAACTAATACTATAATAACTATATAACTGCTAACTATTATTATTATAACTATTAACACGAATAAAATGAGTTTATCTGTCTCGGGCATTGGAGCCGGAGAGGATTCTGTCTGCAGCTGTTGGCGGTTGAGAAGAAACTGGCGGGGACCGGATCGTGCATGTGACCGTGAGTGCGCGAAGAGCCAATGCGCACTGGTGCATGCGCGACCCGACGGAGACTGCTGAAGAATTTCCGAGCTGCGGCGCCTGGGCGAGCCCGACACCTACGGTGGAGAAGGAACGGTGGAGCACCCACGGGGACCACTCGAAGAAGAAGTCTAGTTTTTGCTTTGAAAGGTTGGGCTGAAGTCATGTAGGGAAACTTATGATACCTCACATCCGACGGGGTCTGAATTGTCTCCCCTCTCCTCCCTGCTTTCTGGTTTTCTGTTAGTTTTCTATTTTATTGGTACTAGGGTTTTTTTTTTTTTTTTTGCACACTTCCCTCCCCCAAGTTTCTTCTCCTCTAACACAGTCTCCCCTGCCACCCCCAAGGGAGTGAGGCTGGTGCTTCAACTCCTTGAGTCCAGCAGGAGGGAGTGGGAGTATGGTGTTAGTCTAGGTATATTTGTACTTGTGTACTGTTTTTATGTACTAATCAGTGAATTAATCTTGTGTAATCACCCTAGCTATTTAATAATGGAGTTTATGTATAGTAATTTCTGTGCTATTATAGCTGCAGTATTCATGCGATTACTAAAGGTCCTGCAACCTACCTCCAGATAAGACCCCTTATAGCTCCTTAGCAGTGTGGTTGAGGGTAGATGACAAACCTGTCTCAGCTGGAAATGCGATTGAGCTGATGAAGTGGGTCTATCCCTCAAAAAGCTCATCACTGAATAAATCACTTTGTTAGTCTTAAAAGTGCTCCATGAGTGCTGTTTTGTTTTATGCTACTGATGACAACAGAAGATTTGCATGCTGATCACAAGAAGATTATTAAATAACTTCACTTTTCATTGAGACTCGTGCAGGAAAATTATAGAGGATACTTGTAAACATGCTGCTAAAACAGATACAGCTTTTAATTGAGGCTGCTTGACACAGACCCACAAAAAGTTTTCACTGAAGTTTTTTCACAGCTGATAAGGGCTAAAACACAATTTGACTGAAACTCTGAAGACGCTCATGTGGCTTCTTGTTACATATATCAAGCGGGCTGCTAGTCTTATACATTTCTTTAAAACTGGCAGTCTGGATATACAGTACGGGGGTTGCTGAATATAGGACACGCAAGAGCCATTACAGTCTTTAAGTTGCCCTAGGTGAAGTCAAGTTTGAGCCACTGCCCTAATTACTCTGGTAGTTGATACCCACGTTGCTTCAGGGTATTGGGTTTGTATCCTCAACACATGCATGTCCAATGACTGAAATGGAGCAGGGAAGAGCCAGGGTGCTCAGCAGTCTGGTGGGAGCACAGCTGGGGCTTCTTACCTCTGGGGGGGTGTGCTACAGCCAGAGTTTAGTCAGGAGCTTACAGACATGCTCTCAGTAGAGAACTTTCTTGTCAATTTTACAGCTACGCTGACAAGACAGTCAATAGTTCCTGTAAGTGTCAGTGTTGACTGTATATTGCCCTAACTATGCCGCCATAGGCCCTATTCCTCTGGTGGAGATAAAATACTGTGGAGGTTAGGGAGGTTTGAGGGGGCACCTGCCTCAGCCAGAGCAAGCCTGTAGGGTGGACACAATTAGGTGAATGTTAAGCTGCCTTATGTCAGCCTAACTGTAGAATAGACCAAGGCACAATCAGCGTAGGATTCAGACATGCCTAAATTATTTTTTCTGTAGCCTGTGGGCTTGAGGTGGCAGGAACCCAGAAATCAAGTTAATACTCAAGGTGGTAGAGAGTGGTTTCAATTTGGCCATGTGAGCTAATAACCATCTAGAAATAGCCCACGAGTAAGGCGTTATCTTCACTTTTATGCTGAAATGAAAATACCTCTTACATCAAACACTTCAAGCAAAGTGGGGCTTGAGGGAACACTTCTAGCTGAAATGAGTTGATGGGAATTTCAGCACATAGGTAAATGATTTTGAAAAATTTACCCTTCATCACCATTATGGAAAGGCTCTTGGCATCCTAGCTAGGAGGAAGAGCTCTTTCTAGTAATAGTAATTGTTAAACCTTAGGAGAGAAACTGGTGGCATTGCTACCCAAACCAAAAGCTCACTAATCCTCTCTTAGGTACTTGGGCAGCAGTAAAGTGAAGAGCAGAGCTGATTAGGCTCATGGTATAAACACTTGAACTAAAATTGCAACAAACAGCTTTGTGGGGCAGAGTTTCCTATGTTCTTGTAATCGTGTGTGGGGTGGGATAAAGAGAAGCCTCTGCAAAATTTTCTAAATGGAACATTCAGCTCCATTACAGTTAAAGTAAATGTTGGACTTGTTTACTTTCAGGGTCATTGCTGCCATGCAAGAGATCGGGAGGCTGCTGGTAAAAGGTCATTAACCATTATCTACATAGGCATATTAGGATGCTGGAGACATTAATTGTAGTCTGGAACAGAGCACAAGAAAGATCCAAAACAGGATGAGTTTGTATAGCTACCTTTGCCTCTGCTTATTTGTGAATAAAGTAATACAATTCTTTCGGTGGCTGAAATGTGTTGTAGTAAAGCAGGAGTATCAGTAATGAGTTTGATAAAACCTTTTCAGTAACCACTCTGGCTCAATTCCTTTAACCTGCAGCAGAAAGTAATCACAAATCTGGAACAAATGCTCTTTTATTTTTAAACAAATTGAAAGTTTCCCACAAACTACATCTGAGTACCACCTCAGTAAATGTGTGGGTTGGGAGGTGGTGGTGGGGGAGATGTGGTTGTTAACCAGGCATCAGAGTTCTTTAAGGACCACAGTAGCTTACTGCACACCTGCGTAAACTCATTTTTACCAGTGAGGAATACAGACTTGCTTGTCTTCTTTTATAGCATCAACCAACAGTAGATTGTTTAGAACATCTGCTGTACATTTTTTGTTGGGGGGTGGAAGGGGTGCTCTTGTGGTACAAGTCTACCACCACCATTTTCTAATTTGCAGACCTACAGCTGTTTTATGTGGAGAGGCTTCAAAATTCTAAGGAACTTTTGCCAGTTACAATACAGCTGAACAGAAATCAAACACTTAGTAGTTCTGTTTGCTCACTGATTACATTTCACTTAACTATTTTCTACAATGGGATTCATGCACATTTGAAATTACAGGTATTACAGTGGCTGAACTTGAATATCTACTTTTAAAATACATTCAAAGAGGCCTTAATATATAAGCAGAAATGTTAAATTTTATTGATTTGTTTTTGATACTAAAATCTGGAGAATTACAAATCTTATGTACAATATTTATAGAAATAAAAATCTGACATCCATTGGTAGTGTTAATATCTGTCTGCTGATGAGAGTGTCACTGTTATGCAATAACTATGACTAAAATTTGCTGCATAGGAGTACCTCTTGTTTCTCTATTAATATCTTTATTTTATACTATGAATGGAAATAGAGTTAATTGAATTGTGCAGTAATGTGAAGGAATCGTGTTTCATTCCAGTTCTACAAGCAGATCTCCTTCCCCAACAGTCTCACCAGCTTTACAGTGCACAGCTTTCACCTAAAATAGGAAGGGGAAAATAAGAATCAACTCTTTCTTTTAAACGTGGCTTTGTAAGTTCTTTAGCTTCCACAACGTACAGTAATGTATATGCCTAAATGTACAGTACATGCACAGAATAAATAATGGATTGCTGAGTTAATAGCAGTAATATCTAGCACTTTATCAGTAGCTCTCAAAACACCTCACAAACTTTAGTAAGCAACCCAACTTGAACACTGTTCCAGAGCAGGGGCAGCTCCCCTCCAGGAAGGGGTGGGGCATGGAATTTCATAAGGGCAAGTGTGGCACAATTGGCTGCTGGGTCTCAGGCTCATCCATCTCATGAAAAATGTTGAAATCTGTTACTGTTTCACGTCTGTGTATTCACATTTATATACCAATTAATAAAGTTTTCACATTCTACAGATTTAGTTTCTTACACCTGCTGAAAGGGGCTTTTTCCATATGAACATAAGTGAAATTTCCATCTGTTTGGATTACATTGGAGAGACTGGGGGGAGGGCAGGAACTGCTAATTGTAGGGATGAAAAGTGGGGCCCGATGTAAAAGGTTTGCTCACCCTGCTCCAGAGAGATATCAAGGACTCAGAACATAACTGTTACACGTCACCCAAAAACGTCACAAGTACAAAATAAAAATGTTAAAAAGAAATCAAAGAAACATAGTTTTGAAACAAATGCAATTGTATATCTAGTTGAATCTGATGAAGTCATGGCTTCCTTTTTTTTTTTTAACCCGTCCCACATACCCACTATGGGACTGCAAAGTTTATTTCAATATGTGGAGCTAAACACAGTAGTGATTGAAGACCCTACAATGGCAAGAACACTATGGGATTTTTCAAAAGCAGATCTGTATTTCTAAATCTGTTTGCTTTAAAACTACGAGATCTGTAACTGTGGATATTTTTTTTTTCCAAATAGCTACTTTAAATTCTGAATGCAAAAAGACCCTTCATGTGTGTTCTCATAGGAGTTTCAAAAACTCAGGCTACATCTACACTTCCAGGAGGATCAACGCTGCTGTGGCTGATTTTCAAGAGTTTGATTTAGTGCCTTGTAGGGACACCTAAATCAAACTTAAAAGGCACCCTCATCGCTGCCAGTACTCCTGCCCTTTGTTGGGCATCAGGGAACGAATGCTCCCATTAGCCTTCCTTATTGGAGACAGCATGGAAACCCCAATTAAGGTACAGCGACTCCAACTACGTAATTTAAGTAGCTGGAACTGCGTACCTTAATTCAACTTTCCGCTGTCATGTAGACCTGCCCTCCATAGTCATTAGACCTATGCTTTCTGAAATTTATTGGATGCTACATTGGGCAACATCTATTTCTGACACAAGCAGCGTTTAGAATTTTCATCAGGCAGCCGAACTGCTCTCTCCTTTTACAAACAGACACAAATTAAATAAAACCCAGCCATTCGTTTTAGAAATTAAAAACACAAAACCTGGATTTGGCTGTGGAAGGAAATACAGAAGAAAAAGGGAAAATGAACATCTTCCAGCTGAAAAAACTAAAACTAAACAGCATGAATCAGATTCAAATACAGTAGTCCTTCGAGTTACACGAGGGTTGTATTCCCAGCCTGGGGAGGTGTTAGGGCTGCAGAGCAGGTAGAGATGAGCCAGAACCGCACAGAGGGTGTTCAACCAGGGCAGAGGAGGGGTTGAACCTGGGTGGGATGGAGGGTTGAGCCGGAGCCACGCACAGAGGGTGATTTGAGCTGCAACCGAATGGGAGGGGGGTTGAGCCAGAGCCGTGGGGGTGGGTGTTGAGCTAGATCTGCATGCGGGGGGTTTGAACTCAGGTGGGTGGGTTGAACCAGAGCCATGCACTGAGGGTGGTGAGCTGGGCCAGATGGAGTGGGGGCTTGAAGCGAGGTACAGGTGGTGAGCTGGGCCATGGGGGGTTTGAACTGGAGCAGGTTGAATGGGGGCTGCATGGGGATGGGGGGGGGGGTTGAGCCAGGGTGGGGGGGAGCAGGATTTTGAGTTGCCTTTAACTCATGTTAATGCAAGTTAAACACAACTTGAAATTGAGCATTTCAAGGGTTTATTGTGGACAAAACCTACTCCAGCACCAACGCTACCAAAATACGCCATCCTCGCAAAGACATCAGGTTGCCTTTACAGTTAGTTAAAGATGGTCTTTTGAAGAATTTATTTAAGAAACTATGTCTGAAGATCCATGCAGTTAAGGCTAACTGTCAATTTTGGAATGTTTGGTCATGTCATCAATTAATTAATTATTGACCAGCCAGAATGAGCTGGCTTGGAATGTTTTATTGCTGCTATCCCCAAATTGTTTTTATTGTAATAGCAAAGAGACCACTTAGAGCTTAGGTCTTTCTTAAATCCTGGTTTAAAAAGGAAAGAAATGGCATATTGGACATGGTGCAAGCCAAATGTTACCCAGATGCATGCAGGAAGAGGGTCTGGAGACAGTTAAAAGAAGATTACTACTATTTGGAGATGTGCAGGGGAGGACACTCAGACTGGCTGTGGGTTGCAGTGTGAATCAGTCAAAGGCAAAGTTATAAATAGGTAAAGGTTAAATTAAACTGAGGCTACATTTATGTTACCCTGGAAGATCGACCTGCTACAGGTCAATCTTCCAGGGTTCAATTTTGCATGTCTAGTATGAATGTGTGAAAATCGACCTCTTGGGGTTGTAGTCAACTCCTGTACTACTCATGAGATGAGAGTTTCTCATGTCAACCTTCCCCAGTATGGACAACCAAGTTAGCTGAGCATAAATACATCCATTTTAGCTATGCAACTGCCACAGCTAAAACTGTGGATCTGTGGTTGATTTACTTTGCCTAGTGTAAGTCACCACTGTAATGTGTGAAATTATTAACAACGAGTAAATAAATGAGAAGGGGAAACAATGATCAAGACTAAACCGTAACAAACATTAAAAATGAAAAGAGTAAAAGAAAAGCAAGTACAGTCTCATAGTAAAATATTGCACATTGCTCTCTCATTCTCTTGCCTGCATTTTGTTTACCTAGACCGGGGTGGATAACCTTTTTTCATTGGGGGACACCTGGTAATTTTTTACATGTTCCAGGAGCCAAACAAAAAAGTGTCCCAAACCCGCCAACCCCCACTGCCAGGCTTAACCCCTCACAGCCCCAAACCCAGGATTAACTTACCTTACAAAGGTGCTCCACCTGCTGCCACCCCCTTCTGCTCCTTTGCCGAGCTGCCATCTTTTCAGTGTGGCTGTGTGCCTCCCCCCAGCCCTCCTATTCCCTTCCCCCACATACAGCGTGGGCAGCTCCCTGCCTTGCTACGCTGAAATAATGGGATTCAACTTAATTGGTTAAACAGCCAGATTCTTCCTGCTGGCCATTAAACCAATTAAACTGAGTCCTACTCTTTCAGTATGGCAGCGCAGGCAGCCAGAGGAGGAGTGAGCAGCAGCAGGAGCCACAATTGGCTCCTTAAAGAGCCACATGTGGCTCGGAGCCACCCAGCATGCTTCCAAAATTGTGCCGCTGCCAGCTCTGCCAGATTCTGGCTCATGGGCCACAGATTGACCACCCTGACATAGCTTAATCCCACCTAAGGATTTGCTAGCACCACAGTCAATGAAGTTGAGCATGCATATGTCTGCAGCAATGAGGTCCTTAGTTGTTTACCGTTGACAGCTGAGATCTAATCACAGTGTAGGTCTGTAGAGAGCTGAGAACATTCCTGGACACTACCCATGTAACAACTGCCTCATCAAAAATGCTTGGTCCCGAACCTGTTACTTTTTAAAAGCAATATGCTCTTCTATGATAAACTGTACTCACTGACACTACAAGTATATTTCATCATTGTTCCAAGTATAGGGCAATATGAAATTAATGTGTGTTTAATTAATTTTATTGCAAAAAGATCTCTGCTTTTAACTGTAATCTAAAATTATGGAATTTGGAGAACTGGCTGCAGCTCCTTCAAGCCAGTCTGAATTGTGCTATATTAAGGACAAATCTTTTTGAAGAACTCATTTACATTAATTTTTGCAGCCCATAAAACCACATCATGCTGCGTCATCTAAATCTTATAACTATTTAGCAGCTTTCTAGGCAGATATAAATGTTAAAAATTAAAGGCGCCTCATGTTGAAAGATCTCAAAAATGAAAATCAATGGTACTAACACTAACTACCATAGCTTCCTATCTTTTTATTTCATAAGTTCTGTCTAATTTGGCAAGTCATATGCAATTATAAAAGCTGAGAGAAAACATACCTTGCCACTTTTAGCAGCGATCAAACTGTTCTGCATTTTCATAGCTTCAATTACACAAATCTCCTGCCCATCAGAGACCTGGTAAAATTAAAGCAATACAAAGATGAGAAGAGAAGGATTTTAAATGCTCTGACTTTATATCTTTCTGTAAAATAAAGTGCTTCATTCCTTATGCCAAGTTTATCAAACTCTAAAATGAATTCTGCAGAACACCTGAAAGCAAGCTGTCTCATAAAAGACCATAGCAGAAGAAGCGGGACATGACAGGTTTACCTTTGGCTAATCAAAACTAAAAACAGAGAAAAGGAATTGATTGCCTAGTGGGGGAATGGGGAAGAAACCCCAAAATAAAGTGACCCTCTCTGATCCCACCTTTGTAATTGAAGGCTACAAACTCACTCTTTCCAACAGCAGTCATACAGTAATCAATGAAGACCAGAACAAAATGTATATGGTTTTGACTGCAGAGAGACTGCTGTACTTCCCTGGCTCAGACCCATATGCATACTAATCCTGATTCAGGAGCCTGTATGTTTCTTGGCATTAGTCCTCTGGAGCACAGACTAGAGCCTTTGACAATCCCCAGCAGACCAGTGCAGAGCAAGAAGGCACAACTTTGCACGTCACTATCTGAATGGTAGCTCACGGTTTTTGGCTTGCTTAGAGGGAAACCGGGGCACCAAGGGGAGGGGTCTCTTGGAGGTGAAATGACAATTTTCACTACAGCTGATGGCTCTTAAAAGGGAAACTCTCTCATTTCCTTTTTCCGCTTCTTTGCGCTCTGCTAACAGACATATACAAGCTCAAGGTTATAAGCAACCGACTGTGCAGCAACACTTTTGGGCTGACTGTGACTAGGAATCAGATTCTCTCTTCTGTGCATGAACAAAACAAACCACTTGAGGTTTTGTGCTTGTTATGCAAGTTACCCATTTATTGAAGGGGGAGGGGAACCAGTGTGGTATAAGCAACAGACCACAAGGACAGTTTTGGAAATCCTGTGATGATCATTGGAAATGGCTCTCAACAAATTTACCTGGGATGGAACATGCCCTGTGCCCTGACCACCAGTAACCTTCCTGTTTTGTTTAGTGCCTGCAAGGATGAGCTTTCCTGAGACATCTAAGTGATCTTCACAGGTTTTCCTATGACTCCTGTAGAACAAATGGTTTTAGTGCCTCTGAATTCTGCCCTTTTTTTCCTGCACTGTTCAGGTGATGGTATTTATTGGTATACGGACATGATGGAATGTGATTCACAGGGATGCCAAGAGATGGTCTAATGCAGAGTTGGGCATGTTGCTTGTCTCAGTGTATTGTCAACATGTACCTTAGGACCAGTTACTGAGGGTGTGCCATCCAGCAGAGTAGTATGAGAGCAGCCAGCGGAGACCAGGTATAGGAATGTATTTTATGTAAATGAGACCTTGCTTATGTAATTATGTATTGAAGGAATGCCTCTCCCCCAACCTTGCTCTGGGCTGGAATTAATGGTGTATTTTTACACTTTCTTCAAAGCCTCACCAGTATCCCCTGCTGAAACAGTCAGGATGCTGAAGCAAGCCAGAGACCCATTACTTCTAGATTAAATGAAGTTTCTGCATTACGCCTTTGTCAGACTTAACAACAGCAGTACCAGAGTTTGGAAGTGGGAACATATTTGCTCTAAGAACCCTGCATTTTATTTCAAAGTGGAAAATCACTTCGCCAAAGAATGAATGGACACAAATCAATCATTAGGAGTTTCAGTACACATAAACCCATCAGTGAGCATTTCAATGCAGCAGGCCATAGCATCCAAGAACTGAAAACCTGCATCCTAAACAGTCTACACTACAGTGATATGTCAACACAAAAGTTTCTGTCAGAAGAGACCTTCTGACAAAACTTCTGTTGACAAATCACTTCCACATACAAAAGCAGATCAGAACAGTGAGCGGCTCTGTCAACAAGAGTAACAGAGAGTAAGCCGTGCTAGTCTATACACTATCAAAACAAAAAGCAGTCAAGTAACACTTTAAAGACTAGCAAAATAGTTTGTTAGGTGAGCTTTTGTGGGACAGGACCACTTTTTCAGACCATATCCAGACCAGAACAGACTCAATAGTTAAGACACAGAGAACCAAAAACACTAAGCACGGAGGACAAATCAGAAAAAGATAATCAAGGTGAGCAAATCAGAGAGTGGAGGGGTGGGGGGGGAGATCAAGAATTAGATTGAGTCAAATATGCAGACGAGCCCCTATAGTGACTCAGAAAGTTCCCGTCACAATTTAAACCATGTGTTAATGTTCCGAATTAACACATGGTTTAAATCGTGATGGGAACTTTCTGAGTCACTATGGCTACGTCTACACGTGAAGCCTACATCGAAGTAGCCTATTTTGATGTGGCGACATCGAAATAGGCTATTTCGATGAATAACGTCTACACATCCTCCAGGGCTGGCAACGTCGATGTTCAACATCGACGTTGCGCAGCACCACATCGAAATAGGCGCTGCGAGGGAACGTCTACACGCCAAAGTAGCACACATCGAAATAAGGGTGCCAGGCACAGCTGCAGACAGGGTCACAGGGCGGACTCAACAGCAAGCCGCTCCCTTAAAGGGCCCCTCCCAGACACAGTTGCACTAAACAACACAAGATACACAGAGCCGACAACTGGTTGCAGACCCTGTGCATGCAGCATGGATCCCCAGCTGCAGCTGCAGCAGCAGCAGCCAGAAGCCCTGGGCTAAGGGCTGCTGCACACGGTGACCATAGAGCCTCGCAGGGGCTGGAGAGAGAGCGTCTCTCAACCCCTCAGCTGATGGCTGCCATGGCAGACCCCGCTATTTCGAAGTTGCGGGACGCGCAACGACTACACGGTCCCTACTTCGACGTTGAACGTCGAAATAGGGCGCTATTCCCATCCCCTCATGGGGTTAGCGGCTTCGACGTCTCGCCGCCTAACGTCGATGTTAACATCGAAATAGTGCCCAACACGTGTAGCCGTGACGGGCGCTATTTCGAAGTTAGTGCCGCTACTTCGAAGTAGCGTGCACGTGTAGACACGGCTTATAGGGGCTCGTCTGCATATCTGACTCAGTCTAATTCTTGATCTTCCCCCCCACCCCTCCACTCTCTGATTTGCTCACCTTGATTATCTTTTTCTGATTTGTCCTCCTTGCTTACTTTTTTTGGTTCTCTGTGTCTTAAATATTGAGTCTGTTCTGGTCTGGCTATGGTCTGAAGAAGTGGGTCTGTCCCACGGAAGCTCACCTAATAAACTATTTTGCTAGTCTTTAAAGTGCTACTTGACCGCTTTTTGTTTTGATCTGTCAACAAGAGTGTGGCCAGACTGCCCACTGCCAAATGGAAGCACAGCAGACTAGGCTGCCCAGGGACCCGGAAGCCTGTGGGTTGACCAAGTCGTTTCCACCCCCCGCCCCGGGAACATCTACACAGCTTTTTTGTTGACAGAAACTGTTGAGAAAGGCATTATTCCTCATCGCAGAGAGTCAGAATGCTCTTGGCAGAAGTGCTGAGTTTTGTCGACAGACTCAACAAAATGCATTTTGTGTGCAGACACACTGTGCGTTTTGTCAACAAAGCTCTCGAGGGTAGACATAGCCAGAGACTTTAACACCAGATTATAAAGGTAGACATCTGAATTGGAATTTATTCTCAAGTTTGACACTTTTAGGCTTGTCCTCAATAAAGACAGCAATTACTGTAAGCATTACAAGGACTGTTTCCCCATCTTTGATATCGTAGTGATCTCAGGCATCTCACTTAACTTAATAGACACTTGCAGTATGTAATTTTCTTCCCCCTTTTCCTCCCCCTTCTGTCCTATGTATCTGATTTGTCGGTTTTCATTTAATTTTTTCCCCTATCTCTCTGTGAAATTCTTGTTGTGCCAGTTTACTTTTAACAGATTTTCCCGATCTGAAGCAGTGGGTCTGTCCCATGAAAGCTCATCACCTAATAAATCATTTTGTTTGTCTTTAAAGTGCTAGTAGACTGCTTTTTTGTTTTGTAGAGTTGTCTCTGTGCACCTCAGGTACTGCACAGCAAATGGTTGGAAATTAGTGAAAATCTGTATTCTGAATTCCATGGCTTCTGGCCTCAAATTCATTGTTGTTTTGTGTGTGATACAGATGTGTGTTTACAGGGATGACAATGAAAGAGCTGGTGCTTGTATAGAAAAGAAAAAAAAATCCAGCACACAAAGTAACTTAGTCAACATCTAGTATTTTTACTCATTTAGAAGGGAGAGTGCACTTTGGGTAGGTAGCCAAAGTTAAAATGCTGGGACAGTACTTCTGATAATGTACAATTTGTTTAAAACTGCTTTGATGAAATCATCACTAAAGTACAGGAGTTTAATCACTGTTCTTGGGTTAAATCTTTATTATTCCTTTCACTGTACAATCCTAAAATTAGGCATTTGTATCTATTTTCTCTTTCACTATTTTGGACTTTCTCTAATTTCTTTCATGACATAATTGTGTGTATCCTTTAGCGTCTCTGTATTATGTAGCCTGAAAATTAAGATCTTAGTCGTGTGTACAACTTCACCCTTCCTCATTTATTTAAGGATTAGTCTGAGCTTTTTAAAGTACCAGGCCTTTTTCATGTATTCTAGCTCTTCCCTGTGTATATTAAAACAATGAAATCCAATTCTGATTCATATTCATCTTTATATTTTACATTGATGACCCAAATCTGTCAAAACAAAAATAAGAAACCCAAGTTCTGATTAGTTTGCATTGGCTCAGGCCCTTTTCTTCCTTTTGTTAAAAAGAAAACAAAAGAGTGGAAGGTTTTGTTTTATTTTACTAGATTTATGCTATATAAAAATAGGACAACCTACACTTATATTGTTTGGATTAATGTGAATATAAAAATGAACTAATTAGATTTAATTTCTAGAACTCATTTTAGTGTATCACTGAATATTTCAATGGCTTTTTAATTTCATTTTTATTTTAAGCAAATTCAAAAATGAAATGAGACATGAACGTAATATCTAACTGCATCTAAAAATATAGATAAAAAATTTCCAAATAGCAAATAATATTTTGACTCTTCTTCTTTATAATTTAGGGACTGTGTGGTCTTATTTATCCAGTCTTAAAGAAAGATGACACACAATGTTTGGAATTGTCTTCAGTGTTTTTCTAACTAAATAATTCAGGGTGAAGAGTGGAAGTGGCATTTGAAAAGTAGCAACCTTGAACTATTTTCATTATGCAGGGAGAAGGAACATAAGGATTAATTGGACTCCCAAAGATGGCTCTTTAAAATTCAGATACACAATAAAACAACTCACATCTGAGGGCACTATTATGAGAGATCTTTGCAAGTATAGTGCACATCTTTTAGGACTTTTGTGAATCATTTGATAAAGACTTAATGATTGTGACAGGATGTCTTCAATGTTAGGCTTCCAAAATGGTCACAAGTCCCACAAGTCTTTTTGATAAACTCAGTCAGCACTGATGTATTTCTCCACTCCATGTCTAATTGGTGTAAACTTTGTAAATCTGAATCTTGTATTTTTCATCCAGCTTACTGCGTCTCCTCCTTTGACATAGGGTCAAGGTTCACATTCGCATCCGATTATCAAAGTGGCACTCATTAAGCAGCAGCCTGCCTTGCACCAAAATGAGTTAGCTTGAAGGAAAACTCAGCCCATTTACTCAGCAGATTTTAGCATTTTAAGGAGGCCTGAATGTCACACAGTGTTGCTACATTTTGAAGAGTTTCAGACATCTCCAGCTGATGATTAATTGTAAGTGATGGGAAATAAAATCCAGTAAAGCCAGCTGCTTGCCATGGTCGGTAAAATTACTATAATGGATATAGGCTGCCAATTTTCCAGTTTTACTAGCAAGTCTTCCAAGTGTAATTAAGGGAAGTTATAAATGATATGGAAATCTATCAAGTCCCATTTATTTTCAGAGGAGTTGTTCCCCAGAGATTTTATCTTAAAGCTTACAGTTTGCTTTGTTGTGCTAATGATTTAAACCACTTATTTCTGATTAAAGTCCCCAATATCCTTCATAAGAAGTTAAATTCACTTCACAAGACTTACAGAAACAGAATCCTTTTTAAGTTATGTGCTGTGAAATAAGCTCACCTCTTGTTTCCTTTGTACTTAATCTTAGGCCTCTAACTACCTTTTGGATTTCAAACCATGAACAACCTTGAGGACACCACAAAGATTTTGAGAGGAAAGTTGACTTTTTGGATTTCTCTGTTTAAAAAATAAAATTAGGATTGTAAAAACTACCTTTCATGCTAGGCATTTAGCAGAAGATGGTTTTGCTCACTAATGTTGTTTGACTTGGAATAAAACCATGAAAATGATGTGCAAAGGCCTAAAATTGGAGACGTAAAGGATGACTGCACAGTATTCCATTTCTCAATTTCATCCTTCAGAGCCACAAAATGGGGGTGATACAGTTACTGGATGAGATTTACAGTAACAGCTGTGGTCTTCCCACACAAGGGAGGACCTTCTAATGGGCTAAGGTCTGTTTTGAACAGACGGGGAGTAACAAAACAAGGTTCCCTATTAAGGGTGTGCAGTAATATTCTTGATAAAGAAAATGAGAGTAGTCATTGGATTGCTTTTAAGAGGCCCAAATCGCCTTCTGCTGTTAAAAAAATAGAGCTATTTGAGAAAGTGGTAACTGCTAAATAAATAAAAGACTAAAGGGATGTAAATGCAGGCGAATTTTTTTTAATCTACTCTCTAGCAACTGTAAAGAATGCATAGGAACCAGTGCCAGTGGCATATGGCTTTCTACTGTGCTAAACATTCATACAAAAGACAGGTTCATCAGTCATTGGTGTATCTGGATAAAAAATTAGCTTCTGATGGATGGTATTTAGAGCTTACCTGCTGCTAGTACATTACCAGAGAAACACAGGTTTGGAAACCCACATGACATTAGAAACTGCCGACCATGAATACAACACGTGCAAGCACACATAATGTATGCTAGGTTATACAAAATAATAAATAAGCTATTCAAACACTCTGCCTAAAATTGGGCCCGCTGCAAGGAACCCTGGGTCAGTTCTACACAGGCCAATTAATGCACAGCATCTGCTGCATAGAAGCAGTGCATGAAGCATTTCCGAATGATTTCAGCAATTAAAAGAAAACTGTTTCCTGCCTCTTCTGACAGCAACTGTGTTCAGTGCAACAGTGAGCACTGGATCATTGTGTGCAGCTGAAAAAATTAAGTCTTTTTTTTCTTTTCTGTTTGTTTGAGGAGGGGGTGGGTGGGTGTGATGAAGATTTCTTGTAGAACGGGATAGTTCTTTTGTTGTCTGACATTCTGTGTTTTTCTGCCAAATTAGACAGAAGGCTCTGAGGACTTAACAGGGCCCTCTACAGTATCACCTTCTGGTGCACTGTGGCTCCCTAAAAAGGTAGATCAATATCAACCCTGCTGATTTGTCTAGAAAAGTGAAAATCCTTCAATTACATTTTTAATACTATTGTATTTAGAACACAGGTGCTTCAATGCAATGCATTTTTAAAGCTCTTGGATATGAAGAAAAGCCCAGTAATATCCACCAGCAAAAAGCATCTCTGATTTGGTTAAAAGCGCGGTTAGAATCTGATTTTAATCTTTTCTCCTTTCTGAGCCTCGGAGAGAGAGGCTGGCAAATACCTCTCAATATTGCCTTAATTTCCACATTGATATCCTCACATATTTATGTATACTGATAATGGACAATAGGAGATTATAAAATTATAAAGCAACAACCAAGCAACCTTGGACTTACAAAATATTGAATATACTCTTGCAAAATTATTACAATCACGTATACAACTTGTTATCATTACAGCTGTAAGAACACTATCTGGTACACGAAAGCTTTTTATATTCCTTTTGTGCACAATGGTATGTAGAAACTACTTGAAAATAGTACTCAATATTAATTTTCTTAATTCTTTCTTAAACGTAGTTTATTCTGGTATCTCCCCATTCCCCTGTCTCCCCCGTGACATATTTCTCTGTGACTTGTTAGCATTCTGGCAGCAAGCACTCAAGTACAAAACAATTCAGGAGAAATTTGATAAGCAGAAACTGAAATTCCTTGACATTGTCCAAATCTGCGTAACATAATTAATGCAGATTTTCTCTCCCTTCCAAATTAACTTGAAAACAGAAGCTATAGAGTTGAAAATATAATTAGCAGCAATTAACAGTGCTTGACAGATGATTATTAAACTTTTTATGCCACACTCCTTTAATGAATGCATGAAGGTATAGCACATCTAAGATCTTCTGACCTCTGATTAACCAAAGGTCAGTGGTGTCCTCCTGACAGCCATGAACACTAGTCATTGCATCCACACTTAACTAAAATGCTCCTACTTCCAGTGCTTTCAGAAATTTCCAAACTTTTTTGGGAAAGCTCATCCTGTGCTAGCGACGTATGTACTTTGATGGTAGCAGTTATACTGGGGACATACATAGACTTAACAGCCTAACAGAAAGGCTGTTTCTGTTCCACATAAAAATATTTTGATTTATCAGTGATCTTTTAAAAGACCTTATGAATTTGGTAAAACATCCATTTTTTTTCTTTTTTTTTTTTTTGGTGTGGCATCTACACATATTTCTCTCATAAGGACTTCTCATTATTTATGAATTATTTCTAATTGTTACAATGGAATTTCACCTTTAACAACCCCGAAGTCCAAGATATCTTCAATCTATGTCTACTGTATACAGAAGAATGCAGTCTTAGGCCAATATAAATGCTACATAGAACATACACTTTTAACAAGTAATACATTTCAAAATGGTAGGCACTTACTGTCATAAATCACAATACATAAAACAGTTAATCTAACTATTGCCTTCAACCTTGTGGTGTCAGAATGGTGGGAATATTGGAGTGGTTTTGCTATGTGAATTCTTCTGAAACTGTAAAAATTGTTTCAGCTTCACTAACTGACAATTTTCCTTACAATAAGACAATAAAGAACTATAATAAAACGTACAGACTCAAAATGGCAAGTGAAATTCCTTATCACATTTCATCAAGTTCATAATCTATGTTTTACAGCAGTATGTAGTTAACACCCATATTGGGAACACTGCACACGCACACGCACAGGAAAAACTGAACAAAAAGAAGTAATTGCACTGACAAACTCAGGAAAACCTTTGGTTTATTCATCACTGGAATGGAGAATGTGTATGGCTTGTAAAATATTCTGGTATATTACATAATATCAGATTTCTGCGTAAAAGGTATAAATTAAATAACCTGTCCCATTCCTTCTGTCTTCCATTTTGGTTATTCTCACCAGCTGGCATGAGAATTTTTACGGGCATAAAGTTTAAAAAAAAAAAAGAAAGTCAAATCTACTTCACTTAGTTTTTTGGGGCTGAATAGCAAATAAGGTTTGAAACTAAGTAAACTGGTTAAAAAAAAAAAAAAAAAGCAACAGGTAGTACATAAACACCCCACTCCAATGCTTGGATGGCAGAATTGCAGAGATTTTGTTTTTTCACTAATTATTTAAGTGAAAAACTAAGTGGATGCGTTTGTGATCCACACACACCTTTTTCTAGACTCTACTGCCAGAAAATTTTAATACAATGTAAAATATAAAATCTCCCAATTTGTTTCAAGCCTAACAGCATTTTAAACAATCTTTGGGATTTGAATCTTAATTCTGAAATTATGCAAATAGCAAATTCCATAATATATCAATATTTTGGGGAAAAACTGTCTGGAGCAGTCTCAGGAGACAGACTTCTTCTATTCAGGCAAAGTTTTAAATTGCAAATTTGAGCTTCACATTGAAAGTCATGGAAGTTAGAAATGTCCATTTAAAAGAACTATTTGACTTATGATAATATTTCCAAATCATGGTAGACTTACATTTATTGAAAAAAAATCTTGAAAACTAAGATAACAATCTTAGTTATAAAGAAACCTTTAGCAGAATCCTTATGGCTGTAATAATAAACAAACAAATAAAATATAAATCCGTGTCATGACTGGACATTTTATCCACACTCATTCCTCTTTAGTATTTATTTATAGATGCCCAAAGAAAAGAATTAAACTGATTCATCCAACTCTACAGGCCGGAGTTTACTAAATAGTATCTGGCTTATTATTGCCACTTATTTCCAGCTACTGCATTTTTTAAAAAGTTTGCATTTCAGATATATGCAAAATTGCAGAAGTAAAAAAAATAAATATTTTCAAAGAGCCATTGGGACCTTTAAGGTCAGCTGCTGTTGCCGTGTACAATGACTAGCCAGCTCAGAAGCATTACAGAGAGAACCTATTTTGGAAGCACCCTGACTGGTTTTCTGCAACCATGACACAACATTTGAGCTACACCCACAGAACCGTAATATGCTGTCGCTTCC
The DNA here is from genome assembly GCF_033958435.1 of Carettochelys insculpta. NCBI lineage: Eukaryota > Metazoa > Chordata > Testudines > Carettochelyidae > Carettochelys > Carettochelys insculpta. The sequence continues at coordinate 108,938,096 of NC_134137.1, read as the reverse complement.
CATATTCCATTGATTTCAGTCTGCAGGATTCTTTACGCACAGCGCTCAAAGCAGAATATCAGAGGAAAAAATATACAAAGGATTAGTAGGCACTCTTTTATTCTGCCCTGTGATTAATACAGATTCTGTGCAGCTCAGAATGAGTTTTTAGATTTTGTTGTACTTTTTGTAATTGTTGCAAGATCAATTGTACCAGTAGCATTTTACTGAAGGTGTATGAAGATGACAAGGTACACAATCTGTGACTAGGGTCCAACTGTGCTCCCGTTGAAGTAAATGCGAACAAGACCAATGCCTAGTCTATGATTTTGTCTGTGTATAACCTCTCCTGTCTAACTTAGCACTGTCAATGTCCTCAGTATTGACCATACTGAATGGCCTTTTAACAAAGGGTTTTCATTTTAATATGTACTTCTTTATAGTAATCCCCTTCGGGGAAAATTAAAATGGGTGTGCCTTACCAGACAGACAATGCTATCAGTGCAAACAAGATATGAAAGTTAAGGCTAAGTTGAAGACTCATCTGCTAAATAATAATATCTTTTTCTCATTCAGAGAGTTTACAAATTCACAAGGTTTTTTTGTTCACATTACTTTGGTTTCAGCTGTTCCCAGGAACAAGCAAATGACATCTATTACATCCCTCTGGTAAGGTGGGGAGAATAATAAAGAAAATAGACACGAATGATAAAGCTGAAAAATTCCTCAGAAGTCCTACTCCTCTGTTGGATAAGCAGTGTTTTTCCCTAGTGGTTATCAAGCCAACTGAAAATAAATTTCTTGCTTGTGCACTAGTTGTTTGGCAGATGTGAATTCCAAACTGCTTATCAGATTCGCTAGAACACATACATACAGCCTTCTATCATGCTTCAGCAACCCAAAGTATTTTTCATAAATAGCAGCCAAAAGAGAATGTTATTTTATTGTAAAAACAATCCTATAAAGTCTGAGGAAAGCAAATGAAGAGACTATAGCTGGCTTGTCATTAGACTAAGAACACACAGAGAGCAACTAACAAACACCATATGTTTTACCTGGCCAATCAAGATGCCCAAAACTAAATGGCTGACAATAAGGACAGCTGTAAATACAGCCATTCAAGCAAAGATTATGTACCCCTTGACTAGAAGTTTCTTCTCTATTGTAATGCTGCCTCTAATGTAGACAACCTCTCAATGAAGTCTCTGAAATAATCTCTTTAAGAAGACAGTCCTGGTGCAGAGACTGTTATATGATCTTCCAATAATCTTCAGCATAGTTCACAAGTTAAAAAAATCTCGGAACAGCTAATACAATGTCTTTTTATTCATAATAGCTATAACCTGTAGCAAAACAAGAAAATGCATCTCATTTCTCCCTGCTTTGAAGCTGTATTGTTTTCAGACCCCCATATAATTTTAACCAGTAAATACAGCTGGAAATACAAAGATGACAAACTCTTTAGTCACCCTGAAAAATAAGGAAAATCAGAACACTTTTAAGCAGTGGAACAGAAATTATTTGTACTTATCAGAGAGCTACAGTTCCCTGTTCATCGTGCCTTGAACAGCTGTACTGAGTGTAGTTCTGGTGAACAGCCAAAGCAAGTAATCTAAATCACACCATCCCACTGCTTTCTCAGTCCTGATAGTTGATACTACCTCAGCTCCTTTTCTAAGTTTTGACACTAGTCCTGGAAAGGAAGGGGTTTTAAGTTAAACTCTTTCCAATAATGCAAATGTGTTTTTGTAATTAAAGCCACAAAATTAGCATTGACAAGCTCAGGTCCACAGAACAGAGATGCTGTTCAAGCACTCTGCCACTCAATGCCTCCAGCAAAAAGCTCCAGGAGAGAAGTGGGAAAAAAATCTCCACACATTATTTGACCACTTACACATTTGTACTGCACCACTTGTGAATTTGTACAGTGAGGTTTTTAATTCCTTGGCCATGGCCCCATTCCCCCAGAGCTTTATTCCTTCAAGATGACAAAATATTTTGTCATGAAAAATGACAAGAAAAACATTTTTAAATAGCCAGCAGAATTAACTTTTTTAAACCCATTCCATTTATACTATCTATCAAAAGTATACTACAAAAACCTGCTCAGTCTTGAAATATTTTGAAAACATTTTATTTCCTACCACTAAAACAAATATTTGCTTAGTACCTTACTCACTATGCAACTCTTACCGCCTCTATGTTGAAGCAGTGGGTTTCAAACTCCACATGAGATGAATCAGTTATAAGCAGTCAATTCTACAACTAGCTTTTAGGCAGATCTCAAGATCTTTCGTAAACTACCAACAACTGAACATTTTTATTCTTGACAGATTGCTAACACTTTAGTGTAAGCACACATGATTTACTAATAAGCTTTTCTGATTGCTTTTAAGAGAGGCATCTGAGCATTCCAGGCCCTGATCCTGCAGATACTCCCATACAATTCACTTTAGACAAGTGAGTAATCCACCTTAATTCCATGGAGGTCTTCCTGTATATAAAATCACTCTTCCATCAGAAAGATTCAGTTAAGATTCAGTGGTGAAAGAAATTCAAAGTTTTTTTTAAAAAGTGTACATATAACTGCTTTCGCCTCAAGCAGCAATTATAACCAGTCAATATATATGCGTCCCTCTGCAACAAGACATGATGGAGTTTTCCTACTGGTTGCCTTTTTTACCAAACACGAATCAGTTCAGATTGGTGTGTGTGTTTGCATGTATAGATGCACACACATTTGATTTATATACAATTATATAGCACAAACATATAGCTATCAATATATTTAATATAAATGTACGGAGGCAAAGATCCCCATTTTACAAAGCAATATCTTTCCAGATTAAATATGGCGTAATTTGGGATCCTTACCTAATTTGTACACAATGTCTCAATGAAGTCAGGATCCGTGTTCTGTCACTTTATCCATCCGTGTGCAGAATAAATTTTGTTATGTGCACCCAAGCAGGTGCAGCTGTGTACCACCAATAGAAACACATACTTCCCAATGTGAGTGGTTGTGGGATCTCTGATAATCAGATGAACAGCACTGGAGTATCTCCTGGGTGACTGCCCAAGCACACATCTTACAGAAAACACCTGTCAGGATTGGTCCCTGTTGGGTATGCCTGCACATCAAACCAAACATGGCAGATGTCTCAGAACCAGGTTGAAATGCCTTGGGCTCATAGGGCTCATCCTGTAGGGCTAATGTAGACATTCAGGCTTGGGCTGGAGCCTGGTCACAGTGATTCCCACCCACACCGTTTCAGAGCCCAGACTACAGCCTGTGCCATAACTTGAGCTGTTCTGAGCACCCCGTCCCCCCAGCACAAGCCCCAAGTCTGCTGGCCCAGGCTCTGAAGACTTGCTGATGATGATCCTTTTGTGCTCCACAGATGTACCCTTAGACAGACTATAAATTCAGGGACTACGATTTTCTATTTGTCTATGGCACCGGCCAACCAAAAACCATAGTCACGTGCTTTAGACACAGGGCTGTGTTGCTTCATTGTAATGTCCTCTACCCCAGTATAGCACCACTCCCTTCAACGCTGTCAGATGGACCGGATTCCAGTCCCTTGACTCTTAAATACAATTTTATGTAATGTGATTGTGCTTGGCAGTCTCACAAAACTAGTCCTGTATGATGTAATTAAAAAATGGAAGCCGCCAGGATAGTGTATATGTACACACGTTTGATGTATATATTATTACTAGAATACAAATATACATCTGTTATTGTGTCCTGTTGCCCTCCTCTCCCTAGATTTTGCTCCCAAAATAGGGTGAGGAAATCGCCTACAGAGATTTCTTATTGAGCACAGAATGCTCCCTTCAGAGTGTCTGAATCATAGAACTCTTGTCATGATACTAAATGACAACAGCTTTTTTTGTTTAATCAAGTAACTCTTCCTTGGGACATATTAACATCTGTTCTGTCACCTAAATGTGAAGGTTGTGTTTGACAACTACAGGTTGAATCTCTCTAATCTGGAACTCTTGCGTCTGGCAAACTCCATATTCCGGCGTGATTTTAGTTAACTGGATGACCACTTACCATTCATGTGGCCAAGTTTCCCATGGTCCCATGAAGTGTTTACAGTCACCAGTCTTGGCCTCAGTGTTCTGTGCACTTATTTAGCTGTAAGTTACCCCTAAATGTCTTCTAAGAGCCCAGTAGACAGTGGAAGTGTTGGTAATGTGCTAGAAAATATTAACCTCCCACCATGCAGCAACTTCTCTCATCCTGCACTAGTCAGGTCCTGAGGGTGCTGGACAAAACAGGTTCATTCAACCTGTGCTTAACTGATCCATGGCAAAAAAATCAAGCAACCTCCCTCACCACAATCAACAAAAAGTTTCTTCCTCCCAGGGCATTGGTTACAGAACAGCATGCTATTCAGATGAGTTTTTGTTCTTACCCATGTATGAAAGTTCCCCAGAGAGTACAGCTTAAACAGGAATAAACAACAGATAATGAAAAAGAAGCAAATAATGCACACAATTACTCATTCTCCAGGCAATGTGACAAACGAAAGTCCTGTAAAAAGACTAGTTCAGGCTTTCAACTATACTGGGGAGGAAACTGTGTGAAATATAATATAAAATCATATATAGCAAAAGACTCTCTCTTACCAAGTCTCCAGGCTTAACAGAAACTGCCACCACTGTTCCTGGCATTGGTGATCTCAAAATACTACTTGTATCCTCCACTGCTTTCTCTGGCATGTACTTATTCAGCTCTGCAGCAAGCTTGGTCAGTATTCGTAACTTGTACTTAAGGAAAAGACCAAAAGAAAGAAGTTTTAAAATATTTAGTCTTGTGTCTCTTGTGAATTCTTTGTAATGATCTAAAAGACTCACACTGAGGTACTAGTTGTATGATAGCTTAAGACACACTGTTTTTGTACTATACACACATTAGCTACACTGGAATGTCTAAAGTTTGGTATTCATGTCACAATTTTCGTGACCTGAATATCAGAGGAAAAAGGAATAACAGAAAACCCAAGATAGTAGCACTAAATAAAACTAAAAGGTAAATACTGGATTAAAAATCAGGTTAACATATTTTCACAAAAATACAGAAGAAACCAAATCCTACTTTGAGTTACCCTGGTTTAGGCCTGGGGTAATTACATGGATTAGTTTCAGATATATACCAATGGAACTGAGCAGAATTAGAACATAGCCCTGAATAACTAATGCCTCCTTTGACTATTAACAATGAAAGAATGCTAAACATTACTTTATTTTGTACTTTTCATTCAGTGTTTACATCTTTTACTTCATTCAGCTTTTTTAATTAAAACAAATGGGACAACTTCATTTCCATATTATCACATACGAGCACCATGTGGCAACCAAAGCATGGAAATGCCCTATTTACAGGTCGATGTGATGTAATAAAGAATGGAACCCTCAAGATAATGGTGATGTTCCTTGTCCAACCTGAACCATTTAACTATTTGTCTGCTTTAAAAAGAAAAAAATTTGTACTACATTTTATAAATCATAAAATAAAACAAAATACCTTGGCCAGAGCTAGTTAAGAGCATCCCTTTGAACTAAAGCTTTCTGAAACGATGTACACTGGCATGTCAGTTTTACTTTTTACTTTAGTTCTTTAAAATCTGTGTGCGCTTTCATAGACATTTTATTCAGCTAGTGAGAGTTTTTCTTCAAATCTGCTGCAGTGCATGTGAAACTAAATGTAGAAATCCAGCAGATGGCAGCAGGTCCCTGCGAGAAACACCATAATCTGCCAACATCAACTGAGTGAAGAAGAGCAATGCACTTCATCAATAATTTAAACAAAGGTTTCACTAATAAGCGTTGTAGGCTGAAGTTCACTTGAAATTTTGATTAGTATGTTGATGAGGCAAAATGAACACCTCACTTTTTAGAAGTGTATTGTCTACTGAAATAGTTAACTGTTTGGTTAAAGGGAGTCTCTCTACTCTGTTTTTACACAAAGGAACACAGATGAAGGCAAAGGGGAATGTAACTTCTTCGTCTATGGGTAAAATGGGATGTTGCAGAAAAGAAAACTATAAGCTAATTGCTGAAGAAATCCTCAAGAAACAGCCTTCTATAGCTATACGTTGTTTACTTTTAACAGAGGGTTATCAACCTACATAAATGCTGTCTGGATACATGGAACATATGCAGTAACAAGTGTAACCATTTGGTTGGAAAATATTTTGAATGTATCAGAAATATGGCATATGAAACAAATAAAACCTCTAAATTTAGTTATGTCCAACCGCAATAAAGAAAGTTCTATATACCATATTGAGATTTTGGGGCTCTCACCAAAATACACAGACCTTGAGTGGGACTGATACAGCACACATGAGCCTGCATTATTAGGTATATGAAAAGCTGCTTTAACTCAAAATACCCTGTTGGCATCGTGTCGTCAGTAAGAATGGAGAATTTACATTTTCAAAAACAAAATAAGGTGTTTGCTTTTCCACACAAATAGCTATATTGAATGCAGTGTGCTGCTTGCCATGTCCCTTTCGAAAAAATTGTTCTTGTGCATGTAGGCGCACTTGGAGGGGTGGGAGAAGATGCCTACAGGAGATTTGATAACATAAGTTGCGAGCAGAATTGTGACAATGTGACAGGTCAAATAACAACATCTTATGCGGGTTTCTTTACTCTTGAGTGTGTGTGTTGCAATCAAGACATACAAGTGTCTGCCAGTTTCTGAAGGATATGATCCTTAAGTGAAATTACAGTGCAAATAAAAGCTTTTTGCTCCTATTTAAATTCATCTGAGTCATAAGTGGCAGGCGGAAAAAAGCTAGCAGAGTACATTCTGCTGTCAATCTAATAAACATTCTGTGCAGAGGGACTATTTACCAAAGATAAATTATACTTAAAAGTCCTTCATTAAATCTATGGGGGGGGGAATATAATTACAACAAATTGCACAGTTTCAGTATCCCTGGTTAGTGTCTGCTTTGTACTCATAGTTTGAAAATAATAATAATAATAATAATAATAATAATAAAAAAACTAGGCCTTCGAGGAAAACAAAATAAGTTAGCTTTCTGGACTCGCATTACTGTATGGTTTTCGAGATTACTTTGAAATGGTTTTCAAATATTATGCCTAGCTTCCAATTGGTTTTCTAAGTATAATATAGATCAATTCTTCTGTGCTGTTCGACCTCAAAACTTAAAATTTAAGGGCAGGGAAAAAATCTGCTTTAATTCCAGAGAACAAGCCATTTTATAATACTTCACTGAGCTGGAAATACTTAATCTGGTAGTCTATGAGGTGCCACGGGACTTCTTGTTGTTTCTGAAGATACAGACTAACTCAGCTACCTCTCTGATACTCAAAATAGTTCCCCATCCATATCAAAACCTGCAGCATTGCAGGGGGAGGTGAGAATGGGAGAGTGTCTTTAGGGATGTTATTCTTTAAGGCTCAATTTTCCATATTAAAGTATAGTATCTCTACCAACCAAAAACTCAGGTTTTACTTTCTTTATCGTTTTCATATCTTTTACATTCCTTTCTCTGCAGGACTCCTGCTTTGCTTGGAATGAGATGTGAGAGTCAGTAAACTAACAGCTTTCAAATGCAGGTCTTTGTTATTGATGATCTGTTCCTTTTCCTTTTGTATTTGTTTATTGTTCTTTAGTCTGTTGTGGGGATAAGAGAGTTATTGTAATCAAGAAGTACAAAACAACAACAGTAAACTTCTCAGGAAAGGCCTTTTTTTGGTGCAGCTGGCTAATAAATGACCTTTCAGAATATAAAAAAAGACAAAGCACCAGCAAGAAGGTTCTTTTTTAAAGTTACCTTTGATGTATTTCTACTTTCTGCTGGACCCCACAAATCCCCACATAAGGGCTCCTTTGTAAAGCTATCTCTTAGCTCTCCAAGACCATATTACAGAGAGAGGGTCACTAGCTCTTGATCCTAACCCTGAGACATAAACATGTGGCTTGATGAGATCTGCAAAGGCCATAGGAAGACCAACATAATCAAACAATGCCCCCCCCCAGATGCCTCTAACACAAAGACAATTAGGAACATACCAAATCTGTCACATGTCATACTGTTGAAGTTTTGCTTTACTGAATAAAAAAATCTAAAATCAAAAATTCCCAATGTTTTAAGGTGTTTTTTGGTTGGGTGGTGAGGGGGAACAGGGGAAACTTATCTCCCTGTTACCACTTGCAGAGGTGGGATTACAGTCAGAGACCATACCGTTTCCATTGGTCTAAAGCAGAACATACATCTGCTGGAGACAAAAGCAGAGTGTCAGTGGACTTTAGCAGCAGTGAAATCTGCCACTGACCAGATCCGAACTCATCAGCAGCCACCTCTGGCCAATGCTCACCTCTGTGGGGTTTCAGAGGGTACTGTTAGTCAAAGTAAAGCTAATAAAGTTGTTGGATAGAGCCATGTAGCCCAAATGGATAAAAAGCAATTATTTCTTTTTCATGGGATTGTTGAAGTCCACCATTAGTAAACAAAAACCATGGTAGAAATGGGGACATTAGCTGATAGTCATCTTAGAGAAATAGTAGGCTTGCTTAGGTCTCTTGGTAAATAAATTTTATGCATGTAATGAAAAAAATCACACGTCACACATCATACTTCTCTATGACTAGAGAAGATGGAATAATAGATGTGCAGAAATAAAAATACAAAGAGAAGGTGATAAATTAAAAACATATAATAAACTTGGCATAAAAATCTCAAATAAGTGATAAAAAGAGAAAGAAAACATATAGGCAGAAAATTGTGGTTAAAAGGAGGTCAAAACACATGTCTAAAGTACATTTCCACCTAAGGAAAAACTAAGTACACTGTACAGGTAGAACTCAGTAAACTACCAAGTAAGCAGTACATAATATGCTGCAATTATGATATTGAAACTGCAGCCTGTTATACTTGCATTAATTCATGAAATATGATCTTCCCTCTATACCTTAATTTCATGTTCTCATGACTTGCAATCATTCAAATGCCATTGGATATTTTAAAAATTGTAAATTGCTCCGCTTCCAGCAAATAAATTGCCCACTGTGGATCTTGATTATTTTCAGTAAAACAAGTATAATCCATACAGTAGAATAATGTCCGCTTTTGAATTAATAAACTGTATTAACTAGGTAATTTTCCTTTAATGCTCCTAGTGAGCTTCCTTGTATTTCAAATCCGCTAACAAGTGTCAATTGCCCATCAAGAGGTCATAGTAACAGAGAGGGAGCCGTGAAGCCTATGAAAACAAAAAGCAGTCATGTAGCACTTTAAAGACTAGCAAAATAGTTTATTAGGTGAGCTTTTATCAAGAGGTCATGAGTAACATTCTTTCAGTGTATCAGAGTGGTAGCAGTTAGTCTGTATCTTCAAAAACAAGAAGTCCTGTGGCACCTTATAGACTAATGGATATTTTGGAGCATAAGCTTTTGTGGGCAAAGACCCACTTTGTCAGATGCACGAGTGGGGTGGGGGTTCAGATTCAAGTCAATAATAAGTAATGTTCAAGGCTGAACTATTATCAACACATTGTCTTGTTAATTCCTCTTTACATTTCAAAGCAGTGACCATGTCCTTGTTTATATTTTCACCATAACATATAAATAGGAAAGCTTGTGTACTTATTCCATACTATTTGAAGATGGCAGTCATCTTCTTTCAGAGAAAAGGAGTTCTTACTCAACAAGGAGATTTCAAAGTAAGTCTCAAATGATTGAACTCTTCAGCCCTGGATTCTGGAGCTAATTTACTACCACACTGTGGTAATAAGAACTAATATTAAGATCTCCACACAAACAACTACATCCCTCATATAGTGCAAGAGTAAACACTACACAGGCTAGAATACGACAGTCAAAAATGAATAGCCACAAAGTCATGAGCCTTTAATAGTAGCAAAGGAGGGGGAGGGGGAAGAAGGAGAAAATCACCCTCATACAGTACACAATCCAACAGCAAAAACTTAATTAGAATTGCAATTCAGTCATGCTTCCCACTTTCAATTCATTGTGTGATATACAATTGACCCTCTAGAAAAACCTACCAAAGGTTAAAGCCATGCAAAACACATTCCCCTCACTTTAGCCGGAGACCAAATAGTATCAAAAACATACAGAATTTAAGCTTGTAGATGTCCTTCTCTTGGAGTTACAACCGAGCCGAACAAGGTGAAATGAACAGAAACCAGTTAGAAAGCTCTGTGAGCCGCAGAGCTTTGTACATCTGCAGTCACTAGAGCAGCCTGTTAGCATAATGCTTTGACAACTCCATCAGCGCAGTCTCAAGGTAGCTGTCAATCAGGATGCATCATTTAATACAACAGCACTCTGAGGATTTTCTTCTACAACCCACATGACAGCATATCTACAGCTCTATTTATATCAGCGCCCAGTTGTGTTTACAATGCTGTTGTAATTAGAAAAGATGCAACAGGCAGCAATATTATTCAGATTTCCATTTTGCCAGAGTGCCCTGTAAAGTGCAATCTTGCTTTCCAGAGTCATGCTAAATGACAAAAGCGCTATTTTCTTTAGTCTCTATGCACAGACAGCACTTCATTTGCAGCTATCTATAATTAGATTAATGGTGTAGTGCAGTACAAAGCAGGCCCACTTCACATCAGATAGCATATGAATTAGGACAAACACTTATTTCAATTCAAGGCAGAGAAAGCAGTGACTGGGGTATTTAGCATACCCTTTATGGTGGAATGAGATGTTAATTGTGTACCATTACCTCTAAACTGCTTGCTTGTTGTATAAATCACTGTGCTAATTGATGCAGAGATAGAAATGTAGCCACAGGCAAGAAAGCAAGGGAATGAGAACTGAAGATGGCGGATAAAGGATTATCAAGTAAAACCATATGGAGATGAGGTTTCTTTGAAACCTGCCCATGAGCAGTAGTACTTAAATTACTTGGGAGGGGGTAGTGCTGTACCGATGGATGGGGGAAAAATAATTTTATGTTGTGATTTGGAAACAGAATCTACAATGAAGTGTTTGAGCTAAATGGAAAACTAAAAAGTAGATGTAATGAATCTTGACACATACATCTACAAGAAAATTCACTGGGAGAACTGGACTGCTGAATGGCCACAATACTCTTTTGGGGAGCCTGAATGAATAAGTAACACTTGCAGACCATCCATAAGAGATGTTTTGCTGACCCTCCCATTAAACAACATATACAAATTCTTACAACTTACAAAAGTTTGTTTTAAAATAAAATCCAAGTTGTTGCTGACTAGTTAGACATCATAATTAGGCAGAAAGAATAGGGAAGCTACACTAATAAACCATACAGTACAATATATTACATGAAGTTCAATTAATGTGTATATTGATATAGATATATAGGACAAAATCTTGGGGAGTCCCTTCCCCCATCTCACTAAGCCACTATGAAGTTTATACTCATGCAAAATTAATTCAAACATACAACTTACAATTATTATGGTTGCAAGAACATTCAATAGCAAAGCAGTGTGCCTTTTGTGTACTGAGGAATGCAGAAAGTGCTTGAAAACAATGCTAAGTGTTATTTTCCTTAACTATTTTTTAACATTTAGTCCATTTTGGTATCCTGGCCCTATGATGGTGATGTTCTTACCCTATGACTTTTTGGCATTCTGGTAGAGAGCACCTTAATGGAAAACAAATTAAGAGGTTCTAGGTGAGTAGCATCACTGGAAGGTAACAAGACCATTAAGAAGGAAAAGCTTGCTGCTGGGCTTTCCAACACTTCATGTACCAGAAAGCTCTGCCACATAAATGGCGCATTTCAGCTTCTGATCAGCAACCTGCCCCATTCAGTGGTGTATGCTCCTTTTTCAGAGTGCTATGAAGATCTCCCAGGCAGGAATGTACTCCTCGCCCTAGAAGTAACAAGATTCTACTATGTAAACAAGAAATGTATGACAAAATCCTATTTTTATCTAGCAATATAGGAGTGGGGGTGGGAAGGAAAGAGGGATAAGAATTATCTTCATATTGTGGTCACCCATGAAATAACTGTTGTCAACCATTACCACACTCTTCCAAATGCAAGCATAGAAAAATTATTTGGTATCTTACAGACAATAGCAAGAAAACAGTAGGCAAATGCTAAGTTTCAATGGCAATCCAACACACACCTAATACAAGGCTGTAACCCATGCATACAGAAATGCATGGTATTTCAATTGCCACTACTCTGCTGTGTTTATCTGACTTTACGTAAAGGGAAAAGGGGACATGTTATGTCTAGCAGTAGTTTCAGAAAAAGTCTCTTGTCTCGTTTCCCAAAGCAACACACACAGAGAAGTAGGCACATATACATAAATATAATTGGTAGTGTTTTACAGGTTTATAATAAAGCAGTACTAGCATGCAAATGAGTTTTTTCTGCAAATTCTAATCCTTGTGACTTAACATGTTTATAAGAAAACTGTCTCTGTTGAAAAAGTGAATTGTTTAATTAATTTCAGGATATCCTATAAAGTGTCTGTTACACTATCTACCAAATAATACCAAGTATAGTGTGATATCAGGAAAGAAACTCCCTCATGTTTAAAGTGACACTCAGCTTCAACAGTTTACCTTTTGGTCGCTAGACTAATAAAGGCTGTGGATAATCCTCTTTTATCAGTGAAGCTTCCAACTGTAAAGAAACATTAGCTACATCTAAACAACCAACAGGACTATGAAATGGAAACAAATGGCAGCAGAAAAAAAAAAAAAACGTGTTGACTACTTTGAAATAACACCTCCCAAGTGTGCAGGTAGTTGACATAAATGGAAACGCATTGAGGAAAAGAGCTGTGAAGCTGTGTAACAGCCCTGTTCCTAATCATTAATCACTTTTTTAGACCATTTAAACTAGCCCATTACAGCCTGCAGCAAAATGCCAACACTCCCATCGCTTGCATGTCAGCAGTGCTGGTGTTAACAGGAGAAAATATATGGTTTCTACTGTTGTGCCCCAGCTCCCCAGCATTTGCAACCTTTAATTGAAAAAGGCAGTTAAACACAAGGTAAATCATTCAGTTAGCTAAGCTGTTTAATAACATATAATTGATAATGTCAATATGTTACAGTGATCTCATACATCACTTTCATAACTCTTGCTTACGTTTATAGGCAAATCCATACTTAAAACATTTACTTTTATATCTGTCCTTTAACTACAAGCCCATAGAGAGCTACCTCATAATGGAAACAGTCAAGTGACCTATTGTGTGGCCAGAGTAGGATTGCCAATGCACGGGGTTTCTAATGGGGAAAAGCACATTAGTTATGTTATGAACAGACTGCTTCTTGCTCTCATCACACTAGAAATTCCTTCTGTGAAGGTGTACGTATCTCAGATAGGGTCTGTTTGAGAAGGACTGGGGAAACCCGTACCAGGGTTAAAACAAAAACTCAAATATGCAGTCAGACTCCGATCCTCCTAATACTAACATGCGTGCTTAACATCACACACGTGAACCGTTGACTGAGGCCAATGGCACTATTCACATGCTCACAAGTAGTGGTAGATGTGTTTGCAGGATCAAGGAGGAAAAAGGCTGTGCCTGGACCGCTGTGAGCAGGGAGAGCAATTAAACATAACTAAGCCCATCACATGCCATAGTCTTTTACCTACTGGTTTCATTTAATGTATACAAGTATTTTACATGTTTAAGCACATTTGCCCTGCTTATTTTGTATTAGTGAAATTTAAGAGTAGGCAAAGCCAGGCACTTTTCCCTCAGCTGCTCTCCCCAGTCCACAGAACAGGGCTGCTCAGCAGGGGCACTAGTTGAGAAATGGGACATTTTGCAAAATGCGTCCAATTTTTATAAGTAAACAACAGCATTTTTTAAGCAGCTCTCATTAACATGGGGCCGAAACTGCAGGAAAAAAAGCAAACATTTGGTCCTCGGAGCACATGGGCTACAGGAAAAAGAAGGTACACTGCAGAACAGAACAGAACAATAGCAGGCAAAACAAAATCATGTCCTGGATACTTAATCATGTTTAATTTTAACATTTCTGTTTGCTCAGATGTGAAATATATCATAAATATAATGATGACATGGGCAGAGAATACTGAAATACAAACACAGTAACACATAGGTAACCAGCCTCCCCTCTCTTGTTCTTATAATTAGTAAGTAGCTGTAGTTAATGGTAATGATACCATTAAGAGCAGGTCTTTAGCATCTTTCAAAGGGAGAAAGTTTGGCTTAATTGAGGTAACTACTTTGGAGCTTGCTATCTGCAGAGAAGACTTGTGCAGGTGCACAAAGAATAAAGGTGGCAATAAACAGTGCTCAACCCACAGGTGACTGCAAGCTGTCTAACAAGTAGGTGCATATGTTGTAAAGGTAATTTGCTGGAATAAGTGGCACTTCCACAGTAATAAAAGCAAGGCCATTGGCAATTAACTGTACAATGCTCACAAAGGAACACATGTATTTTGGTTTGACCAGTGGTCTGGATGATACATTATAACTGACGAATAACTTAAAAGAAAAAATATAGCTCTTCAAAAGCCTTGTTTTCAATACCATCACAATGCCAACATCTGCTAGGAACAGCCTGTTTCCTATATTTTGGCTTGAATTGTTTTATTTAATTACCAGTCTATAAACCTCTGAAAAAAATCACTATAATAGAGCCCTCACTTGAAAAATCCATAGTTAAAGTAATATCAGCTTACAGAAAAGTCAAATAAATACTGTAAAAATCTTGTAACAAGTATCACCACCAACTAAGGGCCCAAACTTGTCAATAAACAGGCAGGCTTTATAAACATGCAATATTGCTGCAATTTGCAAAAAACAAAACACAACTCTTGCTTTTTCCATATTTGCATGGTGGCTGAATACTAACAGACTGATTCCACTCCCGCCAAAATCAATGGTACTTCTGAAAATGATTTTATTGGGTTCAGACACAGACTCTAAATCACTTTCTTCCCTGGGTCAGATGTGTAAGAATGGGGAACAGTTTAAAATGGACCATATATTGTATTTATAGCAAGATGAGTTTTAATAACTATTTTACACAGGGGATGAAAGGAGTGAATTGGGTGCTTGATTATCAAACAGTTATTGCTCAGAGCTTGCCTGTTACAAACTTTCCTGGTTATCAAACACTTATTGTTGGCTTTAGGCACCTCATGCAGGACGCAATGGGTCCCAATATGCCATATGCTAAGTCATATAATCTTGTTGTTGTGTGTTTGTACGGTGTGTGCCACAGTCGGGTGCATGACAGGGCTCGTACATGCTACCGACAATACAAACAACAAGCAATAATAATCAGGCAGACAGATGTGTGAAGTTTTGTAACAGCCTTCTGAAACCAGGGCATTGCTACAAAGCCAAGATTTGGATGATAAAGGAAGCAGCCCCGTAGCACCTTAAAGACTAACGATTTTATTTATTAGGTAATGAGCTTTTGTGGGTAAAACCCACTTCCTCAGATTGTGTTCATAATCTGTAGAAGTGGGTAGTACCCACAAAAAATGATATATGGATATATATCACAAAACTGGAAGGGACCTTGAGAGAGCATCAAGTAACAGGTGCTGCCGTGAGTGCAGGGTACTATCACCATAACTGACTTTTTTTTAATTTTTTTTTTTTTTAAATCTAACCTGTCCTAAACCCTTGAAGGCCCACTCAAGGACTGAGGTCACAAGCAGGGGTTTATAAGGCAATGCTCTAACCACTGAGCTATTCCCTCCCTGTTAGTCCTTACGGTGCTATGGGATTGCTTACTTTGTTTTGTGAAGATACGGACAATCACAGCTACCCCTCTGAGAAGATCTTCAAGATCTGGATGAATTTGTGAACCTCTCAGTGAGTCCTGGGCTGAACTATGGGTTGAGGTAGAAAACACAAAGCCAGTGATTGCTTGGAAGATTCAGATGCATTTTGAGATTGTTTCAGATCCACAAGTCAAAGCAGAGGAGTGTGACTATTCATGAAGTGAAGCCAGAGAAAAGATTTTCCTGAGCCTATGTCATGCAAATTAAAGCCACAAAAGAGCATGCATGTAGCTGTAAGTAAACTGTAAAATCTCCTTCATGCACACTACCTGCTACAGGTTGAACTTCTCTAACCCGGAACTCTCTCATCCAGCAACATCCATAATCCAGCATGGTTTTAGTTAGCCAGATAACCACTTATCATAGGTGTGGCCAAGTTTCCCGTGGTCCTGTAAAGTTTGTTTACAGCCCCCAGTTCTGGCTCTCAGTGTTCTGTGCTGTTATTTACCCCTAAATATCTTCTAAGAGCCCAGTTCTCAGTGGAAGTGTTGGTAATATGGTAGACAATACTGACTTCCCATAGTCTGGCAAATTGTCTCATTTGGCACCAGCCAGGTCCTGTGGCTGCCGGATGGAAGAGGTTCAATTTGTACGTGCCTAATCACCCTCAGACCACCTCCACAAACTGGAAGTGCATTTAGGATTACTAGTAGCATCCTCATATCAGACACCATGATGAAATCCTGGCTGCATTTTCGTAGCAAAACTCCCATTGACTTCAGCAGGGTCAAGGTTTCACCCAACATGCTCTACTAAATGTTTCATGCCTTCAGCCACTTAAAGGAAAGATGCTATATCAAATAATCACAATGTAGGCTGAAAAAAATAATCCTTTATAGACTACTCCTTTATATTTACAATTTTCCCAGAGGCAATCATGGCATTAGTCCCCAGGAGGGATCAAATGAGTGATTGCTGATTAATACTAGAAAAAAATTGCATTTGTTTCTTTACCTTCCTTTCTACTGTCCCATTTTAGATTACTCTGTTTAACAACTTTAGTCCGGCTTCAATAAAACTAACAAAAGAGATTGGAGGCAAAGAAAGAAACCATATTATTGCATGGTAACTATCATTAATGTTAGAATGCGATAAAAATATTTTAATTAAATTGTGTATCTTAAATCCTGAGTACTAAATTACCAATTATATTGGGTCTCAGCTTTACATATGTACACTACCTAAGTTTTAGCTCACCAAAACATTTAGTTTCCTGGGATGATTTCATGATGCGACTGAGACCTGCACAAGCAATTTGAATCTATTATCCACATTTGCTCATTCTTTTAGCACAGATTGGCATGTTGTCCTATTTGGATTTCCAGATTACGCATATGCATATGAGATGGCTAACTGGTGTCAACATGCACAGGAGACAGAACACTATAAATGGAAAGCGTCTTGCACAGGGACCCCGGGTTTGTCTTGTCAACACTGGAGCACCGATCCAGATCAGCAGAAGCCCAGCTCCACCCCTCCCCCATCTAACTCACTGGGCCAGTGCAGTTACGGGGACCAACTATTGGTTAACAGCAACAAGACAGGAGTGTGCTTGTGCGCATGTGTGTGTGTGCGCGCACGCCAGAGAGAGAGAGTGTGAGTGAGTGTAATATATCATAAGTGTATGAGTGTTGATTGCTATATGGTAGTGGAACTCAAGCCCCAAACTGTCCCCCCGCGAGCCTGAAACCCCCCCCCGGTGGCTTAACACCCCCCCCGCCCCCCGCGCATGGCCCAGACTGGCTCCTCGCGCAGTTTAACCACTCTGGCAGCTTAACCTCCCCAAGCCACTTAACTTCCCCACAGTGGCTCCTGAGCTGCCACCCCCCAGGCTTCACCTACCCTGCAGCCTCAGCTCCCCTTCCCTGCTCTAAATTAATGCCCACCCTCCTCCCCCAAAGCCACACACCCCCAGACCCAGGCACCTCCTAGCCCCACTCCTAGCTCTAAATCAATGCCCTCCTCCCCCAGAAACAGGCACCTCCAAACTGCCCACCTGAATGACCTCCCCTTCTCCAGAGCTAGGCACCCCCAGTCCTCCCCACAAGTGAATGCCAGTGAAGTACTGATCTGGCACCACAGGGACTGCTCCAACTAGAGGTGCGCTGGGCCGCCAGAGTTGTGGAAGCACTACACTGGATCTCCAGAACTGTGCTGGACCTCTGGGTCCACCTGGGCTGCGGATGCCTGGGCATCAGGAGCTGTGTGACTCCCAGGTGGAGCTGCAGAAGCCACCCAGGATTGCAGGAGCTGCGCATGTGCAAAGCAGGAGGAGGGGCACTCCATATGTACATTTCTAATGAGCTGCGTTTTGCCACCCCCTGCTGCCCTGTCCACTGCCACATGTGGTGAAAAGGGAGCACAGCCCAGCTGCCTTCCAAAATGGCAGAGGCGCCAGGAAAAAGGTGCAGGAACGCCATTCTGTGCCATTCCAGCAGAAAAAAGACCCTGCTAACATCACTGCTCATGTTAGAAATGACATGCTTTATTTATATGTACTACATCTAACGATATTCGTAATTGGAGCATTACACATACCAGAACTGCTAAAGTCTAACATTAGGGCTGCGTCTACACTGAGCCGTAGTGCCAGCAGCTTGATGTGAATGAACTGTCTCAAAAGTGGAAATGGCTGTTTATGTGCATATTCATATGGCTAATTTGCATATTCAAGCAAGAACACCCTGCTGGCTGAGAAACAAACAGTGTAGATGTGGTTTTGCCAGCAAACCTCCCCCTTGTCGGCAGCCCCTTATGCCTGGAAAAAAATCAGGGATAAGGGGCTGCTGACAAAGGGGGTTTCTGCCAGCAGAACCACATCTAAACTGCTTGTTTTCTGCCGGCAGCAGCCTCTGCTGGCAGGGCGATCTCGTGCAAATATGTAAATTAACCATAAGAATATGTAAATGAGCAACTATTTGCATTTTTGTGACCACTCATTTATATCAAGCTGCAAGGCACTATGGCTCAGTGTAGACACAGTCTAGGACTTGTGAAGTGGGAGAATGGAAACAGGAAAGAAAAAAGTACAGGTAAAAAATGCAACGTAAAGTAAAGGAAAAGTGATAAATGACAAAGATAGACAGACAAATGAACGTGGGCAGACCAGAAGGGACAGAAAAAAAATACATGAAAATGGAACACAAGACCTTAAATATAAGGTAAAAACACAAGACATAAAATTCAATGTACCTGCTAGTGACAACTGGCAATAGTGGACTGCAAATTGTGTAACAGTTACATTAAAAATCTTATAAATCTGGCAAATATTATAACATAAATAACTTCCTATAAAGTTTAAAAGGAAGCACAAATCTGCAAATTTCAGCCGGTATGGGATGGGGAGGGAAAATGGGAAAAATCCATTTATGTACGATATCTGAGCAATTACTAATTATTTTCAATCGTGATATCCCTGACACAAAAAACTGTAAAAACTTATTGCAAACTCAGTGCAGACTTTTCAATACACTTCCACATTTTTCTACTGCTTTCAAGACTTACCAGTCTATTGGATAGACTTCAAAATTTGTTGGGAAAAGCAGCTGCACCTGGTTCAAATAAAAATTAAACAAAGCTAATACTAAACCAGTGTGTCCTACGGTATTGGGTAAAATGAAATTTTAATGAGAATGGGACATACAGAAGTTCCAGAAATTAAAAGATTTTTACTCACATTTATCCCAAATTACTGCCAGCACTCTGTTATTGTCTGAGAAGATAAAATTCTGTGAGCTAAAAAGGACTACTCAGCAAAGGATAACAGAAGTTGCAGTTCCTATGCAGTTGGCCAAAATGTTGCATTGAAAGAGGTTAATGAAACAGATTGGAGTTTTCAGCTCAACTTTTTAAAAAGTGATACAACTCATAGCTTTTATAATTATCTAGTCTGACCTCCTGCACAGCATGGGCATTTTACCAAGGGATTTCTGAATGAAGCCCACAACTTCTGGGTGAGCTGGATCCTATCTTGAAGAATGACATCTGATTTCAATGTGACCTCATATGACAAAGAATCCTCCACATTCATAGGTAAATTGTTCCAACTGGAAGTTATACTGATTTAGAAATGTGCATCATATTTATAGCTTCAACTTGTCTAACTTCTGCTTCCAATCACTGGATCATGTTGTGCCTTGGGCTGCTTAATGAGAGAGACTTCTACTAGTCTCCTCCTACCTTTTCTTGAATAAATCAGACAAGACTAAATAAATTCAATTCTCTCATTGTAGGCAGACTTCACAGATCTTATATAATTTTTGTAGCTCTTTCCTGAACTCTTTCCAGACGTGAAAATGAGCCACTGCAGGCCAATAGAGCATATCCGTAAGCAGCTGCCATTGGTACAGGCCCATACATAGTCAATGTTAAAGTGCTGCCAGACCCTACTGCCAGGGCTGCTGAAGAGGGTGAGAGACCAGGGCCACTGATGTGTGGAAAGGCCATACGGGCCTGCTTCCCAGGGCATGGTGACTTGAAAGGCCCCAGCAGGCCCACAGCCTCTGACACTCTCTCCTGTGTGGCACTGAAGGGCTACCCCCTATTCGTACCCTTCTCTGTGAGGCTCTGCCCTTCCAGGGACCTGGAGGCAAGTTCCCATACTGGTAAGATTTTTAAATTACTTATACCACTAACTTCTTCCTTTGTGTGGTTGACAAGACTGGAAATAGTATATTATTAGATGTGGTCATATTAATGTGGCACATAGTAAGCAGTAAGTCTTCTCCACATTTTCCTGCTTAGACATCTGAGGTTAGCATTTGCTCTCTTAGTAGGGCGACCAAATCTCTCTGTCCCAAATATGGGACAGGGAGATGTGGGGGCGAGGGGTGGCTCCTCCCAGCTCCTCTAAGCCCCGGGGAGCCAGGAAGCAGACAGCAGCCCCCGGCCCTCCCCCAGAGGAAGCAGAAGCCCTGGGGAAGTGGCAGCTGCTGGCCCTCACCTGGAGCCCTGGGGAAGTGGCAGCCACCAGCGATCCCCCAGTGCTCCGGGGAAGCAGCAGCTGCCAGCGATCCCCCAGTGCTCCGGGGAAGCACCAGCTGCTCGTGCTTCCCCGAAGGTCGGGGAAGAGACTCCCACCAGCAGCTGCATCTGTGTAGCTGTCGGCGGAAAAGGGGGGGCACGGGGGGAGACTGCCCAAATACAGGACAATTCGTTCCTTTTAAAAAAATAAGTCGGGGCAACGGGACTGTCCTGCCCAATACAGGATGGATGGGCACCCTATCGCTTAGACTTTGTCTCCACCAGCCCGGAAGATCAACCCACTCAGGGTCGATCTTCTGGGGTTTGATTTCGTACATCAGGTAGAGATGTGCAAAACTGACTTCTTAGGGGTTGCAGTCAACCCCAGTACTCCTCACAAGATACAAGGTGTATGGGAGGTCAACAGGTGTTTCTCCCACCAACCTTGTTCAGTAAAGGTGGCCAGCTAAGCTGAGCACAGATATGTCAATTCTACCTATGCAACTGCTATAGCTAGAATTGAATATCTGCAGTCGACTTACTTGCCTACGTAGACAGAGCCTCAGTCACTGGATCACAGTGGGAGCTCATGTTCAGTTGGTTACCCCACCGAGAGTCCCAGGACCATTTCTAAGTCACTCCTTTCTAAAATACAGGCCTCCGTCTTCTTAATATGACCTACATAATTTGTTCTTAACATGCATGACATTGCATTTAGCTGGATTAAAAGACGTTTGAGTGAGTCCAGATAACCAAGCAATCCCAACTGTGCTGTAGATTTTATATGACCTGTCGTTATTTACCATACCACCAACTGTGAGACGCAAATGTTGTCAGCAATTTTATATTTTCTTTCATATCACTGATATAGATATCGAAGAATGCTGGGCCAAGAACAGAGCACTGTAGGAGACCACTACAAACATGTCTATTAAATGACAATTCTCCATTTACAGTTATGTTTTGAGTTCTCTCAGTTACAGAGCTTTAAATCAGTTCACTACATGTGACATGGATTTTGTGCAGTGTAAATGTTTTAATCACTTTATTGTGCAGTATTTAATCAAATGCCTTAGAGAAGGCTATTAAGTCAACAGATCCTTTTAACCCAATTTATAATCTCAAAGAATTATATCAAGTTTGTTTGATATGCCCCTATTTTCCATCATACCATGATGGCTGGTAGCCACTCTATACAGATTGCATCTATATCAGCTTTTCTATGACTGATTCCTGGGATCAATGTTGAATTAACCAGCTATAGTTACCTGGGTCATCTGGTTTCCTCTTACTGAATGCTGACAAAATGTACAAATTTTTCCCTTCCTCTGTGACTTCTCCAGTATTCCAAAATCTGTTAAGTAATTATAACATCTCAGAGAACTCTTTAAACCGATTATTTAAACTCTAGGATGAAAGTTATATGGCCCTACAGAGTGAAAACATTTAAAGCAATTATAGTTTAACATCTAGACTGCTGTTGAAATAGAAAATATTTCATTGTCACTGTAAGATGTTAAAAACAATTTTGAAGAAAATGTCTGCATAGTTTACACTTGTAATGGCTTTGACTTTAGTATCTGTCTGTCCTCTTAGCTCAATTTCAGGCACAGGCAGGCAGCAAATTCATCACAGGGTTTATGTCTTCTTTTTATTGTACTTTTGTTTATTTGTTCTTTTTGTGGGTCAAACTTTTTTGGAACTGGAATATATGTTTTTCAGAGTAATAGCTGAAGCCTTAAAGTTTGTCCACTAAAAGTGAAGCAAAGATGGTGTAAGTGTAATTGAAGAGCTGTGCTGTTGTAGTTAGTAATGAATTTGTGAGAGTTTTTTTAGCTAATCAGAATGCTACATCAAGAATAATCAACTACATTCACTGGAACTTTTTGAAGAAAGAAACTACATTCACTGTCATTGTCTAAGTGTTGCTTGTAACCCCATGGCTGTATCTTTCCTTATATCATATTTGTTCATGACCTTCAGTGTTAAAACAGTCATAAAGCATAATTAAATAACTTCATAGAACTAAATTAATTTCTCCTATGATCTATTCATTTTAAAATTTGAATCAATATTATTTACCCTACCTGACAATAATGTCCTATGGTTCACATAAAATTGATTCAATATCAGCAGGTAGTTATCAATGAATGCACTTTACTGTGGTAAATGAACACAATCAATACTCAGAAATGTGTGTTTTGTGGTCTATGAACAAAATGTAACTGAAGGGAGGCCTGATCTTGGTCAAAATCTTTCAGTTCTTCATCTAGGTTTTACAGAATTCCTGTTCAAGGTTTTAAATTGTGCAGCTAGTGCCCTTAAAGGTAAAGGAAACCTCTGAAAAATTAGTCACTGATCCCAATATGAGCTAAATATTTCCTTCCTCTGACAAAGTCTATATTGAGCAAAATGACAGGCATCGACTTAAAAATCTGACACCCGAATCTTATTAAAATTTCACCACCGTTGGTTTAAAGACTTTGCTCTTTGTCTTGTCAGTGATTTATGAATCAGTGATTTAAATTTAAAACTTTTTCATTTTCAAAAAATAATCTTTTTAAATGAACAGTGAGTTGAAGGGTAAAAATCCAAATGCTGTGGAGAGCATATGAACTAAAATTCAATATGCTCCATTCAAAATAGAAATCTTGGATAGACACCTAAAATTACTGCAATGATATGCATCCACAACATTTCTATTTTTCATTTGAACAGAAAAAGAATAGGATAATCAACTGATCCAAATCAACCAATAATTTTAAGATATATATAATGTGCATTCAAAATCATAAAAACAAAATCATGGCAGAATTTCTGAAGCACTTTTGCTGTTAACTACATAAAAGAGCCACACTCCTTGGTTAGCAAAATAAATTCACTCTGGATGTTTCTTAAAAAAGTCTAAGGGCGAGATTTTCAAAGACAGTAGGATGTAAGTTCTCCCACTGATTTGCACTGGGTGGTGGGTGCCTAGATGCTCTTTGAAAATTTCTCCCTAAATTTCTACAAGCCGACAGCAATATCTTCAAGGCACTGCTGTTTTTCCACTGAAGCCTTTACTCAGCTTGGTCTGCTGTTCTCTTAAGCCACTCATAATTTCACCTTGCATGTTGGACATTGCCTGTAGCAATCATTTCCCAGTCTACTGAAGTACTGATCCTTCCTTCTGGCAACTTTGTCAACTATTGAGCAATCTCTGTTTTATTTCACAGAAAATCTAGGAAAGTATATCGCTGTAAATTCCTTACAGGCTGCAACAGCTCATAGGTTTTTCAGCTTACTAATGAAACGCTCCTTTGGTAAGAAGCAAGGGAACCTAAGCAAATTGCTCTATTTAATCAGGGTGAATACTGATGTATTGTATGTACGTGTTTTTAAAGAAATGTATTCCAGTTTCATACAAACTATAACTATAGTGTTCATATCTGATTTAATCAACTAAGCTCCTCATTTTCTTTGAATTCATACACCTTAACAGGCCATTATCTGAACTGATGTTCACTTTCTCAGCAAAAACGTGCAAACCAATTTAAACTTTACAAGAAGGTTTATTTCCCAGCCAAAATAAATTTTTTGATTGGACATAAAAGCTGGGATAGTTTTTGTATGCAAGCTTTGGGAAAAAATATTATGCAACAAAAACAAGTATAGCAACTTGAAATGCTGCATTGTCTTTCCCCTCTGTCCCCTAAGGTTTTGGCCTTTAACCTTACAGTATTCCATCATAATATCTGACATATAACATTTTATGTCCACAGATCTATCTCACTCTCCATATATTCACCTTGTGGTGAGTGGGCTTCTGTGTTACAATGAACCCAAGAGTGATGCCACAGCGAGTTTCATATTCCCAGCAGGGTCACCTACGGTGGCAAGGTCAACGGGGAGAGTCCATATGAAGAATGATCCTAAAAATCCTCAACAGCAGAAAAGGTGGAGGATAGCAAGCGTAATGCTACAACAGCTGTGAAGGCAGATGAAGACTGCAGTGGAAAGGAGACTCCCTGTCATCATGGATCCCATGCCATTGGACCTCAGCGTTCTATCCCTCAAGAATCATGTGGTGGCTGTAGTGCAGAAGTACCCCCACGTTAAAAGGAGTCATGCGCCTGCATCTTCCTCTGCATACTACTCCCCAAAACTTAATCCCTATGCAACTAGCAAATGGTGATGGGAGCAGGATTGTGAAATCTGGAAGCTTTTAATCATGGACCAGCACAAATGCAGTGGATGTATGTATCAGTTGTTCCGTTTGGGGGACTGAGGTGGTAGAACGGTTCAGCTGCTGCATCCATGACTGAGCAGCCCTATTTAGGATGTGCTCTGCTCACCTCACAGAATCATAGGGCTGGAAGGGACCTCAGGAGGTCATCTAGTTCAGCCCCCTGCTTCAAGCAGGATCAACCCCCACTAAGTCATCCCATCCAGGACCTTGTCCAGCTGGGACTTAAAAACCTCAAGGGATGGAGAATCCACCACCTCTCTAGGCAACGTATTCCAATGCTTCACCACCCACCTGGTGAAGTAGTTTTTCCTAATATCTAACCTACACCTCTCCCTCTTCAACTTCAGACCATTACTCCTTGTTCTGCCATCTGACACCACTGAGAACAGTTTCTCACCCTTCTCTTTAGAGCTCCCCTTCAGTAAGTTGAAGGCTGCTATTAAATCACCTCTAAGTCTACAGAAGAGAAAACTAAACAAACTCAAATCCCTCAGCCTCTTCTCACAGGTCTTGTGCTCCAGCCCCTTAATCATTTTTGTTGCCCTCCACTGAACCTGCTCCAGCAAATCCACATCCTTTTTGTACTGGGGGCCCCAAAACTGGACACAATATTCCAGATGTGGCCTCAACAGTGCCAAACAGAGGGGAACAACTACTTCTCTCGATCTGCTTGAAATGCTCCTCCTAATGCACCCTAGTATGCTGTTAGCCTTCCTGGCTACAAGGGCACACTGTTTACTCATATCCAGCCTTTCATCCACCATAACCCCTAGGTCCCTTTCCATCATACTGCTGCTGAGCCAGTCGGTCCCCAGCCTGGAACAATGCTTGGGATTCTTCCGCCCCAAGTGCAGGACTCTACACTTCTCCTTGTTGAACCGCATCAGATTTCTTTTGGCCCAGTCCTCCAATTCATCCAGGTCACTCTGGATTCTCTCTCTACCCTCCAACATATCTACCTCTCACCCTAGTTTTGTGTCACCTGCAAACTTGCTGAGGGTGCAATCCAGTCCCTCATCCAGCTCATTAATAAAGATGTTGACTAACACCAGCTCCAGAACCAAGCCTTGCAGCACTCTGCTTGCAACCGACTGCCATCCAGATATTGAGCCATTGACCACTACCCGTTGGGCCCGACCATCAAGTCAGCTTTCTATCCATCTTATAGTCCAAGGATCCAATTGATATCTCCTTAACTTATGGCCAAGAATGTTGTGGGAGACCGTACCAAAAACCTTGCTGAAATCAAGGTATATTACATCCACCGACTTCCCCATATCCACAGAACTTGTTACCTCGTCATAGAAGCTAATCAGATTGGTCAGGCAGGACCTGCCCCTGGTGAATCCATGTTGGCTACTTTTGATCGCTGTTCCCTCTTCCGAGTGCTCCAAAATGGATTCTTTGAGGACTCCCTCCATTATTTTCTCAGGGATTGAAGTAAGGCTGACCGGTCTATAGTTCCCTGGATTGTCCTCCTTTCCTTTTTTAAAGATGGGCACTATGTTTGCCTGTTTCCGGTCATCCACTATCTCCCCCCGATCTCCAAGAGTCTTCAAGGATAATGGCCAAAGGTTCAGCAATGACCTCTGCCAATTCCCTCAGTACCCTAGGGTGCATTATATCCAGACCCATGGACTTGTGGACATCTAGTTTTTCTAGATAGCTCAGAACTTGTTCCTTCCCCACAGATGGCTGCCCTTCACCTTCCCATACTACATTGTCTAGGATGGTCATGTGGAAGTTGACTTTGTCCGTGAAGACTGAGGGAAAAAAGCATTGAATACTTCAGATTTTCCTACATCATCTGTCATGAGGTTACCTCCCTCATCCAGTAACGGCCCCACACCTTCTCTGATAACCCATTTATTCTTAACATGCCTGTAGCAACCCTTCTTGTTACTCTTCACATTCTTTGCCGGCTGCAGTTCCAATTGTGCTTTTGCTTTCCTGATTACTGCCTGGCATTCTCCAGCCGTATGTTTGTACTCCTCCTTAGTCAACTGTCCACGTTTCCATTTCTTGTATGCATCCTTTTTGAATTTAAGCTGACTGAGGATTTCCCCATTAAGTTGAGCTGGTTGCCTACCATGTTTGCATTTCTTACTATGGAGCAGGATGGTTTGTTCCTTTGCCTTTAGTAAGACTTCTTTAAAATACTGCCAGTTCCCTTCAACTCTTTTCCCCTTCATCTTCGTTTCCCAAGGGATCCTGCTCATCCGTTCTCTCAGGGAGTCAAAGTCTGATCTCCTGAAATCAAGGATCTGTGTGTTACTGCTCACCTTTCTTCCTTTTGCCTGGATCCTGAAATCTATGATCTCATGGTCGCTGCAGCCCAGGTTTCCTCATACTTCTATTTCTCCTACTAGTTCTTCCCTGTTTGTGAGCAGCAGATCAAGTTGCGCATGGCCCCTGGTCAGTTCCATCAGCACTTGTACCAAGAAGTTATCCCCAGTATTCTCCAAAAACTTCCTGGATTGTCTGTCTGCTGATGTATTGGTCTCCCAACAAATGCCTGGGTAATTAATGTCTCCCATGAGAATCAGGGTCTGTGATTTGGATGCTTCACTTAGCTACCTGAAGAAAGCCTCATATATCTCCTCTCCCTGATCTGGCGGTCTACAACAGACACCAACTACAACATCACCTCTGTTATTTCCACCTCTAAGCTTAACCCAAAGACATTCAACTGGTTTTTCTCCTTCCTCATACTGGAGCTCTGAGCAATCATACTGCTCCCTCACACAGAGCGCAACTCCTCCTCCTTTTCTCCCGTCTGTCCTTCCTAAACAGTTTATAACCTTCCATGACTGTGCTCCAGTTATGCGAATCGTCCCCCCAAGTCTCCATTATTCCAAACGCCTCGTACTTCTTTGACTGTGCCAGGACCTCCAATTATTCCTGTTTGTTCCCCAAGCTTCTGGCATTAGTGTACAAGCATCTTAGAGAAGGGGCCGATTGGCCCACTTTCTCCTTTTCACCCAGAAAACCCACTTGACTGTTCCCTCCTTCCTGACTTACCTCAGGGCTTGTGTCACCTTCCCCTGATGAACCTAGTTTAAAGCCCTCCTCACTGGGTTTGCAAGCCTGCCCACAAAGATGCTCTTTCCTCTCTTTGTGAGGGCTAGAAAAGGTGCCCTAAACATAGTTCACCTCTTCTTCCCCCCTGCCCCCTGGCTCTGACTGGATAACCACATCCAGTGGGTTCACCTCTATGCCATTGAAACCGAACAATAAAGTTTGGAACATGGAATTTTCAGACTCTACTGGACAATCCAGACAGTGGGCAACTTGAAAGACGCACAGCAATTATTGCCCATGCATTCAACATCGATATAGCTGCCCTGGAAGAATCAGGTAGACTAGAAAGAAGGACAGCTAAATGAAGAAGGCAGAGGACACCCATTTTTCTGGAAAGGAACCCCAAAGGAAGAAAAATTAATTCATGGAGTAGGATTTGCCATCATGAACAAACTGGCAAAGATCCTATCTGAAGTCTCTGTCAGCATCAATGAACATCTCATGACTCTCCGCTTGAAGCTTGCCAAAAAATGAGCAGGCAACTGTCATCAGTGCTTATGCTCCAACTCTAAATGCCAAAGATGACATGAAGGAGAAATTCTACATCCAACTGGGCACAGTCCTGAAAGACATACCCAAAGGAGACAAGATTATTCTCTTGGGGGATTTCAATGTCCAGGTCGAAAGAGATGCAGCTCTCTGGCAGACTACCATTGGGAAAGGAGTTGGCAACAGCTCCTCCAACAGAGTGCTCATCCTTATGAAACGTGTGGAACACAAACTCATCAACAGGAACAACCTCTTCTGCTCGAAAAACAAAATTAAGACCTCATCGCAGCATCCTCAGTCAAAGCACTGATACTTCACAGTCTATGTCACGTCCACACTCAGGAGTGGTGTGATGTCCTTCTCATAAATGCGATGACTATGCGGATGACTACTGGACTGATCGCTGCTTTATTTGATCCACAAAGGCAATTAGGATTTTCAGCAAATGGAGAAGTCAGAGGAAACAGATCCAATGAAAAATCAACGTACATGGCTTGAAGGATGAAGTGACTTCCAGACAGCACTTCAAAGGAAGCTGCCAACAGTACACCCTGAAGATATGGAGGAACACTGGTATCAACTGAAAAATATAATCATTACAGCTTGTGGAGAAACCATTGTCTACCAGTCCTGGAAGCATCAGTACTGGTTTGATGAGAATGATGTGGAAATTGAATGCCTGACTGAGGCAAAAAGACATTAGGGCCTGGCAAAGTGACATCAGCTGCACAATGAAGAGAGAAGTGCATGCCAGGCAGAAGTCCAACATAAAACAAGGACTCTGAAAAACCAGTGGTAGATTGAGAAGGCACGAGAACTCCAGCATCTCACAGACATCCACAATACAAGAGATTTCTTCAATGCTACCAAAGCTGTTCATGGACTGAGAAATCATGGAATCAAGCCCCTGAAATCAAAGGATGGTACCCAGCTCTTGAAAAATAATGAAGCCATTGTTTCTTACTGTAGGGAGCACTATAATAAACTCTTAAATCACCACTCCACCATGATCCTAGAATCCCTTGACCAAATCCCTCAGTAGCCACCTAGTGAGGATCTTGCAACACTTCCTACCGAGTGAGGTCTAAGCTGCCATCAAAGCAATGAACTGCAACAAGGTAAAACGACTAGATGGAATCATCACTGAAGTCTTCAAAGAAGGTGGGCCAAAACTTCACAAACAACTCTACCTCCTGATTCGCAAAATCTGGGATAGGAACCAGGTGCTGTGGGGTTTCAGACACACACTGTACATGGTCTCTTCGAGAAGGACTACAAGTGGGGCTGTGGAAACTATTGCAGCATCTCCCTTCTGGCAGCAACTGGGAAAACCTTAGCTGGTTACCCAGTATCCCAGCGTGGCTACCAATCATTCCGAGGAACAGCAGACATGACCTTCACTGCTTGGCAACTGCAAGAAAAATGTTGTGAACAAAACCAAGCCTTGTACGTGAGTTTCATCAACCTGAACAAAGCAGTTGACTCAATCAATCGTAGTACCCTGTGGCCTATCCGCTCAAAGATCAGCTGCACCAAAAAATTCATTAACATCTTGAGGATGCTTCATGACAACATGACTGCCACAGTACTGGGCAACGACAGATCCCAAAGCAACCCCTTTGAGGTCAAAACAGAAGTCAAACAAGGCTGCATCATTGCCCCATCACTGTTCTGCATCTTCATCGCCATGACCCTTCACCTCATTGATGGCAAGCTTCCAGATTCCATGAAGATTGTCTATAGAATGAATGCAAAGCTTTTCAATACCAGGAAACTGAAGGCGAAAAGCAAGACCTCCATGACTTTGATCACGGAGCTCCAGTACATGGATGACAACATGATTGCTGTTCTTTCTCCCACAGCCCTACAGACCATCTTAAGTGCCTTCGCTGAAGCATATGATAATCTTAGCCTCACACTGAACATCAAAAAGATCAAGGTGATCCACCAACCCTTGCCAAAGGAACAATCTCATGTGCCTTCTATTGCAGTCAATGAAGAACCGCTGGAAAATGTGGAGCACTTCCCATAACTTGGAAGTCATCTTTCCACTAAAGTTGACATCGATGCGGAAATCCACATCCTCTGAGCCTTGAAAAGTCTGCTTTCATCCATCTGAGACAAAGTGACTTTGAGAACCAAGACATCTATCCTAAGACAAAGCTCCTTGTATACCACGCAGTGGTTGATCCATGGTTTTACACATGTAAAGCCTGCACAACACGCAAGCAACATTTGAAGGCACTTGAACAATATTATCAATGCTGCCTCAGAAGAATCCTAAATACCTCTTGGGAGGATAGGTGAATGAACACTAGCATCCTGGAAGAGTCGAATATAAGCAGCATCAAAGCCATTATCATTAATCAACAACTTGTTGGACTGGTCACGTGGTTCAGATGTCTTATCAGCAGCTCTCAAAACAGATTCTGTTTTCCAAGTTGGAGGAAGGACAGAGAAGCATTGGGGGCCAGCAGAAGCAATACAAGGACATGCTGAAGGCACACTTGAGAAAGTGCAGCATCAGCATCGACACTTGGGAGAACCTTGCCTAAGACCATCTCCAGTGAAGACTGGTAATCAGTGAGGGGGGTGATGCAATTTGAGAGGTCCTGCTGCAGTGCAGATGAGAAGAGTGGAGAAGAAGAAAAGAGCTTCAGAAACTGCCCTGCACTCTTCCAACAGCTACCCCTTGTTATAAGATCTGTGGCTCCAAAATTGGGCTGATCAGCCATCAGCTGACTCACAAATAAGAGGGTGACATGAAGATGTCCTACTAGTTGTTGATTGACCACAAAGAGATTTTTCTTTACTTGTTTTGGATTCATCATTGTCTCAGGAAATTATGTGAACACTAAGCTACTGTAATTTTAAAACCCAAATATAAAATTACATTGAAAATAGTATAGCTAGTACACTACCTTTGAGATTTATTGGAAATACTGGAAAGTAGAAGAGTAGCCAGCATAATTTACATTTTGACTGCACGAAGTGACAAACTGAAATCAATATAACATAGGGTCAATTCAGAAAGCTACTGTAACTGCTGGAGTCCCCAATACCTCAGGTGTGCCTGTGGGGCAGCAGGATAGTTTAAGGTGATGCTATCAACTCAATTAATTTTTAGTTTAACATTTTGTTTCACTCTGACTGATCTGGTTTTCACTTTACATCATTTCATCTTTATTATAAATTTCTATATAGTTGCATAATAATTCTATACCTTAATTTAATATTTGAGTCAATACTGTTATACGAAAAAATCAATCTAAGCTGTCATATCACGTTCATCATCTTAAATAACCGAACACTCAGTGCAAGAGCACCTCTCCAAGTCAAGTAGTTGCTTTAAAACTTTTATAATCTAAAAGTAATACTCTTTTGCTGAGGAATCATGTTTTAGTTTTCCAAATTGTTTGCTCTTATAACCTTACTTGTGTGGACAGAAAGAACTGGGGGGGTGAGGGGGGATAAAGGGTCTGACCAATGGACTAATCCTCAGATTTCTCCTTTCACCCACAACATTAGGCATGACTGAGCAAGTCACCGACATGGTGTACTGATACAAGTTTTGACTTTGACACTTACTTTTTTAAGCATCTCTAAAAAGAGGTATCTGATAATTATGACTCACCTATTTTTGAACACTAAGTCTATGTCTACACTACAAAAATAACTTTGAAGTTGCTTACTACTTCAGTAGTACGAAGTTGCATACTATTTTGAAGTTGGGCACTACTCCATTCCTGGGTATGGAGTAAGGATTTCGAAGTCGGGCTCCCTACTTCGAAGTTAACTTCAAAGTAAGGAAAAATACGTGTAGACTCTCTGCTGGTTACTTCGAAGTTGTGCCTAACTTCAAAGTTAGTTCCTAGTGTAGACACAGACTAAAAGTTCTATATCTATCACAGTCAGCTAACGTTTATATTTGGCAGTCCTGATATGTTTGAGCCAAGAAGGGATGGGCGGTCTTATGATTAAGGCTCCGGGTTCAATTTCAGGGGCTCCACTACAGACTTCTAGTATAAGATTGGCCAGCTTATTCATCATCTCTCTGCTTCAGTTTACCTGTAAAATGGGAATAACAATATTTCCCTACCCTTCAGTTGTGCTATGAGGATCCAGAAGTGATGGCGCAGTGGTAGGAGGAATAGGAGGAAATATTTTCCCTTCTGGAACATAGCTTTGTCTCTGTGGCACATTTGAGATGCAGAAAATGGTATGGAAATATTAACAAAGAGGGGGAAATACACAGGATAGAAGAACGTGATTATACCAGCTGCTGAAAATTAGAATATTGGGACAAACGTTTGGAGCAGCTGCTTTCCAAAGGATTTTTCTGCAGAGAACTGCAGGTTAAGACTGTGAGTAAACTGTGCTTACAAAGCTGTTAAGGGGTGACCTAAAGGCAGCTTCATAGATTTTCTCTGTGGCAGCAGGATCCTTTACTGTCCAGTATGTTGCAATGGAATATACTAAATGGGTTCTGATCCCTTTGGATGCAGTATTTCCAACCAAAGCTGTGTAGCAATCTGATCCATATGTGCTTGAAACATTTCGTTTTACATGCAGAAGCATGCTTGGCTGACAGCTTGGACTGAAAATCGGGAACTGATCCATTTCCTGAACTTTTGCTCTTCTACAGGGATTTACAAGATGACACTCTGAGATTCTGATTCTGCTCTGGTCATTTTAAACTAGGTAACAGACCAAAGCAACAAAAAGCCTTTAAAATCTTTGGGTCTGGTCAAAGAAAAAATTCCCTGGTGCACAAACTGAGCAAGTCAACTCACATGGCATATTCCAAGCACTCCTTGAGAAGCCCTGACCTAAAGGAAGTATATCAGGTATGACAAAAGCTGGAAGAAACACCTCAGGGTAATCCTATAGTACACAATGCTGGGAGATTCACAGGCACCCCTCCAGAACTCTTGAAGGCACAACACAGACCAGGGGTCAGCAACCTTTCTGAGAAGGAGTGCTGAAACTTGACTTTTTGGCCTCTGTATATGGTCTGAATGCTGATGATATTTTTTAAAGTCACTAATAGTTCTACTTACAACATCTTCATTGATAAATAAATTAAGATGCAGAGCTTTACCATTTAGGTAGCATTAGCTGGTTTTTTGTTAATCCACAGGGAAGCTCCCAGCTGAATGGGGGAAGAGGAGCGGGGCTGAGCTCCTGTCCCATGTGCCAATGAAAATGGGCTTGCTTGCCATTCTTGGCACCTGTGCCAGGGGTTGCTGACCCCTGGCATAGACTCTCACCCTTCATCTTTTCAGAGGTGTTGGTCATTACCTTACCAATCTTCCCCTTTAATACTTCTCAAAGGGCCTTGAAGTGTAAAAATGTGTTTTTAATAATTATTGACTGGCCAGGTTTTTAGCTAGAACTGATGGCTGCTTTGCTGCCATGGTTCTTACAGCCACTTTGAAGAAATCTATTCATCCATCTATTACAAACATAATTGCAGTTCTGTGGTTCAATTCCTTTCAGCTCATCACACCAGGAGACTCCAAGCCACTGACACGGCTTTGAAGTCCTCCCTGAGAGTGGTCTCTATTTTTCTGTACTGAAGTCTTCAGGAAAATAGTTCCCTCCTGCCAGAGCAAGAGCATGCTTCTCCAGTAATGTTACTGCAGAATGTACACCAAGAAACATATACATAAATGGCATTCTTGGGACTAACGCCTTAAAATTTGGCTTCCAGACTTAGCCTTTTCTCTCAAACAGAATTCTCCTATTCCTCCCAGATGTATTCCCTGAAGGAAGAATAAAAAGAGATTGGTTGCTATGTCCCAGACACAGACTAAGCTGACAGCCTCACTACTGTGAAAGAATGACCCACTCAGGGTCGATCTTCCGAGGGTTTGTTTTGCACATGCACACAACAGCACAGCTGGTTCCAGAACTCCTCATGAGTGGCAAGGATTGAGGAAGGTCGAAGGGAGGAACGCTCCCATTGACCTTCTTCTGTGTAGACAGCCATAGCAATCGACCACTGATAAGATGATTTGACCTACGCAATTGGCATAGCTAAAATCACTTATCAGCAGACGACTGCTATGTCTAGTATAGACAAAGCCTAACACATCCATGCAGAAACATGTCCAGATATAACTCAGCTGGTGACAGAATGGGGTGGTGAAGTCAGAAACTCCCAAACACTCACATTCATGGCGATGATCTGAAGAAGTGGGTCTGTCCCACAAAAGCTCACCTAATAAATTATTTTGTTAGTCTTAAAAGTGCTACTTGCCTGCTTTTTTGTTTTGATAGTATATAGACTAGCACGGCTTCCTCTCTGTTACTATTCACATTCAAAAACCCTTCCACGGCAAAGCATGGAGCAGTCTGGGAGCAAGGCTTACAGACAGAGTCATCCTGTCCATAAGATGAATCAGGGCAGCTGCTCCAGCCCCCGCACCTTTAGGGGCCACCCCACTGTTTATGGATGGAAGGGTCATGGAGGATTACAAGGGTAATGGCTTGGCCCAGCAGCCTGCTCTGCTCTGTACACCTCCCTCTTCTGGCCCTCTGTGTGCAGCTTCTCAGTTGTGGCGGAAAGCAGGATGCTTGGGCCCTAAGCCACATCTCCTCTGATGTTGTTAGCATAAGCACTGATGCCACATTCCCATCTCTGTATTTCTTCTTTTTCTGTTTTCTCTTCAGCATCTGAGGAAGGGAGTTGTACCTCACAAAACCTTATGCCCTAACACCTTAATATATTTGTTAAATCTTTAAAGTGCTATCAGGCTTCATGTTTTGCTCAAACAGACAAACACGGCTACCTATCCCTCTGAAACCTGTCTTTTTAGTAACTTTGCCCACCAGCATTCATTATTATGGATCACTGGGACATTTTATGTGAAATTTCACATAGTTTTTAAAACTGAGCTCACAACTAAAGAAAATTTATAGGCCCAATCACAATACACCTTCTCATCTTTACTTGCTTGGGAGAACATAGGGACATGCAGAAGAAAGTATCTCAGCAGTAGGTCCTGTTCTATTAAAGATTTTAGGGCTTGGAGTGGGTTTTTGTTTGTTTTGTTTTGTTTGAATCTCCAAATTGTGCTACCAGTGAAGGAAACTGGTGGTGACAATGGTAGTGTTTGGGAAGGGAGTAGTATAACGCTGCTCATCAACTACTGTCCTGAAATGGACTTTAAAAGCCTGGAAATAAAAAGGAAAGGAAGGGGAGAGCTGAGCAACTGCTTTGTTCATCTGGCCAGCACCAGAGAACTATAGGAGCAATTGTTTGGGCCATATCCAGTCCTTCCTTTGTAGTTTAAGCCAGCTTTTCATAATTGAAAGACAGGTACTGGACACAATACTTAGTGGCTGGAAAACAAAACAATACAGAAATGTTTACAATACTTGAAAAATAGAGCACTTCTTTTGGAGATTGAAGGGTGTACAAAATCTTTTCTCAGAAAATTTTTATTTTAGGTGCTCTGACTCTGCACACAGCCTCTGCCCAGGATCCTTATAATAAGTAAAAAGCCAAAGATTTATGTAAAGTTCCATCAAATTTCAAAATATATTGTCAACTTGTTAATCACGTAAACTGTGACAGGGCTCTTTAAGCTGAAGCTTCAATTTTACGAACAAAAGCCAACCACCTGAGACCACAGAGGACAGGATATGAGCTACTTATAGCAATTCCGAACCAATGAACAAGAATAGCAGGAAAACCAAATTTTTTTTAAAGCAAAGGCCTTTGAAGTAAACTATTTAATAAACACTATAATACTCAAAACAAAAATCTTTGAAGGCAGTTTATCCTCCTCTGCACCATGTCCCATTGTGAACGAATTGCTTCCTCTTCCTTTTGGGACTTTTTTGTTGTGAAACTGACACTTGAACTGTTTCCCTAAACTACTCAAGCAGGTCATTACCTTCAGCAATAGGATTAATTGATCCATCAGCACACTGAACACTAAAAATATTTGTTGTTAAACTACTCCAACATCACTGTGACATAAGCAGCCATGCTGTTTCTCAGGCATTGTTATATAAACACAATAAATAAAGTTCCTCTTCCATGGTAAAACAGCATTAATTAATAAGTAATGATGAAATTAAATTATTTTAAATGAAAAGTGCTTTGAGACTTAATTTTTCACTTTTTAATTAAAAAAAATAAAACCTGCCACTAGCAAGCCTTTAATTTATGAGTGTGTGTGAATTTTCTTTGTTGTTTTGATTAAAACATTTTTCTCTCTCCCTCTCTGTTGGATGATGTTACTTTCCTGTACAGTATCATTATAGTCAGTAGGGATTTTTTAAAACGTCATATAGGAACATATTTTCAAATGTGTGTGGGATGCGGCACTATAACTGTATATGTCCAATTTACAGCCTGTGTGTCAACTGATGTGCATACATTTACTGAATTATTTCCACTTGTGAATGGACCCTTAACTGGCCACACATCCATAAAGTCACCCACTGCATACTCACACATGGTAGCTACACAAATTTACATCCACACAAAGATATAGGCTATGTCTACACTATGAAATAAAGTTGAATTTATTAAAGTTGATTTTTTATCACTAGATTTTATAAAGCTGAAGTTGAGTTTCCGCACCTGCTCACAAAGTCGACAGTGTGTCCCCACTAAATCGCCAAAGTTCGACTGTTGCAGAAATGGATTGTGGGCACCTACCCCACACTTCCTTCAGCCCTGTTGCATTCCGTTTTGTTTTTGTTTTTTGCCAGTGCGTTATGGGAAATAAATGCCTTGGGAGTGGTTGCGGGGGTGTGATGTCATCTTCCCACACTATACTGCCCTCATCCCCACCCCCCCGGCCATTGAAAACAAATGTCCATTTTTCAGAATTCTCTTTCCCCGACGAGAGAAGTTGTTTGAGTCGTTCGCATTACAGAAAGAGGCAGCTTTTACAAAAGAGTTTTTCAATAGACTTCAATTTGACATTAAATAAAGTGGAGAGAGAGAGAGAAAGAGAGAGACTGAAGGAGCCAGGTTTTAAAGGAAGAGAGAAATTTGTGAGCCATCACCTCACAGATGTGAAGAATGGACATTTTTCAGAAGTCTTATCCCCTGATGAACATACACCGAACAGGAATGGTTCAAAGTGAGTATATGCAACTTGTGAAAGCCTTCATATTATTCTCAAGGAAAGAAGGAAAGTTATTGAATCCCACAGTGCACAGGTGTCTAGTGGTCAACATGACTCAAAAGAAAAGAAGACAGAGGGTGTTGGTTTCTAGTGGTTGAGTCTCTTCCCCCAGTGAAAATACACCAAACAGGAATCCATGTGACTAGGGAAAGATTTCACATTATTCACAAGGAAAGAAGATACAATGAAAATGTGGTAGTGTATCTGAAGGAACCAGGTTTGAAGGAGTGAGAGTGAGAGAAAGAGGGAGAGTTAGCTGTCACCATAAAGAAGTGAAGAACATTTCAGGGAGGCCATTGCACTGATGTCTCTAACATGAGGCAAGGGGACCATTGGAAGTATTAGCTCCGAACTCATTATGAATCCCCAAGACTAAACAGAAGAGAAGAAAATAATCCCAGAGGAACATTGGTGCCTAGTGGCTGCTGGAAGGAGCTATTACCCTGTCAGAAGTAGTAGTGGCTCGAGAAGAGGAGGAAAAGTTGTTAAGGAAGCATTAAAAGATAGACAAGGTGAGGAAAGAATGAAGGGACTCCCTTGCCTCTTCTGGTAAAGAAGCCCTAGTCCTAGCAACTGCCTGTGTACGACAGGGAAGGGCGAGAGCGAGCCCACACACTCCATTCCATCGTAGGAAACCCTCCACCGAGCCACATGATTTGGGAAGGGGGAGTGGTCTCTATGTCCCCCAGTCACATTCTGCTTCCATCCCAATGAGGGTAAGCCCTCACAAACAGTCAAGACCCTTGCAGAACAGGACATAGAATGATCTGCAGGTGTGGTCCTCACCACCAGCTGCCAGGTGGTGTATTGGGGTGGGGGCTAGCCATGTGGTAGGGGGAGGGGTCTAGCCCACCAGTTGCATGGCACTTTGGGGTTTGGGGAGGGTGTGGGGGAACAGTCCTGTAAAACGTGAAGCACAGAAAACAAGTTTTGTGGCCTATCCTGCTAAACCATGTGCAGGGAAGAAGCCTTCACCCTGTGCAGGGCAGGACATGTCGCTGTCTGCAGGCATGGTCTGCATTGCTCAGTTGCCACGTGATGTGGTGGTGCAGGGGCTAGATGTCCAGGCACATGATGCCTTGCGGTGGGGAGGGCGGCAGTCCCCTAAAATGTGAAGTAGAGAAAACAAGTTTCTCAGCCTTTCCTGCTAAATCCTGTGCAGGAAAGAAGCCTTCACCCTGCGCAGGGCAGGACATGCCAGTCTGGAAGCATGGTCTGCACAGCCCAGCTGTGACAAGGTGTGGTGGGAGAGGGCTAGCCCACTAGCCGCACGGCACCTTGTGGGTGGAGCTGCCCCATACAAATGAGAAGCGTAGAAAACATGTTGAGCAACCTGTTGAAATGGTTCACTCAGCTGGGTGCTCCCAGAACTCATTTGGTAACAAGGTAATTGTTCTTTAAAAAGCAAGCTCCATTCCCTCCACATGTCCCTCAGTCACATTCTGCTGCCATGCCAATGATTCTTGAGCTAGGCTGTATGACTGGCAACGGCAACAGCAACAGCAAGGCGCTCCCAGAACTGCCCAAAGGCGGTGAAATACATTTGGTAACAAGGTCATTTTTAAAAGTCACTATTCTTAAAAAGGGACGACATGAAGCACAGTCACAGGAGTGACTACTTAAAAAAGTAGCCGCTGCATGGCGGTTTGGGGGGCTGGAGTG
Source organism: Carettochelys insculpta (assembly GCF_033958435.1). NCBI lineage: Eukaryota > Metazoa > Chordata > Testudines > Carettochelyidae > Carettochelys > Carettochelys insculpta. The sequence goes on along the minus strand of NC_134137.1, from coordinate 108,898,728 downwards.
GAGCAGTAGGGAGTGGGCAGTCCCATAAAATGTGAAGTGAGGAAAACAAGTTTCTCAGCTAAACCCTGTGCAAGGAAGAAGCCCTCTCAAGTGATAAAACCATGCACAGGACAGGGCATGCCGCTGTCTGCGGGCATAGTTCACACAGCCTGGTAGCCATGTGGGTGTGTGGGGGAGCTTGATTTTCACCCAGCACTGCTGAGCACCCCTGGTGTTTACTCAGCTCAGATTCATCCACCCACACAGAAATGAGACCCTGGCTCTCCTGATGGCTCCATGCTGGGGCTCTTTTGCGACCCTGAAAAACCTGGCTAGATGAGATTGCCACACTGGCCAGAAAAAACATGAATTCAAATTGCTGGGCTTCCTGTTACCTACATCCTGCACACCTGGACAGCTGCAGAATTGAAAGTGGCCAGAACGGACGCATTCTGAGCATTGCGGTACACCCCTGGAAGCCAATGAAATCAATTAAAAGTAACACTGTTTCCAGATTAGCATTTGACCTTTTAAAATCGAACTTGGTGTTACAACGCATAGGAGGAGCAGAGTGAGCAAGTTGATCTTAGCACCCTTAAAATTAACCTAGTGGTATTCGAAGAGAAGACAGTCACATTGCAAAACTGAGCTAAGTGCCTTAAAGTCAACTTTATGCTCTAGTCTAGTGTAGACAAAGCCAGATACCTTTTTGAAAACCTGGCTTTTATTATGTGCACTAAAAAAAGAAGTCTGACATGATCACTAAAAAAACATTTGTGCATGAGATATTCTTTGTCCAGAGGCTGAGAATGATTCATTACAGATGAAATTAAACTCCCACTGAGTCAGCATGCATGCCCGCATAGTAAAGATGTCACTGATGAGCTACAGACAACTGTGTAGGAAAAAAGGTCTATAGTTCTATCAGTTGATGGAAATAACTTGCCCAGAGTTAGAGGTTTTGGAGTAACCAACAATAGTCAATTTATTCTGAAAGGTGTTAAGCACCTCCAACTTCCAGTGACGACAACTGATGGGGGCTCAGCATTTCTGAAAACCAAGCCTTAGAAATAGCCCGAGTGCTTGTGCTTTTTCTTACCTAAAGATCACATTCTGCCTTTACTCATGTGCAATAAGGTACTACTCATTGAGCAATCCCATGGGACTATTTCATGGAGTAAGGTACTATGCACCATAAGAAAGGGTGGTAGAAATCATGGTTTGAGCAGTGCCCTGCTAAATGCAGGGTTGTGAGTTCAGTCCCTGAAGAAGCCATTTAGGGGTCTGGGGCAGATTAAAGTAGATATCTATATCTGTCAGGGATGGTGCTTGGTCCTGCCAAGAGGGCAGGGGATTGGAATTGATGACCTCTCAAGGTCCCTTCCAGTCCTATGAGATGTGTGTCTCCATATATTATATTATCCAAGCATTTTAAATCTATTTTTCCCCTTCCCTATAAAGGTTCACTCCTTCGGCATGCTAATCACAACATAGTAAGGCTGAAGAAATAATACTAAATAAGCAGGCCTAGATACTTAGATGGTATAATTTGGTATAAACTGATTACTTCCATAGCATTATGATGAGTTATACAAGATGAGATTCTGGTCTAGATATATTTGTTATTTTACTTTTATATGCTGTCCACCACTATTTTTAAGTATGTACACACTAGCATCACCATGTGGTAATGTGACTGCTGTTTTTATCATGGAAATTTATCATCTTTATCTGGTGTGGTTAGTAGAATTGGGTGTAGTTAAATTATGTACACCTACAGCCAAACTTAGAGACCCATGAGAGCTACAATGGCCACAAACCATCACGATGTCAGGGAGAGGTTTGAATTTCTAAGGAACTGTGGATAGCAATAGCTGCAGAAGGTGGGAGCTTTCTTCTCCTTTGCCTCCAGAACTGGATTTAAATGTAATGCTGGTGGGAGAAGTTGTTGCCCTGTGCTTCTAACCCTTCATTATAATTGGGCCAAGGAAACACCTGCACATTGGCCTACAAAAGGAAATCACTGGGACATCCTGGCACTCAGACGGGCTATGAAAGCCCACAGTTGCCCTACACCCCACAAACAGGCCTAGCCAGTGCTTGTTTTCTAGAAAAAAAGGTCCCAGAACTCAGCCCCAAACAGCACCCCCAATCTCCTGTCTTAAACCCCTCACAGCCCCAAACCACCCCCCCGCCTCAGGCTTAAACCACTCAGCCCCAAACTGCCCCCCCAATCCACCAGGCTTAAACCCTTCATGCCCCCAAATCATTTCCCCAACCCCCAGTCTTAAATCCCTCTCAGCCCCAAACCATGCGCAGGGTTATACCCATCGCAGCCCCAAACCGCTCCCCCTCCCACCCCCAGGCTTAATGCCTTACAGCCCCAACCCTCCTCCCCCGAAATCTACAGGATTTATCTGCCTCAGATGACTGCTCTGTGGGCTGCCCACCTCCCCTGGCAGCTGAGGTATGAGGAGGTAGCCTACAGCCAGTGCCTACCCTGCCCCCCTCACAGCACAGGCAGATGGTGCAGTCCGGGCAGCTGTGGCACTAGTGCCAGGTGCTGCAAGTGGGTGCTTCCCAGCTCGTGGCAGCAGCAGGGGCAGTAAGGGAGGGGGAAGCAAACCGCTGGCAGAAGAGCTGCTACCTCTCTTCCCCCTTTGCCTGTTTCTCTTCAATGCAGATGGAGCTGAGCCACCCCCTCACCTGTGGTTGCTGCCACTGAGCACAGTGCCCAGAGCAGACTCCAGCAGCCAGGCTGCACCAGCCAGGCAGGCGGGAGCAGGGTGGCAGCTGGAAGACGACGAGGCCCCCCAGGCTGGGGGCAGGAGTGAGCCAGCCGCTTTCTTCCCATCTCCCTGTCAGGTCGAGGGTGCCTGCCCACAGCTCCTGGTGATGGCCGGTGGGCAGTGTGCTTCTGAGGGGAAGGGGCGTGAGCCCGCTTCCTGCTCTGCTCCTCCATGGCTGCCGCCTCCCGCCGCTGCTCCTGCCTGCCTCCTCCTTCTCAGCGCAGCTTCAGCAGGGGCAGGCTCGACCAGCCCTCCCCGAGCTCTCCTGCAGGCTTAGACCTCCCCCCACACAGAACACGTGGGAGGCTCCCTTCCGCAGCTGACTGCTCAGCGGCTCTGAACGCTGCAGCCATGTAGACCAGAAAACCTAAATTCAGTTTTAATGGCAGGCAGCATTTAAGTGGTGGCAGCTTCCAGAGCTGCAAGTGGAGACAGCAGCGGCAGCGCTTGCAGCCACAAGTGGCTCCTTAAAGAGCTGCATGCAGCTTGAGAGCTGAGGGTTGCCGACCCCTGGACATGCGGCTCTTCGCTTCCAAAAAAGGATGGTGGAATGCACCTGATTAAAAACAAACCACTCTATATCTCCACCTGGCATTAAACCACTGAGAGCGAGACTGTCAATTTGTGATAAGGGAGCAGCATCTTAAGGGGATAAATGATAGGCCTTCTCTTTCCCCAGGTCTACACCAAACAAACTTACATCAACATAACTAAGTTTTACGGGGTGGGAAAAATCCACACCCCTGAGTGACATGATTGCACTAATCTAACCTCAGTGTAGACAGTGTTATGTCACTGGAAACTCTTGGGGAGGTGGACCAGCTACGCTGTTGGGAGAAACTTTGGCTGAGGATCTCCTGTTGACAGAACAGATTTTAAAAAGGGTCCATGTTGATTCTTATGAGATCCAACTCAGGGTCTGTCCCACGAAAGCTCACCTAATAAACCATTTTGCTAGTCTTTAAAGTGCTACTTGACTGCTTTTTGTTTTCATAGTGTATGGACTAGCACGGCTTCCTTTTTGTTACTATTCAATGTGCTTAAATGGTTTTCTGAGTCAGTAACCCCAGGGTTACATCTACACTACAATATAAATTCAATTTTATAGAGCTGGGTTTTATAAATTCAATTTTGATTATCCTCACCTCCCCACAAAGTTGAGTTAGTTCTGACACTCTGGATCAACAAACATCAACTGCTGCTGCAGTGGATTTTGAGAACTTATCCCACAGCTCCCTCAGCCCTGCAGCATTTTTTCGCTGGTGCAGTATGGGAAAAAAATGCCCCGCAAGTGACTGTGGGTATGTAATGTCATTCTTCCCACATTGTATTGCCCTCATTCTCTTCCCATGGAAAGCAAATGGCCATTTTCTTGGGAAGAAGGGAAGGTAGGGAATCCCAGGCAAAATAAAACTAAATAGGCGGGCTTCAGAAGTTGACTGAACCACGTAAACTGGTTGCCCAGCTGCTTTTTCCTAGTAGAAATAACAGCTTTAGGTACAACTTTTTGCCTGATCAGCCAACTAGCAGCCAGGCAGGGAACTGTCATATCCACATGGAAGAATGACACTGTTTGCCAGGATCACCCAGGTGAGAGTGCCGTCTCAACTGCCCCCACGGCCACTTTCCTCCCCCTTGAAACCAGAAACATCTTCCCTCAAAATATTACAGGAACAGAATACTGCTTGTGGTATCTCCCTCACCCCTGCCCCAGTTGAAAGCAAACAGCCAAAGGAATTTTTGCACCATTTTTCCAAAGCCTACCCCTGAATCAGGCTGCTTGCTGGAGTGCAAGCAAGTGATGAGAGATGCCATCAGAGTGCACAATTTCTGGGCCAATCTGTCTGAATTTCAGTAGGATAATAGCAAAGTTGAGGAAAGTGCAAACCATAACAGCTAAAGCCATCTCCCTCAGGCAGGGGAAAAGCCTACAGCTCCCCGTACTCATGAATAGAAAGAAGAGAATTTGTGGTGTTAGAAAGGATTTGAGTTAGAAAGGACTTCTGGGCTTCCCACTTCACTACACAGGTGTCCATCTTGGGGCACGGAGCTTGTCAGAAGCTACTTGGGAGATCTGTGCTCTGGGATCATCCAGGTGCCTGTGCCATTTCAACTGGCTCCCCCAGCCACTTCCCCGCTCTTGAAACCACCCCTACCTGGGCAGAATGGTGCAACTTCTACCAGAAGCACTCCCTCTGAAAATATTACAGCCAGCCCCCAACTTTCAATGAGAGACTGTATTCTCAGCTCGCCATCCATCCATCCCACCTCCCATCATTGCTGAAATGTGATCCCTGAAAATAATGCAGGAGCCCAGAATGTTTCTTACATTGAGAAGAATGTAGGAAGAAAGAATTGTTGGTTTCCCCATACACTATATTGGTGTTGGGGAGAGTCTTAATTCAGGGTCCTGGACTGTGCAGGAAAAAAAAAGAATTGTTGGTTTTCCCCTGGCGGCAGCAAGCCCAGGTATGGGTCAATGGCGGGATGTCGCTGGATGACTAGTTGAAGTAGTCCTCCCCCCGTCAGCAACAAGCACCTTACTCACTCGGGGAGAGTTTTCCCCGGCGGCAGCAGCAGCAAGCCCAGGTATGGGCGAAGGGAGATGGGGTCAGTGGATGACCAGCTGAGCTGTTTCTTCCCTGGCAGAAGCAAAGACCCCAGTATCTTAACCAGTGGGGGAAACTTCCCTAAGGCAGCGGGAACAAAGCCCCCAGTACCTTAACAACTGGGGGAGACTGCCCCATGGTGGGAGCAAAGCCCCCTCTTTCCCACGCAACTAGCAGCACTGTCAGCACTGAACAGCAGGCACATCTTTTTATTGGGTTGGGTTGGGGGCTACCCACATGATGTGGCTGAAAGACCCAGACTGTGTGGCACCCCTGGGGGAGGGAAGAGGTTCACTCACAAATGTAAACCGCTTAGAAGAAGCTTCTCAGCATGTTATGCAAGCACAGCCCCTAGCACAGCCTTGTTGACACATGGTACAGCAGGGCACAGGGTGGCGCCAGGCCACACAGGAAAAAATGGCAAGTGTACAGACAGAGCCGCAAACTCCCTGCAGGGGCTATTTGAATGGGTAGGTGCATGCACCCCGCTAACAGCATAGAAAGAAAGAAGCCATATCTCAGGCTGTCATACTAACGTGAGCCCACAGCTAAAGGCTCGCTGCTCCCGGTTGGAAATTCAGGCTCTTCCTATTACTGTAGAGCAGTGGTCAGAGCAGAGCACTGAGAGGGGCATTATGGGTTACCTACAGGACACCTCTGGAAGCTAATAAATTCGCTTTTGAGACATGGAGCTTCCACACTTGCATTTAATTGAACTTCTGAATTTGAGCTTGATGCTACACTCGTCAGGTAACTGCAATTTTGTAATCTTGAGATTAGTGCACCCAAAATTGAGCTAATGGTCTTTACAGTGAAGACAGTCCCATGGTAAATTCTAGCTAACTGCCTCAAATTCAATTTTATCTGTAGTGTAGATGCAGCCTAAGTGTTATATTATGAAGGAGGTGAGGGAAGGAGAAAAATCAACATCAATTGACCACAGACTGTTTTTTTAAAAAATAGATAATTTCTAAAGAAAACATTGGTTCATGTATTGGTGCCATGCACCGCACTATCAGTAGATGTTACAGCCCAATGACAAATTCATCACAAATATAGTATCATCAAAGTATAAAAATGTGTTTTCATTCTCTCCAGGAAACACTGCCCAGAGGGGATGCAGAGTGGCTTGTTTTTAATCTCTGTCAGAACAAAGTGCAGATTTGTCCAGTGGAGTTATGACTTAAAGCAGTAGTGCCACAGAGCATGAAAAATCCGGAAGATTAAAGTCTTGATCTGCTGAGTCAGCACCAATCACAAAGCTTGAGCATGTTTAACAACGGTATTTTGAATAATCAGTGGAGACAGGCCAGGTATCCAATAAGAGGGTGATATAGGGGTGGGCAGAGGTAATTTATATTAAAAGGTAATAAATACTGTTATTTATTAAAACAGTCCAGTAATTAAATTTTATTCATAATTGTGTCACTTATGGTCATATTCATCTGAGTAAGACACTACTAAACATAAGTAAGATGGGCAGAATCTGGCCTTTACTCTATTTTGGGCCAGATCTTCATGATACGCTTGAAACTCAGTTTTGAAATGAAGCTAAACTAGCTCATTAAACCATTTTCTAATGCTGTTTAAATAATCTACTCCTTATTCAAAATTCATAAATAGCATGATTTCATTAATTCTCATAAAACCTTACTTCTCATTCAGCCAGTCAACTTGATTTTAAGTGCCACTATCTCAACCTGAAAATCAGCAAAACATAAAATACCATCAGCTGAATATTAAAATCTCCCACTGTGATAAACAGAAATATAAGAGTTCAGACAGAGCCAGATAGATTAGCGCTCACTTCCTATTCATTACATGCTTTCAACTGGCACGGTACAGGTCTATAATTTGATGGAAAAATATTATACTTTTTAAACTATTTTTCCAAGCTGATTTTCTCAGTTTATCCCTCTTCCTCCATAAAACAAATGACTCTGTTATTGGATATATAGAGAAAACATGACTATATTATAAAGTTGCATTAAATAATTACAGCGTTGCCAGTAATATATATTTTTGTCACAAGAAGCATCAAATCACAGAAGAAAAATAAAATAAAATAAAATAAAAAAACCCAACAATGCTATTAGACATACTTCTTGTTTCAGAATTTATTTCCAGTTCACTATAGAGTCAAATGTCATACTGGTAATTAAACTTTCACTCCTGTTAGCAGCTGTATTAATGTGGAATTGGTCCCAGAGCAGCACTACCTGGGCTTTGCTGTTGGGGTTACTCCCAGTGCTGAACAGCACGTTTGCTACCAGCACAGGAAATCCCTCTCCTGTTCTTGGAGCTGAACCAAAGACCTGGCAGAAAGAAAATATCTGAAGTACTCAGAACAAAACCGGAACAGTAACTACAGACTCACTCTTGCCTCTTCTTAAGTCACTTCCAGATGCCACAGCTTTATCAGGGTGTAGAAGCAATGACATTTTCCAGCTTTGAGTTCAAAGATATATTTTGGAAATTCCATAAAAAGTAAATACATGGTATTTCTAGCATAGCATCTTCTCATTCAGTGAAATCCTCTGTTGAGTCCAGATATCCATAGACATGATAGTTGGGACCAGAGGCCCTTTATATTTTGTATAAATCAAAAGTAGCTAGGGATATGCTGAATGACTGATACCCAAATAGCTCTAAGTGCCTCTTTTAAATAGGGGAAATGTAAATGGATAAAAACATGCTATCAGTAATGGCTGCTCCATAGAAAAAGCAGCTCACACACTATCCTTGCAAAAATAAGATCAGGCTTATATTACATATAGAAATTGGAAAATAGCATATTGTGGTGTCCACCACCACACATTTCTGACACTAACACAACTGAAAAATACACAAATTTGGATTGTGAAGGAATCCATTGTCATAAACCACAATGAAAATGAGACAACCATAGGCTCATGTTACCTCACAAGGCAGATGCACAGATACTTAAGATTACACACTAGATCTCACAATATATTAACTCAAGCAAACGTAAGTCAGTGTGATTATACCTAGGATTATACCTGTCACTTCCAAGTGATTTCATGTTGTGTACCTGACCTACATCTGCAGAACTTTCCGCATTGTCTTTTGTGAACAGATACTAGTCTATTTCATCAGAGAGGACCACTACCTAGACTGTCACTCACACTGGTTTTATCTGCCTTGAGTCAGAGAGTACTGATCTTTTTAAAAACATCAGACAATACGTGGTTCCCTAATATATTATCTGTAATAGTTGCTTTGGGTTTCCTTGAACAAATTAGGATCATAAATATTCAGAGATGTTACCTATGGGAAAACACTCAGAAAATAAACAGATTAGCTTTTTAAACATTTCATTTTCCCCAAGGCAAAGAATCTGGGAACTAGCATATTAAACTTACTAGTACAATGCATATTGCCCTTCTTAGGTAATACTGGAAACTTTTGTAACTTGAGCAACAACATTTATTCTCTGTAATCCTACAAGGCAGCATGTTGTGTTTACTTCAAAAAGTTTCTCTCTCCAGTCCATAAGTTCTTGAAACTCACTCTTTAAAAGAAAAATATTCTAAATAAATAAATAAATAAATAATCCGCTCAAACACATACTCAAGTACTTGCAGGAAATTTATGACTCAGGCTAATCCTTCCTGGCTAGTCACCTTCCCTTTCCTTCCCTCACTTGCTATTATCTTTTAATAGTGGAACTTATCCTTTATGTCTAAGTCATTAGACATCTCCTTTCGTTGAAGGAATGGCTAAGCAGGCATTCTTACAGCCAATTAACATTCAGTTAGAATGCTTATATTTCAGAGGGCAGGAGGATTTTCCTGACTTTGAGTATGAACTTGAGTGCGGAAGTTTTCAGTTTAGGTAAGTCAGAAGTACAACTGCTATGCAACAAAGTAAAAAATTAAAATAATGCGCGTCTTACTCAAGCTAGGATCTTTTTGCCCAGCATTAAGCTACTATTGCAAACTTCATATTTCCCCAGCCTGCTCTAGCTGCGTGCCTGAAACATGCTTTGGACCAGAAGGGTGAGCTCTAAAGATAAGATATAGCTAAGTTTCTGTGAGCATATAACCTTTGGCCTCTGTTGAGACTGCAAATGTCACAAATGAACATCAATTGGTTGGCATTGTTATAGACAGACAGCTGGGCCAACAGTCACCACAGGCCCTGGGGCAAGGTAGTGGGAGGGGACCCGGCTCCATGTCCCCAGGAGGGGCAGGGCAAAGGGCAGTCAGCCTTTAGCATAACCTGGACCATTGGCTGCCCCCCGCCCACCCACCCCTTCTCTCAGGGCCGCACAAAGCAGCAGAGCAGCACCACCATGCCACTTCAATGGGGCTCACAGCTCTGGCCACGGCTGCTGCTACTTTGCCAGCAGCAGCAGCCAGTGCTCCAGACCCCTTTGAAATGCTGGGCCCTGGGGAAACTGCACCTTCCCTCCTGCCCCTCAGCAGGCCTGCAGACAGAAGTCACCAAGGCTTTTGGTACAGGTCACTATGATTTCACAGCACTAATTTCATTCACTATCTCTTGACCTAACCTGGATTTCAGTTTGAGATCTAGTTATGGGGTATACCAATCCCACATTCGGCCAGAAAGGCTTTAATAAGCTGCTGCTGCCCACTCAACCCTGCCCCACTGTACTCACTGTCAGGGAGTGAAGGGGCAGTTAAAAGGGAAGGGGAACAGCTCAGTTTCTGGCCAACCAGAGAGAACAGACCATAACTGTCATGCCTTGAAATGTTACGCCTTGAATGCCTTAAGTTTTCTACAGAGAAAGCAGACTGCCAGACCAAGCCAGGTTAGGCCCATGACTACTGAGTCTGGTTTACAGCTTGTTTGTAAATGAGTGGATTGAAACTCTTGGGAGCGGCTGGAGGGGCCTACTTCAGGAAATCCTCTGCTTAGGGGGTTTGTGGAGGACAATAACTCAGTAAACTCTATAGATTTGTTGTTCTGCACCCTACTTGAGCCTCCCCTGTGGCTAATCTGAGACCAAACCATGCAGTCACTTGAGTTGAATAGTTATTTCAGTGTTTTTACAATGAATAATAGAGGTTAATTAAGTATAATCTCAATCATATCCTTCACACTGTAGGAATACAAGTACTGAAGGTGGTCTTCAGAAATGGTTTAGCTTTTCTTAATATACGCTAACATTCAAAAATGCTTGATACTTTTTTTTACTGATATTTTTATCACCTGCCTTTTCAAGAGGTACCTGTGACTAGAGGAACATATGAAGAAGCTGACCAGCACATTGCAAAGAACAACTTCAGCCATCACTTGGCTTGATTCTCAACACATTCCAGGAACCTCATAAACAAAGACAACATGTGCAATGTTAACTTTCTCTTTTATGCTGACAGTTTTTTTTTTCTCCATATAATGACCTTCCTGCTTAGTGTGTATTACCATAAAAAGAAACAGAACCCAGTAAAATTAGAGGGACTGCTTAATATCAGAATATTTTATCTAGGAAGACTATGCCAATGTAAATATAAAAAGCACAAGAATTAAAAAGTATTTGTTTTGCTCTTTTTTTATTCAAGGTCAGATTACTCAAATGAATTTAGCCAGAGATTTTAGTTACTACGCATCGGATTCTCTCTCCAGAAAATGAAATGTTATTTCAGACAACGTGAACTTGGCTAGAAATTCAGACAGTTTTGATTTACTCCATTTGACAAAGAAAAACTCTTTGAATGCCTTTGCCTGTAACAAAGAACTGGGATTTGTTTTTGTTTTGTCTTTTTAAAGTCAGAACGGCAAACAAACCCAAATACCTTCCTGATGTGGTATATGGACATAATGATTATTTATGAAAAAAAATGGACCAAAACAAAATAATTACACTTGTGGCATATAACACTGACATGAAACATATACCAGGCATTGTATTTATACTCCGATAAAGGTGATCTAACTGCATTTTAGATGGAAGCATTCTATATTTGTTATTTTGTTGCTGCTAAATATAGTAAAACCCTGATTATCTGACATAATCGGGAACAACTGATGGTCGGATAACCGAAAACGTCGGATAACGCAGGGGGGGACCTTGCTGGCTGCCCAGGCCCCAGGCAGTGTCAGATAAAATGGCATGTTGGATAACCAGACATAGGATAATCAGAGTTTTACTGTAAATAAATGAAATGGTAACCTTATACCTATTTAAGGCTCATAATATTATAATTAATGTTGTTCAAAGTGCAGATTTCTTTGAACTAAATAAACAGACTATTAAAACCCTTAATCACACCTCCATGTTGCACAATTTTACTTATAGGCTCAGGAAGAAAACAAACTTAAAAAATGTTCTGAGCTGTAACAAATCCACTGAAGCCTCCTTTATGGCAGCTGGCCCACAAAGCTCTGGAGGGAAGGCTTAACATGATTCCCTAGGATTATTATTCATATTATGGTAGCACTGAAAGGCCCCAATACCTTAAGTGCAGTACCAACTCGAATAGCAGGCATAGCCCCTTCCCCAAAATGGTTAAATATACTACAGTAAGACTAGTGAATTTGCATTTTGCGCTGCCACAGAATACCATATAAAGCAATTTATACTCTATCATGGAGCCTTTGGCTCCACAGAGTGGTACGCATGGGAACTGAGCAATGGCTGACTGATGTCAGTGAAATGTCACTGAACTTGCTGGTGAAGTCTCTCTAAGCAGACCAGAAACCCGAGGGAAGGAAATGAGAGTGATTAGGTACAGCTGAGCAAGCACAGTACAGAGACTACTAAATCAGTGATACAGTGCTCACTGCTGGTGTTCTGTGGTAAAAATGTTTACCATCTGCGTTACTCTCTCACTGTTACAGACACTAATGGAGCCTTCAAACATGAAATCCTGAGGAGGAGCAGGGAGAACAAAATTAAAGGCTAACTATTTTAAAGCCAGTCTTGGTTGCACGTTATATCAGGAAATCTTGACATGACATAAAAATGCTAATTTTACACATGTTTCTGGGCTTAGCTCTGGGAGACTGCTTTAATTTACACCAACGAAGAAAGGAGCACAGTGGAATCCTGCTCCAGCACACCCTGTGTCTTTAATCCTCTTCCCTCCCCTTTTCTGAGAATACTAGAGTGGAGCTAAAAAGCTGGTATAGGAGGCAGCTATGCTGGTGGGCAGCTTCTATATGCAGGGGGACTTCTCTGTTATCCATATCTGGGCTGCAATTAAATCTCAGTGGACAGGAGACGCCATCTCTCTGCATTTAGATCAAGAACTGAAAGGCCATTCAACTTCCATGCTGTGTATTAAAACAGCACAAGACTACCTCAAATTAAAGATTACTCTGCTGCTTGTAATATGTAAGAATGCAGGTGGTAGGTACAGCATCCAGTCTGAATTCCAACTCTGGTATTTATAGTTTGCTCACCTACAGAAAGGAGCTACATGAGTCTCTTTACTCCTTCTACCCTACACCAGCCAGTAGGGGTTTCATAGCTCTACATCCTGCACACACAGCAGCACTCCAGGCAGCTAAAGCCAATGGGAGTTCACTCAGCTACTCTCTGTAGAATAGAGATAAAGGGGCTGCTTAGATCCACCACTGCCTATGACTCCTAGCCTACTGCACTGGGAGACATGTTGTTCAGTGCCCAGCTCCAACAGTGTGATAAGCTACATCACCACAACAGATGTTAATACCACTGCAAAACACGCAGAACCACAAACAGAAGACAAATGCGAAAGAGGAAACTCCTATCTGCTATGGACACTCATGACCCTTAGCCCCACCATTCCCTACACTCCAACATGTCCGTACATAAATTGCATATTTTATAAAAAGCCACCACATAAACCAGGGTGAAAGGACAGCACAACACAGTTGGACCCCTAGATCTGAAGAAAGAGACACCCAGGTGCTTCATGGGACCAAACAACTACTGTCCCACACTCTCCCAAATCACTGTTATCACTAGGGTATAAAGACATCACCCAAGAACAGTAAAATTACAATATTAATCATGTGGAAGAGCAAGCGATCAAGACTATCAATAAAAAGTGTCATTCTGGATTTGATTTTGAATGAAACATCTGAATGACTGACACTGGTTCAATGCCATTTCCAACATAACTCTAGAACAGTTCGTATTCACAGAAGACTGAATATACCACAAAAGTAAGCCAAACAAAGAAATGAGGAAGTGGAGCAGAAGTCTTGTTTCATTCTATTTCTGTAGAACCTCCCAGCATTCTCTCTGTGCTAAGCATGGTTTTGAAGATGGTTCATGCCCCCTGGAGCCTGTTCTACAATATGGGTCTGCCTAATTTTAAAGATAGTTTTAAACAGATTAGAATTTTTGGGAAACTTCCCTGGAGTAGACCAAGCCTTAACAAGAAACTTAATTAAAGCAGTCTCTGCCACAGTCTGATGTCATTTTCATGTATATATATCACTCTTGGCAAATAGACTGCCTGCACCAAATTGTTCAGTAATATTTTTGTAATCATCATTCTTGAATTCCAGGGAAATCACTGATGTTTGGATCCCTTCACCTCCCATCAAATTCTCCAGGAATAGATTAAAATGTAAACTGTGTGGCAGATGTTTTTCTGCCCAAACACTGAGCTTCTGCTCTATTTTAAAAAATAATCAAATGGCGAGTCTTAAATTGAAATGAACAAGGTTCAAATGTTGAAGAATAACAAAGAGCAAGAAATGAACTGTTGAACCGCTGACAATTTAGAGATGGTCAGAGTACTTCACTGTTCTTTTTCTTCTGCTTAGTCTCTCAATGAACTTCCATGTTAATGAAGCAAGCTTCCATGACCCCAGTGTCTGTGCAGTTGTTCTTTCTGCAACAGGCTATCTACCATTCTCTTGAAAAATGGTGATATTGCATACTAGCACAAATCATTTTTCTTTTAACAAGGTCATAAATCTACAGTTTCCACTGAAGAAAAAGTGCCTTCTTTTTTGGATAGAGATTCTATTTGCCTGACACCTTGCGTCTAAGATCTTTGCATTTCTCTGGGCACCCTACCGATATTTCTTTAAACCTTTATTTCTTCAGGGCACTAATGGTGGATTATTTCAAGAATTCCATTTATCTCTGGGTGCTAATCTCTTCTTAACCTTCTCTACAGCTTCCATCACCACCTTCCAGCTGGATTTTGACAGGTTAAGCAACATCAACCTGTCAGTTCTCTTGATCTTCAAATACATGCAATACCTTGCAGTTACAGTCTGCTGCATATATATTATTCTAGTATGGGTCTCCAACTCTTCCTGGATTAAAACCAAAGGTTCTGATCGCCCCTCACTTAGGATATTGTTCATGTATCAGAATGAGTTCTTGTAAAAGCTGCTTTCTCTACTCTTTACTCTCCCTGCTTTTCAAATGAATTCAACCCTACCTGAAGCTACAATTACTTATGCTCAGTTTCTCTGTATATGTTGCTCTTCTATAATGCCTTCATGAATCCCTTCTTTCCTTGCAAATTAATATGCTTCTAATTCCTAAATAAGATTTTGAGACTTGTCTCTGGCCTTCATAAGGCTCCAGATTTATCATGAATATCACTCATTGTACCTAGGGTTTGCTATATTTGCGGTTGTGTGATCAAAAAGACTCAGTTAGGAGCAATGAAACTTCTTCATTTTAATCCCAGTAGCACAGACTCACTATATAGCTTCAGGCAACTAACCCTTTCAGGGTTGGTAATATAAATGCCTCTCTTAGGAGAGGATATGTGGCTTAGTGCTTTGGGCGATGATGAACGTAGCCTCTGCTTTACGAAGCCACGATACCATGGCCAACTATAGCCTGATTTCCTATTTCCCTTTTTGAGTAAGATGGTGGACAAGCAGATTGCAAAACACCTCTCAGGTCTCTGACCTGTTTGTCCCCTTGTCAAGGAATGGTGCAGACCTAGCTTTGGCTTTGACATATGATTGCACTGATTGCTGACCTCTTAACTCTGAAGAGACAAGGAGGATTCCTCATGCCCTTGTTCTGCATTATGGGTTATTTTTAAGCACTAATATGATGTTTAGTGTTTACAAGATACAAGCAAAGACATCCTATCTTGAGAATCTTGAGCACTGGGAGACCAATAACAGAATATGAACTTAGATATTTCAAAAATATAATATCGTTCCCTGAACCACAACATAAATCTGGCATAAAACAAGCATTTAGGGAGAGTTGGTATGTGAGAGTACTCTGGGGTAAAATGATCCATTAGGAGGAACAGGAATGAGAGGGAGAGCCTGGTGGGCTAGGACTGCAGTAGAAATTGGATTTTGCAACACTGATGGACTCTTGCTGTACTCCAGTGAGTCTTACTATATTGCATGCACAGGAACACTTGGGCACCTGGGCAATTTGTTTTCACTGTTGTTACAACAGTGTGGACTTTGCCCTTCCATCTCCATTTCCCTGACCTCTCTCTTCTGTCTCTTCCCAAATCAAACAGCTACCAGACACAGGAAGTACCTTGTTGTGACTCTGTTGCTCATAACACAATTTGCTATGCTAATACTTCCTGTGCTTGCTGCATATATGGCACCTCTCCAAAACTAAGGACTGGCACTTGGGAGAGGTTCATACAAGCATGATACTTTCTGTGCTCTATAGGACCTACCACAACTTCTCTGCCTGTCATTTCTCATGCAGCCATCTTCTGAGGGTAAATGGCTATAAATATTAAATGGAATGAACGAACTGAAGAAATGGATTGCCTACCTGCACCAGTATTTATTTGACACAAGGTAGGCAAACTGGCTGTTTTTCTGAGAAACAGAGGTTCCTGAGAAACCTGGTACAGCAATGAAAATGTAGCTTTAAATACATTCTGCTGGGTAAAGAGAAAGTTTAGCGCAATTGGTTTGGCTCACCTGTGTCCATAGTTACATCACAGGGGAACACTGCAAAACTCACTATTCAAATTTACTGTTCAGCCTACTTCTCTGCTCAGAACCCTCTTCTCCCTCCACATTAACTCTCTCATTAAATTCCTATAAAATTTCCAAGCACGTATTTCTTTCTATACCCTCTTTCTTCCCTGCCTCCTCTGCTCAATTTTTCCATCACTAATTATTTCTTACCTTGACTACTAAAAACACCTCTCTGGCGTCTCATCTTGTCATTACTTACATTTCTCCTAAATGCTGTTGTAGGTGACTATCTACCTTACTTTACCACATCCATTCTCTTCTACATCACATCTATACTCCTTGCCCGTGTCTTTAATGCGCAGCCCAGCCAAGCTCCTGCCTATTTGTCTACTACTGTCTTTTAACTCATTATCTTTGCTTCATCCATGCTGCTCATCTTTCATTCTCTCTTTACTGCTCATTTTTTCACGGCCCCCTCAGAGGGACCCTAGGCAGAATGAGTACATAAGCCACCTGGTGAGGGTGTAAAATCAGACTGAAGACAGTAACTTCAAGAGACCACAACCCTTCTGAAAAAAACGTATGTTTTTAAAAGAAACTTGAAGGAGAAGGAGTTTGATGGCAGACAAGAGAAGTGAGAGTCTGAGCACAGGAGTATGATGGAATTAGCTATGGAGGCAAGTCTGCAACAAAGATTCAACAAAAGGATGCTTGGAAGTCAAAACAGGAGGAAATACAAAGTGGTTCGGCCAAAGTAGTGCGGGACCTTGAAAAAGAAGAGAAGACTGAACTTCACATAGAAGGCAGTGAGTCAATTCAAACAGGAGAGAGAAATCACATTAGCAGGAAGAGATTGTTTTCACAGCAGCAGGCCTCAGAGGAAACCACTAAAGGATGAGATGGCAAAAGGTGATGGTGGCAGTGGCAGTAACATTCAAGGTGAGAGACAACCAAGTGCGGATGAGAGCTTGAGCTGCAGAAAAGGTTACAACTGAATTCAGAGATTTGCACTAGTCTTCCATCTGCCTCAGAGTGAGATGCAAGGTCTTCAGTCTGATTTAGGACATGTAAAGACAGCCTCTCTTACCAGTTACTATTATAAAGGCAGAAACACATTTCAACTCACAGCCCCTTGGTATACAAACTACTGACATGCAGAAGCAAGGTGTTTACACCTGAAGCTTCTTGACTATCTCCTTGACTCCCTGCTGTAGTGCACTAGAAGGTCTACTGGTCTTCACAGTATTGTTCAAGGTTAAGCTTTCTTGTCAAAGATACATTGTCTATAGATTATCCACTGGGAGATTCTTGTTATGATGTTTAGGAAGTGGAGCAGTTAGGTTATTTGTGTTGTCTCTTGTGACCACATTAAGTTATTGTTTTATGTCATATACCCAGAAACTTCAGCAATGGGAGCAAAAAAAAAAAATTATTAAGGATGTGTACTGGAATCACTTCACCTGCATTTGAAATACAGCCACTGCACCTTCTAAGAGTGCACAGCAACACCACAACACATGAGGACACGAAGTGCAGAATACCAAATGCTGCTGAAGCTGTGGTGGGAATTTATGTAGGTAGACAATAATTACACAAAGTGGAATTTGGCCAAGATATGGCGTATGGAAAATGCTATGGGGCTTGTGCAAATTGTCTCAGGAACCTTAATGATTGCAAAACAAGCTTGCTCTTCATGTACATTTCCTCCAAAAAGATGGCCCATTCAATCACACATCACGCCTTTTCTGCAAAGAGTTCATCAAGCTGCACTGTGCTCCATAACTGTGCATCTCCCGTGCCACAGTTCTCACTAGTAACAACATTGTAAAAATCAGAGTGAGACAGATCTTAAATCTACTGAGCACATGGATGAATCATGCATTCACTACGTTGATTTACTTTAGACTAACAAGAGCTCCTTTGTTTTAGATCAGTATTATGACAATGGAAGTAAGCCAAGGTAACCTTCATTTTCTTAATTAGCATTAACAGGGAGAGTGTATTGTTCTAAGAAATATTTTCCCTCCATAAGGAAGAATAACCTTGAACAGAAGACAAAGATTAAATTAAGAGGAAACGAAAATCAGATTAAAACTACATACATTCATTCTACTTTACATGACTTTAAACACACTGGATAAAAGTTACTTCATTTTCCTGATGCAGACACTATATCATAGCCTTATTCATAATCAAGCCAAAGGAGAATCTCTTTTCACTCATTGTCTATCCAGAGGGGGAACAAAAATAAAACTAAAAAGCTGGTGCAAGGCAGATGGCCAGTTTCACTAATCTGACCTTATTTCTTCCAGACTAAATCTAGTGAACTGTGACTAGAATTATCTACTATTCCTATAATTCCTAGGCTTGCATATCTAGGTTAGAAATGCAAGCAAATCTGGGTTACCAATTCCCACCTCTAATACATTAAGGCTTTGTCATCAATTTTATTCCTACACCTGAATGATGAAGCAGTACTTAAATAATAAAAGTAGTAAGAGAAAGCTTAAAATGCATAAAAAAAATTCAAAATTTGCAGGAAAGTGCATTTGAAACTTTTCATTTAGTGTACTTTTACCTCAGTATAAAGAATGACAAATGCAAAGAATACTTCATTACTGCCTCCATGAGATCAAAGACAAGATGGAGCACAAGCTTCATCTCTTGCTAATTAAACGAATCAATTAAGAGACTATTGTTGCAACTGTGTAACTGCTGTTCTACAGTGGCAATAACAACCCCACGGGGAGGTCTTTTACTACATTAAAATGCTGTCCTCCACAACTCTATTTGATATTATTAGAAACAGTTATTTGCGTCTTGCTGTCATATTAGTAGCAAAGGCAAATTATGGAAATATGCAGACCAGAATGGTCCCAGTATGAGATCAGGTTTGGTTTTCAGCCTCCAAGGGAACGATTGCTGAAATTCCAAAGTTCCGTAAAGTTCTTTAATGGAACTGATAAATCTATCAACACAGCATCCATTTAGATGCTAGGTAAGGGTCACATATTTGCATGCTTTCCTGCTAAGCTGATACAATTCAACTAGATATATTATCATATTAAGTTTACCCTCCTGAGTTAAACCGATGGAGTTCAAAATTGTTTTCAATGGTTGTCATTAATCGCTGTTACATCTTAAATGCTCACTTTGAAATCTAATTGTGCTGCTGTACCAAGGGTCATATTAATAGCATTCTTAATGTTAAATCTTGGTAAAACATATTTTATTTTACAGATATTACCACTGAAGCTTAAAAGACTAATGAGAAACAAAGTATATTTATTATCAATAAAAACTTAATTTCAAATGTACATTCTGAGACTTAAATTAGCTTTACTAACTTCATCATGCCTTTGTTTCATTAAGATCCCTAGTTAAGCTTCTCAGCCATATAAATTAATATCTCCTAAACAGCTCTTGGGTAAATGCCAAAGCTGTAGCTATCAAAAAGCTGTTTAAAAATGCAGGCTACACATATGTTTGTTTTTTGGCAGCAGGAATCTTCCTTGGAAAAGAAAGGCTCAATATGCACCATGATGTAATCATCTTAATACGGCAGACTTCAAGCACTACTTGTAGGTCTTAATTCATGCACAGGAATATAATTGAAATATGCTTTGGCAACCTCTTAACCTACCCTTCAAGAAGCCACCAAGTCCAAACCCTTGACCTTGCAGTGAAAACTATAAGGAGCTGAATAAGAGGCTAAAAAAAAAACAGAGAAAGTTAGAAAGTACAGTTCATTTTTTTCTAGGAGACAAATGGCCTCACTTAGGATTTTCAAGTATTGTAGTGCAATCCACCTTACAAATGACATCACTGCATATTCTAACCAGAAATTTTAAGCTTTCATATAAATACAATGGCCATGATTTAAATAACTGGCTGCTACACGGGTGCTTGAGCCCTTATTTAGGTACTTAAGTAACTGCCCTGATTTTTCAGAGCACTGAACCCAGCAGCTCTACATGATTGAAACCAATGAAAGTTAATCAGTGCTTGGCACTTTTGAAAATCAAGCCACTTATACAGTAGCCTAAATAAGACTTGAGGCACCTAGCTATAAGCCCATTTTGGAAAATCTTGGCCCAAGAGTATTGCACGTATTTCTGGTACCAACGAAAGAGAGTCAGCCCAGTCCAAACAGATGTACTGCTCTGCGCTGTTAACCTAACTTTTTAGGAGTTGCAACAACAAATGTGGGACTGTGCCCTTCTCTGAACAAGGCAGGAATGTAATATATTAGTGGTGACTGTTTAATTATTACAGCTGATAAACAGAATTTCTTGTGGGTTTTTTCATTGAGTTTTTCTAAAAATCAGACAACTAAATGCAAAGAATGACATTTTTACTTACTTTTTTTTGAGATTCTAGCTGGAATATGTTGAAGTAATTTAGAAAAAAGTCCCAGTGACATTCAGGGAGGCTTGTATTGTGAAATCACTTAAGTGTATTTTGAAATTCCACCTCTAACATGTATCTTAATATACTATTACATTTTAAAACTAGGAAACATGACTGAAAGAGAATTCTTTATGTAGCGATCACTTCCTGTCCTCAACAACAGCGAGTAACTCCATGCTGCGGAAAGACAGGAGAGTATGCTTGCCATCATATTCAAAAGAAATGCACACACCAAAATAATGTTTCCTGAGGCAATTATTAACTTTCCGCTAGGGTCCCTTCTGCACTGTGTAACTCTGCTGCCAGAAATCACACTGGAGCTATGCTGCCAGCTGCTCTGGAGCCGGGGGTGAGGGAAGAAAGGGGATGAATCCAAAGATCATTGGATTGCTCTGACTTCAGAGGAACTTAATTCATATTAGCAAGAATCCTGAGTGACCTTCAGGCTCTAAGAGCCAAACCCCCTCCTTACCTTTGAGGAGCAGACTAATTCTTGATAGGGGCAAAACTCAATGATAGGTACATTTCAGGAACATAAAAACAGACAGACAGACAGAAAGACCGAAAGAACCAGGTAAAACCAGAGTAAAGTTTACAAGATTAAAATGTGTGTGACATTATTTATCTCCTTGCTATTAATATTGTCTACACATTCCACTAGATATATTCATAGCCTTCAGAGGTTTCAAAACCCATTTTGACAGTCCACACAAGCTTTCGTAGCTCAAATCTTAGAAGTGCTATATATTGAAATACAAGCATGTTCAGAATTGGACTGATCTGTACTAAACATTTCCCATTGCATCCTGAGTCACAGTCTCATACAGTGGAGCATCACATTTTACAGTGCCACTTAATTGACCCATGCAACAATGCAAGCAAGAGATGACAGGGAAAGAAACTGACAATGCATTGCTTGAAAAGTTCCCCAAAATGTATAACCATCAGCAATGGTACAGGAAAGGCATGGACTTGGTGGCTTCTTGAAGGATATGTTAAGAGGTTACCAAAGTGTAGTTCAGGTACATTACCTGGAAAAACAAACTGAAGATTGAAGTTGATTTAATCCTAGCTTTTATCTATAACAAATTCACACATTTATTGTAAATCCACAAAATGACAAGCATTCAATAAACCAGGTAACAAGATGTGACGGTTTTGTGAATGTGTCTATGCAAAACTATGAATTTTTATTGATTTTACGAACTCTGTTTATAACTCTAATCTTCAATGAATATTAAAACTGCTGCTTGCTGGAAAGGATTAATTGCTAGCAAACCCTGTCTGGAAGTCAGTACAGGACAATCAAAAAATTGCCAACATTGAAGAACTCAGTCCTGATAGAATGATTGGGATATTCAAGGAAGCTTGTTCTCCCACATGACTTGTAAGGGATGGGGTTCAAATAATGGAAACTCCATAGCTGAAAAGTAGTAGTAGATTGGGAGCTGCTGTTAAATGGGTGGGGAAACCTTTTAAACACCATTTCTGAACAATCTAGGGGGAGTTTTTTGCAGCAGAGACAGAGAGCCTCATGGATGAAAAGGAGGCAACCCTGAAACACCTGAAAGGACAGCCAAAAACCAAAGGTGGTGAAGATGCTGGGAGGGGAATGTGTGTGCCAGTTGTCTTGTTTTTCCACAGATATGTATGTCTTGCTCTTGTGCTTTCTCTATGAGTACAGTACCTCTGTTTAAAAATTCCTCTACAGAGTCCGTGTGTTACTTCTTTACTCTGTCCCATAGTCCCAAAACAAGGAAACAGTAAACCTGCAGGTCAACAGCTTTAGAGGAACTCTGAAAGGACGCAAGAGCTTCAAGGAAGAACCAGCACTAGTTTCAGGACCTGGGCAACTGGACTACTTCTGCCAAAAAGTCAGTAAGACAGTGTCTGCATCTGGAGTGTGTGCCTAGATGTCCAGAGACGAAGAGATGGTGCCTAAACTCTGCTCAGTCCCAAGAGCCTGTGGGATACAAGGTTTGGTTCAGGAAGATACATCAGGATAGCAATATAACATATCAAAAGTAATGTAATGTAATCATCTCTGTCAAGATTTTTAATAAGAAGAGTCTAAAGCTAAGTACCTATATCTATATTTATATCCTTGCCAGATTTCAAAAGTACTATGAAGCCAGCAGGTCCCACTGAGGTCAGCAGAAAATAATGGGTGCTCAGCACTTTTCATAATCAGGCACATGTCTAAATCAGGGGCTAGAAGCCTAACTTCAGATCTCCTATTTTTGAAAATCTTAGACTTACTGTATAAAGAATAGAAGCAATGTCTTCAGGCAATCAAGGAAGAGATGCCTCCTGCTTTCCTTGCACTTCCCTCATCTGCTTGTATCCACTACTGTTTTATATTTCCTTTTAAAGCATTTCACGCCTTTTTTTAATTCTATTTGTACAGCACCTAACACAATGATCTATGACTGTAGATCCGCAGTGTTAATGTTATATTAGTCTGCTAGTAATAATAGCAATGCATAAACTTTTTAATGACACTATGAACTAATAGAAGAGAGAGGTCCAAAAAGCAAAGAATTTCTCATCCTGTCCAGCAACAGGAAATAATTACTAAAGATCCATTGAAAACATCCAAATGATGTCAACACTGTGGAATTTCATCTCATGATCCTTACTTCATTTGGAAACAGCAGCATGACTTTTTCCACTCCATTTTAAAACAGCAGAAACATACACTTTTTCTGTGTTTAACAGAACATTTTCACAGGTTTACTAAACACTATGTTTTAATAATCACATTAAACTTTTTTTTTAAATTGCAAGTCATTTTACTGCCTTGTACATTGTCTTGTCTGTCAACTATCTAGATGGGATTCCAATGAGGTTTCTAATAGAAAAACATTTGCTTCTTTTCAGTGTCTGTCAGCTGGCAAAGGGAACCTCTTATCAAGAGCCAGGAACAAAACTGCTTTTGCTGTCTAATGTCACAAAATCAAGCAAATCATTTTATCTAAGCTGATGCCCTCATGACAAGTTGGATGACTGTGCTCCCAATCAGCTGGCTCTAAAGAATAGCGCTGAAGGAAAGGTAAATGGTGTGTGCGCTAAATAGCACTGTGCTGCTTGCCAGCTCTGAAACTCAAGATGAATTTGTGTATATGTGAAACAGAGAATGTTTGAAGCTATTTTTTTCATCTCTCAATAGAAAATAATATTAAAAGCAAATATAAATGGTTTTATTAACCAATTTCTACAGTCATGCATATCATATGCAAGCAGGAAACTGAGAAATCTACATATGTCATATCATCTTGGCCCAAATCTTGTAATCTGAAAAGAAATTTAGATATCTGGGAGAGAAAAGGGAAGCAATACATAAATTATGTCCTCATCTGACAAACATCATGGCAGTTCTGATTTTTTTAAAATCCCTCTATATTCAGTACTAGATTGAGGTGCAGGGAATGCACAATATTAATTAATAAGAACAAAGGCATGGGGAAGGAAGGTGACAAGGAAAAAAGAATGGACAGGAGCATGGGCACCAGGAAGAGTGACCAAGCAGCAGGAAAGATTGTGACAGACAATGAGACTGGTAAAGACCCACTTTGCAAAGGAGACAATGTCCCGAATGCTTTTTCTTCATCCTGCAACTCTCCAATTTTCATATGCCACACCTCAGGATGGCTAGCCAGTTCTGCAGCACAAGATGATCAAGTTTGCTTCCAAACGCTGAAAATATCTTACATGTAGTCTGGATAGTAAACTTATAAAAAGGTTTGTTTCCATTATCGTTTCTCTCATCTACTGATTAACATTCTCTCTTTATGTTCAGCCAACAAGAAACATGTCAAGACTAGTTTATATTACATCGTATTAAGTGCCTGATAGTGCATACTTTTAAGCTCTTCTGCACCTCCCTCTCCAAAAACATATTCTGGTGGTTTTCTTGTCTTCATTAAATAATTATTAGGCTTTCTGAACAGATGCAGACCAGATAAAGCAGTGTGAGCTAATTAGTATCAGTTTGCATGCATCCCACTTAAATAAAAAGAAAGTCACTACCATGGATTTGCCGAGTACATTTCAAAGTTTGCAGATGCTCAGAGGTAGGGTTTTGATTAAAGCTCACTTTGATTTCTTACTATTAATCAACCAAGATGTGTTCGCTTGCTTATGTCACACAGTTTGAAGAAGAACAAGAAGTCCTGTGGCACCTTATAGGTTAACAGATATTTTGGAGCATAAGTTTTCATGGGGAGAGACCCACTTTGTCAGATGCAGCAGGTCTTTGCCCAGGAAAGCTCATGCTCCAAAATATCTGTTAGTCTATAAGGTGCCACAGGACTTCTTGTTGTTCTCGAAGATACAGACTAGCTCTCTGATAGTTTGAAGAATAATATTTTGCTGAGGTGAGGCTGTCAGACCAGCCATGGAGCAACATCCTTTCCTGTGAAGCAAGTGACCATTGCCAAAACCCTATAAGACACTGTTTACAGATTGTTAAACACCACTAATGTGGTTGGTAATCAATGATATCCAAGTAAAATCACGATCCATAAGCAGAAGTAATTACAGGAAGTTTACTTTTACTTTTTTACCTGTTCAAAGCCTTAAGTGTATAATTAGGGTGAAAAAACAAAATTATAGCACCTTTGGTACCACTTTAAACAGTGACAGAATTAACATACCATTTTGATATAGAGTATGTAGATTTAGAAGCATCCATCACTTAACACACAATTTTGTTTTCCATCTCTTGGATGAGTACCCAAGACACAAGGAAAAGGTAAAAGATCAGTTCTATTGCTTAGTTACCCCACTCTAGAGATCTGTCTTTGATTCTTAGTCTATTAATTCTGCAGGCCAGCAAAAACTGAGGGAGAGCTGTGGAAGCGGCCCCCTCAGCTCCTCAGGATAGAGTGAGATGATGATGACAGAGGCAGTGCTTTGAATCACCTACTGAAAAAAGCTAACGTCATCTAGTCCACCTTAGCTGGGGGGATGACTACTACAATGCTTTGAAGATGAGGAGTACAGAGTGAAAGAAATCATTCCTGGGCTCAGACAAAGATGTACCGCACTAGTGGGCAACCTATACTCCAAGGGCTACATGCTACATTGGGGCTCTGTGTGTGGCCCATTAGACACTTTGTTTACTATTGTTCACATGTAGGGTTGACAGATTTTGCTGGTTTCCATCCATGTGTAATGCTGACAGACCCGGGTTGCCGGCCCCAGGGGTAGAACCTGCAAGCATAGAGACTAAAGCCCTGCACTCTACCACATGAGCTCAAGGTCAGCTGGCTCTCAGCTGAGGCTGTAGAGAAGAGACTTCGCTCACTCCAGATGAGGTCTCAGTACCTCTGGGTACTACACATGTATTTTTTTTCCTACCAGCAACGCTAAAGTGACTTGCACTTAAAGCAAATGCACATGAAATGAAGGGTGTGCTGAATCCACACAACATTGGCTGAGAGAGCTGGGCACTCCCTTTGCATCCAGTCAAAGCAATGCCACAGTCCAGTTCGCACACCCCACAAATTCTAAGGTTGGCAAGCACTCTTAGCGAAACTACCCTATCCTGGGAGATAGTCTTGGTTATAATATTATGGTTTGCTGAGATGAAGGAGGGCCACTCATGCTGATGTACAGAATATCAATGAATGAGCTGAGACTGGGGGAAGAAAAGAAACCAGATAAAATGGACTGAAATCTGAATAAATTCCAAGAGATCACAAGTTTAAAATCTCTTATTTTTTGAAAGTATCGGAGGGGTAGCCGTGTTAGTCTGGATCTGTAACAGCAATGAAGGGTCCTGTGGCACCTTATAGAATAACAGAAAAGTTCCGAGCATGAGCTTTCGTGAGCACAGACTCTGAAGTGAGTCTGTGCTCACGAAAGCTCATGCTCAAAACTTTTCTGTTAGTCTTTAAGGTCCCACAGGACCCTTTGTTGCTATTTTTTTGAAAGTGTGCCTTATGCCTTATCCTTTTAGGGACCAAAAGGTTTATAGACTAATTTATGAAGTGAAATGTGGAATGTAAACATTTTGTAGTATTAACTGAAGGACAGTTTTGCTTCCATGCAGTTTGGTATACCTGGAATGGGGTTTTTATATATCCTCTGCTTTGAAGCACACACATATTAAAACAGATACTGGGGAAAAAATCATGAACACAGGCCTATCAACAGCTTATTTTCTTGTTAGTTATATGTTAATGAAAACATGAAATAGTGTAGTAGATTTTGAATACTCACCACAGTGCCTAGAAACTGAATACTTATGTTTCCAGCTGCATCTCGAGATAGGCACTGAAAGAAATAGGTATAAAAATGATTATGAGTTTTCTCAGTAAGTTGAAGCAGTTCTACTTTATTTTTGTAAAGTCTGCAGGAAATAACCAAAAATGCATGTAGAAATATACATATGCACAAAATAAACACAATGTAAAAATGTTCTGAAGAGCTTCAGTGCTAAGCTCAAATTCCAGTTTTTGATTTAACAGAGGCTAACAAATTTATTTTGAAGAGTACTAAAAACAAACATAGAATCACATAATCACATCATAGAGTATTAAGGTTAGGAGAGACCTTGGATCATCTAGTCCAACACGTTGCTCCAAGCTGGACAAACCCCAACTAAATACTTCCCGACAGGGCTTTGTCAAGCCAGGACTTAAAAACCACTCAGGATGAAAATTCCACCACTACCCTAGGCAACCCGTTCCAGTGGTTCACTGCCATTCTGGTGGTTTTTCCTAATATCCAACCTAGACCTCCCTCACTGCAACTTGAGACCATTGTTCCTGTTCTGTCATCTGCTGCCACTGAGCCTAGCTCCATCCTGTTTGGGAGCCTCTCTTCAAGTAGCTGAAGGCCTCTATCAAATCCTTCATCACTCTTCTCTTTTGAACACTAAATAAGGCCAGTTTTCCCAGTCTCTCCCCATAAGCCATGAGCCCAGCCCCCTAATCATTTCTGTTGCTCTCTACTCAACTAGCTCCGATTTGTCTTTCTGTATTGGGGGCCCATAACTAGACACAATACTCCAGATGTGGCATCACTAGTGCCAAATACAAGGGAACAATCACTTCCCTTAATCTCCTGGCAATGCTCCTACTAATGCAACCCAATTGCCCTTGTTGCCAGGAAGGCTAACGGTATCACTGGTGACTCAAATCCAACGTCTCATCCACTGTCATACCCAAGTTCTTTCCTGCAGGACTGCTGCTGATCAGTCGGTTTCCAGCCTATAACAGTGCTGAGGACTCTTCCTTCCTAACAGCAGGACTCTGCGTTTGTCCTTGCTGACCCACATCAGATTCTTCTGGACCAATCCTCCAATTTATATAGGTCACTCTACAACCTATCCCTACCTTCCATCTTATGTAACACCCCCCTCAGCTTAGTGTCCTTCACGACCTTGCTGAGAGTGCAGTCCACCCCATTAACCAGATTACTAATGAAGATGTCGAAAAAAATCAGACCCAGGACAGATTCCTAGGGCACTCCACTTGATATCGGCTGCCAACAAGACACTGAGGCTTCGATCGCTGCCAGTTGAGCCCAGTGATCTAGCCAGCTTTCTATCCACTTTATAGTCCCTTCATCCGAGCCATACTACTTTAACTTGCTGGCAAGAATACTGTGAGAGACTTTGCTAATGTCCACTGCTTTTCCCCTAGTCGCAGAGCCAGTTATCTCATCATATAAGTCAATTAGATTGATCTGGAATGATGTGTCCTTGGTGAATCCATGTTGACTGTTCCTGATCACCTGCCACTCTTCTGAGTGTTTGAAAATGGATTAATGAGGATCTGCTCCATGACTGTTTCAGACACGGAAGTGAAGCTGACTTGTTTGTAGTTCCCCATATTCTCCTTCTCTTTTTTGAAGATCGGCACTATATTGGCTTTCTCTCAGGTAGCCAGGATCTGCCACAATTACCATCACCAGATGTTTTCCAAGATAATGGTCAATGCCTCTACAATTACATCAGCCAGCTGTTTCAGCACTCTAGGCTGCATTAGTTTTGGCCCCAAGGATTTGTGCATATCCAGCTTTTCTAAATATGACACGTATAATGAAAAATGTATGTTTTTAGGGAGATGAACATTATAATAACTAAGAGCAGTTAAAACAGACCGCTTAGAAAGCTGGTGGAAGCCCATTCACCAGAGGTTTTTCAAAAGGTGGCTGGATAGCCATCTGTCTTGGATTGCTTAGATGTAACAAATCCTGCATCTTGGCAGGGGGTTAGACTAGATGGCCTTTGTGGTCCCCTCTAACTCTGTGATACTGTAACTCACGAGGACTTATTCAACTCTTGGGTCTGTGACTCTATGGCACACGTATATCTGTATTTGCACTTCATATAGCCCAGCACTGTAAATGTCAAGTATGTCAATTATCCTAAAAAGATATTTATGTCTCCTATTTGTGACAGAGCGCTGTAAAATGCATGCATTCAAGGCTCCACCTTTGAAAAAAGAAAAAAAAATGTGAAATATTTTGTTATCTACTGCGCTTGGAGCTGTTGGCTGAAGTCTCTAACCTCCTATAGAGCATACTGTCATTAAGCCACTAGGCAGCAGAAAAGGAAGCACATTATTGGTTATACGTGGTATTACCTGTAACCTAAATACAGGAAATATACAAGGAATTATTGCTTCTTTTGAGTCTTTTCCTCCATCAATTCAAAAACAGTACACAGCACACTTTTCACAGACAAATTCTATGTTAACCGAAACTGTTATACTTAATAACGTATTTGATGGGAAGAAGTGTTTTGATGAGAAGAAGTGTTTTGACTTAGAATTAGCATTTCAGTTTGATCACTAATTACTGTATGCCTAGACCTTTAAACGGTGTATGTGGTTAAGTGCTTTGCTGAACAACGACCAAATTCAAAACGTGTAAAAATGCATAGATATATACAGGGTATGTATAGAATAGACAATATTTTAAACAGAAAGGTAAACCATGCAAACACTGATAGCTATCTTTAAAACTTCTACATTTTAAAAACAATTACAATGAAGTGACAAAATATTAAATAGTAGTGGTTCTAAGTTAAATGCTGTCAATCTGGCATGTTTTGCAGCTATATATATAAATAAAAGCAATAGCTTTCCTACCATTGCCTTTTTTTTTTTTGGGCGGGGAGAGACACTTTCTAACAGTTCGTATACTGACACTGCAATCTGTACAATCATATGAAAACAAAGAAGGATGTGCCAAGGCCTGACATATTTCAACAATAATAATTAATGGAATGGAAAATATGGGAAATAAAATTTCATACAAAACCTAACGTTTACTTTTATAAAGGAAACAGGAATATACACTTTTCCCACAGTCTAGGATAAACACAATCAGGTTTTGGAAACTGCAAGGAAGAACAAAGCACCGACAGTCTACAATGAATGAACTATATGCCAAAACAAACAAGCACTGACCACTTGATAAGCTGTCAGAAAATGGCACATTGAAAAAAAAATAACCTAAGGGATTTAATTTCTTTTTTTTTTTTTTCCTGGAATGCCCTCCACCCTCATTAGAATGCTGTCACTTATTGTGCTGCCCTTTTGTTCTCTTGAAGAGGCCATTAACAATAATTTCATAGCATAATAAAATGTCCATTTTGGGGCTAACCTGCCACTTGCTATAATTTCATAGAAGAATACAAAACAAAACAAAACTTGACTCTATTTATCCTTTAAATACTTATAAACAATAGCCTTGTATCATGAATTGACCTGCGGGTTTTCGTAGATATGGATCCAATCTTGGAAACCTTACCTCATGCAGGTAGTCTTTATTCATATAAGCAGTCCTTTTGTTTCAAATGAGACTACTCACAGCTAACAGATCCAAAGAATGCAAGGACTACATCACAATTTCAAATAATTAAAATGCCTGCTCATGTGATACCTGTTGAGTCATCTAGAAAATAAATTCAGAAACATGTAGGCTGTAATCTACAATCTAAAACCAAACACTTTTTTATACCCAGATGTTGTCTTCCATAACCACAACATCAGGGTTAAGAAGATAAATATCTTCTTCCTTAGCCTGTCACTGTTGAAAGGGCATAGGCCTTGCAGTATAAGTCCCCATGGCACCTACTTACACTGTATCCAATATGCAGTATAGCATTCAGTCTTCAATGGTATCAAGAGTTCACTGTAAACATTAAATTCCATCGCTCAAATTAACTGAGCGAGGAGAAATAAGTCGGGGCAGGGAATGAGAGGAAAATTAAAAAACACAGAGGGGGGAGAAAGAAATTTTCCTTCTGGGCATATTAAAAACAAACAAAAAAAGTGTATAGACTCTGCAAATCAAACATATGTTAGCAAGACCAAAAAGAAAACTGCCAGGCTTTGAAACATCAAATTATAAAAGAAGTCAGCATATCATCATAATTAATGTCTCAAATTATAGTTATAAATAAATCTCAGCTGTTAAATGTGATTAGATTTTTTAAAGCTTATTGAAAGGAGTTATTTTTGTTCTATTGGTGGGCTTATTTCTGAGATTGGCAAATGCAATTGATATTGTCAGGAAAATAAAAAAAGATGGTTATGAGTTACTGTTACTTTCTATATTTTTAGAAAAAGGCTATAACAGTCTCCATCTATTTCTACACTTTTAGAAAAAGAATGTATCAGTTTTACCTATTCTAAGATGTATACTTACATGAACTATACATGCTAATACACAGTTGCGTATTATGTGCGATAATGGGAAAGTAATCAAATGTAAGTAACCAGAAAGAATAGCTGACTATTTGTAACATGTAAAAAATCTTTTTAAAAGTAAGCTGCAAAACATTTTCTTAGAGGTCTGAAGCAGAAAATAATTAATGCAAAGCATATGTCAACTGTTTCCACAAAGCTTAAGTATATTTTCTTCTGTGAAAACAGTAAACGGTCACATTATGTTGCATATATGTGTGAATCACATATTCTGTATTCTTGTTTTATTAAATTCATACACGTTGAGATTCTAAATTAACAAAATCCCATTTAAAACTGTAATACTTTTTTCATGGGCACTCTTGTGACAGACAACTAAACTAAACCAAAACTTGTAGAAAATAGGATTTAACTTTAAAAATCATTTAAATTTTAATGGCCATCAAATTCACATATGATTAATTTTATGTGTTTTTATATATGTTATGTTTCTTGTGTGTGTGCATGTATGTAAATGTATACACACACAAATATTACGTGTGCATTCAGAATATAACCTGAGTAAACAAAGTATATATCTATGAAGGATAAATCCATGTGCACATACTAACAAGTACAGACATGGGTGCAGTCACACATATCTGCTTGACTAGATGCAATAATGCAAGCATTCTGCAAGAAATCAATTTAATCAGGTGTTTCCCACTAAATTAGAAGAAGTTTGTGCAGCACTACTCCAAATTCTTCTGGTTTGACATTTAGTTGGGTATCAATGAACTATTCAGGGTACAACAAAGCAGAGTTACAGAAAGCATGGTACTTAAAGCTAAAATGAACGAGTACCTTCAGATAAAAATGAAATTGAAAAATATGCTATAAAAGAGAGGTAAAGGGAAGGGAAACTAACCTCCACTCCCGCAACTATAATATATGAGGGAGAGACAGACACACCACACAGATGCAGATATTAGAAAATAAGCTCTCATGGTATTTGCCAAAAGTGTGCAGATACTCTTGGATCTGCAGATTACCTGCTGTGAGCAGGTGGAGAGAAGAAATGATTGCAAACAAAGAAACTGAAACAGACCAATAGCAGTACCTTCACTTACAAATAAAAAAACAATGTGTTAAATCAACATGAATATTCACTAACAAATACACATATATGTATTAAATCTTAGCAAACAAATTTTATATTATGATGCTGAAAACTACCTCATTTGCTCAAGGTAAGACTGGAAAATACTTGTTTTTTTTTAGAAATATGTAAATATTATTGGTGGTATGTGTTTGTAAATGTTTGGCACCAAGGCAAGAACAGAGGGATAAAATGTATCAAAATATACAAAACAAAACATAAAAAGTAGCTAAAAATAATTACAATTAAATTATAGCCCTTGGGAATATTCTTAATATATTTTAAATATCATAGCTAATTGTTTTAAAGCAGCCTTTATTTTAGAGTGAATCTGCATAGACTATGGATTGTGCCCTTTAAAGTTTCAATTGAGGACTTCACTTACAGCGTCTATTGTGACTATGAAGACCCACATGAGAGTGACAGTCCTTGCTGCATCTCTTGCAGATGTAGTGGGTGTCTGGCAAGTCCTTATTGTGCTTTCTGTGCGCTCGCTTCTCCTCTGCTAGCTGTCTGATCTTCATCTCGCCCTTCTGAAGGCCCTTGTGTAACCCCTGCCTCCATCTGCTGCGGTCGTCTGCTAGTTCTTCCCAGTTGTCCAGCTCGATGTCTAACTCTCTGAGGTCTCTCTTGCAGACATCTTTGTAGCGCAACTGGGGGCGTCCAGGAGGTCTGTTGCCAGAGGCTAGCTCACCATACAGGATGTCTTTTGGAATCCTTCCATCATTCATCCTGTGGACGTGGCCAAGCCAGCGGAGTCGACGCTGCCTGAGGAC
This sequence comes from Carettochelys insculpta, assembly GCF_033958435.1. Classification (NCBI taxonomy): domain Eukaryota; kingdom Metazoa; phylum Chordata; order Testudines; family Carettochelyidae; genus Carettochelys; species Carettochelys insculpta. The sequence continues at coordinate 108,865,503 of NC_134137.1, read as the reverse complement.
GGTGTGCATGGTTGGGATTCCAGCTTGCTTGAGGACGGCGGTGTTGGTAACTGTCCTTCCCTGATATTCCAAGGATGCGCCTGAGGCAGCGCAAGTGGAAGACGTTCAGCCTCGGGTCCAAGTCTCGCTGCCATAAAGGAGGGTGCTGAGGATGCAGGCTCTGTAGACTTGCATTTTGGTGTGAGTGTACAGCTTGTTGTTATTCCACACTCTCTCCCTGAGTCTGGACAGAGTTGTGGCCGCTTTTCCGATCCTCCTATTGAGCTCAGTGTACAACGGCAGGGTGTCAGTGATGGTGGACCCGAGGTAAACGAACTCGTGGACGACCTCTAACGTATAGTTGTCAATGCTGATTGATGGGGATTCAGCAACATCCTGACAGAGTACGTTTGTCTTCTTTAGGCTGATGGTAAGCCCAAAGTCCTTGCACGCTTTGGAGAACTGATCCAGTAGTTTTTGAAGCTGGTCTTCTGTGTGAGACACTACAGCAGCATCGTCTGTGAACAGCAAATCTCTGATGAGGACTTCCCGCACCTTAGACTTAGCTTTCAGCCTTGCAAGGTTAAACAGTTTCCCATCAGATCTTGTGTGCAGCAAGATGCCCTCTGTTGAAGATCCAAAGGCATGCTTCAGGAGGAGTGTGAAGAAGATCCCAAACAATGTCGGAGCAAGCACGCATCCTTGTTTGACGCCGCTCCTGATTCTGAAAGCATCCGATAATGCGCCGTCATATTGGATGGTTCCTCTCATGTCTTCGTGGAACGACTGGATCATCTTGAGTAATCGTGGAGGACAGCCTATCTTATAGAGCAGTTTGAACAGACCATCCCTGCTGACCTAGTCAAAGGCCTTGGTCAGGTCGATGAAGGCTATGTAGAGTGGCTTTCTCTGCTCCCTGCACTTCTCCTGCAGCTCCCTTAGAGAGAAGACCATGTCAACGGTAGACCTCTCTGCGCAGAATCCGCACTGCGATTCGGGGTACACCCTCTCAGAAATCTTCTGGAGTCTGCCAAGGATGACGCGAGCGAACAGTTTACCAGTGACGCTTAGGAGGGAGATTCCACGGTAGTTGTTGCAGTCGCTTCTGTCTCCTTTGTTCTCACACAACGTTACAATGTTAGCGTTGCGCATATCCTGTGGAACCTCACCCTCTTTCCAGCACAGCCACAAGAACCCAGAGATCATGGTGTTGGCTTTGCTGTCAGAAACACCCTTCTACAAATGGTTGATTTAGTCATGGGCGGATCAGAAAGACTTCTTCGGATCACGCTTCAAACTTGCGCCGGTCCCGTCCACCTGATCAGCGCTTATGCTCCAACCCTGTACGCCACACCAGAAGTAAAAGACAAATTCTGTGACGTGCTTAGTGCTGCTGTAGCGCAAATACCTGCTCGTGAACAACTGTACATCTTGGGTGACTTCAATGCAAGAGTTGAAGCTGATTGGGCCTCATGGCCTTCCTGCTTAGGACACTTTGGTGTGGGGAAAAATGAATGACAATGGACAGCGTCTCCTTGAACTGTGCACGTACCACAATCCGTGCATCACAAACACATTCTTCCAAACGAAGCCACAGCACAGAGTGTCGTGGAGACACCCACGCTCGAAGCACTGGCATCAACTAGATGTGGTCATCACTAGGCTTAATAACTTCAAAAACGTCCTTCTGACACGCAGCTATCATAGTGCTGACTGTGATACAGATCACTCGCTAGTTTGCTCCAAGCTCAAGCTGAGACCCAAGAAGCTGTACCACTCTAAACCTGCTGGAAGGCCCCGCATTGACGCCAGAAAGACGGCAAACTCGGAGAAAGCTGAAAAGTTCAGAGAGACCCTCCAGGAAAATCTGCGCAGCGGCCCTGGGGGTGCCGATGCAACATCCAAATGGCAACATCTGAGGGATACAGTTTACAACACGGCCTTGTCGGTGTTTGGAAGAAGAGCTAGAAACACGAATGACTGGCTTGAAGCTAACTCCGATGAGATGATTCCAGTAATTGAAAAGAAGCACGCTGCACTCCTGGAGTACAAACGCTCACCGAGCCAGAGTACCCAGGAAGCACTTAGAGAGGCCAGAAGAACAGTACAGCAGACAGCCAGGCGCTGTGCCAACAACCACTGGCTCCAGTTATGCAGCAGCATCCAGACCTGTGCTGACTTTGGTAATCTCAGAGGAATGTACGAGGGTATGAAGAAGGCATTAGGACCCACCCAGAACAAGATGGCACCTCTGAAATCCAAATCTGGTGAAGTCATCGCTGACAAAGCCAAACAGATGGAGCACTGGGTTGAGCACTACTCCGAGCTGTACTCACACGAGAACGTTGTGGTTGACGCAGCCCTCGATGCCGTCAAGCTCCTACCAGTAATGGACGAACTAGATCAAGAACTGACTGCGGATGAACTGAAGAGAGCCATCGACAGCATTGCAGCAGGAAAGGCCCCTGGTCAGGATGGTATACCACCAGAGGTAATCAAATGTGCCGCGGACACACTCCTGGAACCCCTACATGAGAGTGAATCAAGAGGTTTCCAACTTGACACACTGCTGGATGCAACAGGCATTGAGGGTACCAACACTTTTTCAAAATCAGTTCCAAGGTTTATCATGTTGGGAACCCAAACACTGATTCGTCCAAAATTTTTAGACATTTAGATAATTTAACCTATGGAAATATGGACTATACCTACATGTGACTTATCTCTACACTAGAGAAATAGGAAAAAAAAAATCGGTATTTTAAAATTTGAGAAACATCCCCAAATTTCTGCCTTCATGGTTTTCCTCTCTCCCTGGATGAGAACGTACACTGCACCCCTTCCCTTCCCCACACACTCCTTTTCCCTGCCCAGATCCACATGAGAGATCTGGAGGCAACAAGAAGCCCCTTGTTTTCATAGGCACCTTTCTTACCTCTGTTCCCTAGCTAAGGTTTGCATTAAAGAACTTGTCTAACCAGGGTTGTGGCTGAAAGAGCTGTTAAGAGTTCCACAGTGAGATGACAACACTCCATAAATTACTGCAAATTAGATCCACAGTAATTTATTCAACAAGTTGACTCTGAAGCCTAGGAGATGGATCACCTAGTCCCGCCTGATATTCTTCAGAGGCCCATGTGATTGAGTCAGGGCCATTCCTAGGCATACAAAGAGTATGCAGCTATATAGGGCATCTCTAAATTTGGTGCACTATGCCTTGAATTGATTAGTACCCTATGCAGCATATGCCTAGCGTCGTCCAACTCAAGCAGCTCCAATCTCTCACCCTCCAACACCAGTCCACCTCTTGGGTCAAATGGCTCAATCCCCTGGCCCTTCAGCCTCAGCTCTGCCTCCCAGTGATACAGGATTGGGCCACTGGCTCCTCCACCCAGTCTTAATTACCTGAATCTCCTGGACCCCTGCCCTATCTTCCAGCCTCAGTGGCCAAATCTCCCAGGCACCCAGCCGCTGCCTGATACCCCAATCTCCTGACCCTTCACTCCACCTCCCCAGCCCAGTCGTCCAAATCTCTCATTCCACAGCCCTAATAGGCTGCACTACTCTCCCTTCCCTGTTCCTGACTCCACAGCCCTGAAAACAGTCATCCCCACACCTTGCAAATTTACTGCTCTGCTCCCTAGCAAGAGACAGGGTTGTGCAGGTGCTCGGGCTGCACTAGGCACCAAAAGGCAAAAGCAGGGCTCTGCGGGGAGTCAAAGTGCTGAATAAAATGCACAGCAAACTGACTGACTACATTTGGGGCTCATAATTAAGAATGTTCAACAGACTATCTGAAGCTTAGCTACATTTATTATTTAAAGACTATACCATACAATAACCAAATGAGACAAACATATCCTCAATTCCAGGAAGCAATTCTTGTCTTGAAGCATGTTCACCTTACCCAGGAAGGTGAGCTTTGAAGATATATCCCAAAACTACCCCTATTTATATCACTGCTGTTTACAAGTTAAAAAGCATTTTATCTGTCATCTAAGATCTAACTCACTGGCTACATCTACACTACACCAATCCTTCAAAAGAAGTTTTTCTTGAAGAGATCTTCCAAAAAACTCTTCTGAAAGAGTGAGTCCACACATAAAAAAACACACAAAAAATTTATCCACTTTTTCAATAGAGAGGATCCATGCCACCCTGCTTTTTCAAAAGAATGGGCCAAGGAACAAAAAATCCAGCACCATGGAGAGTACTCTTTCAAAAGAAGGGCCTATGGAGGATCTACACATGCTCTTTCATCGGCTCCTGGAGTACTGTGTTGGGTACTGCAGCTGCAGCAGTAAGCACAAGACCTCTGTTTGCTCTGTAACTGCCATTACGCGATTGGACGTGGCCTCACTCTGTTTTGCCATGGCCCAGTCAGCTTTGCCGCTTGCTGCTGCTGGAAGTTAAGCATTCTCTGGTTAAACTCAGCTTGACTGATGCCACTCAGCTGTATTACGACACTACTTAGCAGCCTCCTTTATCAGCTTGGTGTGCTCTGCCTCATCCTTTTCCATGTGCTGCAGGATAAGATCCTGTTCGCTCCTCTTTCTTCTTCAATTCTTCTCTGCTACCAGTCTATGGTGAAGAACTCTGGGCTGTCTGGCAGAACTTCCTTCGTCCCCTGCTCATTGCCCCATTCCTCCTCTCCATTGCCCTCTTCCTCTGGGCTCACCCTGAATACCACACCAGGGCCTCCAAAAGTGTCACAATTCAGACTGGGCTCCATGGTGGGGTTGCTCACCATAAGCACATGCACCTATTCATAACAGCAGCAGGTCTGTGGAGTTGCCCCAGCTTTTGGTTGGCTTCCCGGACTTTTTGATAGACCTGACAGAGTTCTTTCACCTTCACTCAGCACTGCTTTGAGTCCTGGGTGTAACCATGGGCGGTAGTCTTGCGCGACCTCTGATCACAGACTGCCGCATTTCTCTTGGTCACCCAAAGTCTCTTCGCCACCAATTGGTCTCTTCAAATCACAAGAAGATCCAGACTCTCCTAGTGGGTCCACACTGGAGCTCTCTTGTGACTCTGAAAAGTACTGGGCAGATCACTACCCTGAATGCTCATGATTGCTGTAGATGGCTAATGATGCAATGGCTACCAATGGGGTGCAATGCGATGGGCAAAGAATTTTTTTCATAATAGGCGTCCTTTATATTTACAGGGCTGGGCACTGCTGAATTCCAATTCCAGCTCAATCAAAACTTTGACGGCTTACTGTGATGATATTCCTGCACACCTGGATGGACAGCAGCGTACAATGAAGCGGCCATACATGGAGGGTCACCAAGTAGCTTTCTGGGATATATACAGAACACTTCTGGAGGCTAATAAAATCGAATTAAGGATATGGCGCCTCCACACTAGCCTTGATTCGGATTTTAAATTCTAAGTTGATGCTACCCAGTCCTGTAATATCAATATATTGTAATTGGTATTATGGCTCAATAAATCGAGATAATAATATTAACTGCGAAGAGAGTGACGTTACAATATTGAGCTAACCCCTTGAAATTCGATTTTATCTCATAATGTAGACACAGCCTAAGTGGAATTTGCCTACAACATTGAACTCATTTCCAATTTATGACAGCCTCTGTTACACAGTGGGAAGAATACCAGTTAGCTAATTATTTGTAATATTAGACAATGTACCGTTTTTAATAGTCTCTAATGAACGCCTTATGATAATGAACATAACTCCCATAAATGGTGCACATAATTAGTCGATTTTTGCTTGTTTGGTTAAACAGTTCAACAATGTCATCTTGATTAGTTATTAGGTCTTGTGCATGTTCCCAATAAAATGTTATCAGCCCGCCTCATGACTTTTTCAGATTTGTTTTCGCTAAATCATGTTATTATGTTAATTCACAACCGAACAGTTAGAGAGACAAGAGGGATGAGACACTATCTTTTACTGGATCAACATCCGTTGGTGAGAGACATAAGCTTTCAGGTTTCCACAGAGCTATTCTACGTCTGTTCCACTTTGTCTCTCTACAATCCTGGGACTATCATGACTACAATAATACTGCATAACAAAATAGTTAGCAAGTTTTGGAAACACTGCACAAATTTTCTTGTGCTGGAATGCCTTGTATTCTTAAATTGTCATGCAGTGCAGACAACACACCACTGTGAAATCCTACACTTCAAAATAATCATCAGTGTGACCACAGTTGGGGCTGAACACAAACCCTCTTCCAGAAATCCATGATACCTTTTTCTTCTTAGTTGTCCCCCTTTCTCCCATGTTAGCATATTGCCATGGGTGGCAAGCAACCCCTTGGCGGGGGAGGCAGCCCCAACTTCTCCCTTTCCACGGGCACTGGCCCCAACAACTCCCCCCCCCAGCATCATAGCCACTGGCACCTGCTTCCAGGCCCCAGAGCCCAAAATTGTTGGACAGTGTGTCCCCAGCCCTGGGAGCGTGGGGAGACTGGGTGACATGCTGAGTGGGCAATGCACCTGCAGCCTCCCCAAGCCAGACTGCCTGCCTGGCCCTCCTACCATGAAGCACTCCAAAGCCCCATCTGAGCCACCATCCGCAGTGTCAGGTGGCTAGAGTGGCTCCAGGGGTGCACGATGTCCTTAGCTTACCTGCCCCAGCTTCCAGGAGCAGGCAAGAGAGGACCTAGTGATAAAGCACGGGTGGGGCTTTCTCAGGCAGTTTGGGAAGAGAAGACCTTATCGTGCCTATGACACCTGCAGCCCACGCATACTGCATTTTAAAGATAAAGTATTTCTGCTCCTTTTTTCAGAAGAGCCCATAGTCAATACTAGACAATTTGTGTATCAGGAGAGAAGCACATTAACTAGTTGAAAGTAATGCTTGAATATACATATTCATCTGTTGTTTGGGTGTGAACCATTCATATCAAGTATTTTGAGTCTCTCGGACTTGTAACTCCTCTGGGAAAAATGATGATGATGATGTGGGCGTACGAAAGCCCTTTCTGTCCCCTTTGCTCTTAAAAACAAAGGAAGTCTCAGTCCCTTCTCAGACCATCCACTTGTAAACAATGAAATATTGTGCTGATAGTATCAATTTTATTGCATGCGGAGTGCGGGGAGTCTTTCACCAACACGGATGAATTAGCTGACAAACTGAAGCAGATAATTCACGTGTTGGCAAGTACACCTAGGGCTCGTCTACATTAGCCCCTGCCTTAGAAGGGGGCATGTAAACAAGCCAGATCAGGGAACACCAATGAGATGCTACACTGCATATGCAGCACCTCTTAAGGCTAATTCTCACCATGGGAACTTCAAAGTTACAAACTTTGAAGCACCAGCAAGCAATGTAGCCGCGGGCACTTTGAAGTACCCACACAACTTCGAAGTGCTCTTACTCCCAAAACATTTTGGGAGTAAGGGCACTTTCAAGTTGTGCAGGTACTTCAAAGTGCCTGTGGCTAACATAGCTTGCCAGTACTTTGAAGCAAACTTCAAAGTTCAGGCAGCGAGAATTAGCCTCATGAGGTGCTGCACATACAGTGCAGCACCTCATTGGTATTCCCTGATCTAGCTTGTTTACATGCCCCCTTCGAAGGAGGGGGCTAATGTAGACGAGCCCCCAGTTAATTACTGCTATGATCATATGCAGCAAAATGATTTACATACAGACTGTAAAGCATGCTGAAGAGGCGAATCCCCTTAATGGTGGCTTCTCTCAGTGGAATTTACCTCGGATGTCCTTGTGGCACCAATTTTAGGGATCTTGAAGAGTTTGTGTTGTAGCACTTTGCAGAGTTTCCAGTTTTGCTAGCTAAGCCTTTATCAAGAATTTTTCACTCCTCTCAAAAGATTTCTTTGAAGACAAAATGAAATGGGATGCCAAATTTCAGTTTTGATGAGAATTTCCTTTTTTTTTTTTTTTTTTTTAGGTATTTATATGTTAGTTGCTTGGCCCCAATGGTGACACCTTTGAAAGGATGCCAAATGTGACTCAACAGCCCACTTAAGAACCTGGAATCAAACTACCTTAGATGGTGGATGTAAGACAATGAACTATTGGTGCTGGGGAGTGGTATTTTGACTTCAATCCTGAACAGTCATGGTAACAGAGAAGGAGCCGTGCTAGTCTATACACTATCAAAACAAAAAGCAGTCAAGTGGCACTTTAAAGACTAGCAAAATAGTTTATTGGGTGAGCTTTCATAGGACAGACCCACTTCTTCAGACCATAGCCATAACAGAACAGACCAGAACAGAACAGACCGGACCAGGCCAGTTATGGTTGGCTCATTTTGTAAAGAGAAAAGAAGAACACTAACACTTGTCCTTTTGGAGCTGTCTCTAGAAAAGTCTGTATAGATGTATAGCACAAAAGAGGGGAATCTGCCCATTCTCTTAGTTCTTTCACTTTCTTAGGATGAAAATTATTCTGTCTGAGCAATGTTTCTGTAGCTCTTTAGAAGGATTTTTCACACATGGACCACCTTATTTTTGGTTTGCCCTGTTTACGCTGTTCTAGATCTTGCAAGCCATTCAATCAATCAAACAGTGTAACCTGACAGCCATAAATTGAACATGGTTAAATATTGTCAGATATTCCAGCCAGAGTGCCAAGATGTAGTCAAGAGACTCACTTTTTTCATCGCCTCTTGTTATCCATTGTTAACAAACCTACTATAAAATATCTTGGCCATTCACTTGATCATTATAATGCTGCCAACTGGGGCATTAATTAATTGAAAGTAGAGAATCTTGACTGGCTGGAATCGTCTAGAAACATTGTACGTATGTATATCTTTATTTGCATACCATGCCATTTAAAAAGCATATTAAAAACAAGTTAAAAGACACAGTATTTATTCCTAAAAGCTTACAACCTACAAATGACTAGGCAATCATACAGAAATAAACTCAAAAGGGAGTAGGAGAAGAAGAGGAAGGCTCAGAGTCATTAAACTTCTGCCCCCAACACAGGAAAGATGCATAGCCATAAAATGACTTGAAGAGTTGGCCTGCTGCCTGACTAGCATAAACGTTTTTTACAATTATGTTGGGGGCGGGTTATGGAGTCCATTTGTGTGTTTTATTTTTATTTCGTTCATTTTATGAATAATGATCATATTTAAAGGCCAACCTCATATTGCTTAAAATAAAAATAATTATTCTTTCATTTTTGAGAAAATCAGTTCACTCTATTTTGAAGTTTTCTGAATTAAAATGACTTAGTTAAGTAACTGCATTTTTTTGTAGTTGGGTACCTAAGGGTAAGCCTATTTGAGACCCAAAAGTCTTACACTTTTTTGTCATTTTTCTTATAAATTAGTGCTTTAAAATATTTGACATTATTTGACTGGTCAATTGACCAATTATAATCAAACACCTAGCCTTAACCTACTCCTCCATAAGTGGGGAGGGAGAACACTTAGTGGGTGGCTTGGTACAGGAATCAAAGCCCTGGAAGGTTTTGTCTCTGAATGAAAAGAAGTAGAGAAATCTTTTGTCTTATTCTTTCATAAAATCAGGTTAAGCACTTAGGATTGCTATGGAGAAAGAGGAATCGCTGAACCACCACTCTGCTTGCATAACAGGAGGTAGGGAAATAATGAGGGACAGCACAGAGAATCAAGCACAACAGAGATTATGGGTTTTTTTTTTGTTTGTTTTTAAAGGAAGAGTGAAATACAGTACTCCATGCTTCAGCAAAACTCACTGATCTTTTTTTCCTTTTTCTCAGGGATTTGGGATAGAAGGGGTGAGAATGCAGAGGAAGGCTGTGCTGTTTTTTAAACTAGCACTTGAGAAATCTCTTGCATTTATTTCAACTGACAAGAACAGGTGACAAGCGAAGCAATGAAAAATCAGTCACTGCGCAGCAACCCTTCTTGTCATGTGTGAAGAAACACGAATGAGCTCCTTTTGCTGTGATGATTGGGGGCTTACAGAAAAAATGAGAAAAACATAGGGTGATCCTATAAGCTCAGAGGAAAGCCAGGCTTATTTCCTCATCTGCGAAAAAGAAGAGGGAGCACACAAAATATTTCTCTTTCACAAAGATAATAAAAGTGATGGTGCAACCACTTCAATGTGAAAGTAATGAAGTGTGTACAAAGCTGTGTACAATTGGAAGATATCAATCAGTTTTCATGCCCATCACTTGCTAATGCATTCCAAATTTATCTATAGCTTTAACAAAAATAAACAAAGTTTTGCAGTTCCTGTAATTAGGGTCTGAAACACATATAAGACAAACTGTAATAAACAAAAGTATTTGAGACACATCAGTAAAAGACTCTCAGAGGAGTGGGCATTGCATTCTCAAACCACATAAGAACACAGTTTTAAGAAAAGGAACCCACTGATTTCAGCCTTTCAGGACCAAGATATTTTCTGGTACTGACCCATTTTTGCACATCACTTATCTATTTGGCTTTAACCATTTCTTCCTTTACCTATTTTGAACCCAGATTCTTTAGCAGATGAATGAAAGTGGATTCACTTGTCTAATTGGTAATTTTAAGGGGGCGACAGATATGAAACAATTTGAATAGCTACACTATAATTTGCATAAATATATTTTAAAACAAAATGTTTGAAAATTATTTCCTTCTTCACTCCTTATGTGCTTAAAGGCTTTGCTGGATTTGGATTCAATCACACAGCACCTTTTGGGATCAAGCCCCAGGTACATAAATCAATCTTCAGAAGAAATGTAATACTCAAAAAGAAAACACTGGTTAAACAAATTTAGCTGAATGAAACTATGGAGAGAAATTAGAATGTCTGAAAATTAATAAAGCACAGCTGGAATTATTCGATTCATTTATGTTAGTTGCTTAAATGGCTCTAGGGCAAACACTTGCTGAAGGAAGATACACTAAGGGGATCAATTGCTTTTGGGGACAAATTGACCTATAGGAACACATTAGTCTAATTTGGTCCTGACAGAGGAATAAGTCTAGAGAAACAACAAAAAATCCAATTTGGATCCCAATGAGCAAATATCAAGGGTTAATCACATTGCAACCATAATTTTACATATATAGATAATAACAGCATCTATAACTTTCCAAGCTACGGGATTTCTGAACATAAACAAAGGTTTGCAGATATCTCAAGAAGAAACAATAACCATATTTATTATACCTTTTATTACTGACACCCCCAACATATTTGTTGTACAGCAGTTGGAGTCACTCTGCAACCACTTCATGAAAAAAAGTATTCCAGCAGTACAAGGAACCCATTAATGGGCTCAGCCACCTTGCAGCAAACATGTCCAGTTATGGCAACATTCTGTGGCTTGTACATTAAATGAAGATGCAAGTTCAGATATCATGCTTTTGGTATATAATCCACCTTCCTATTATTAGTCAGCAAAAAGAATAGCTTCCTAATGCTACATATCGCTGTCCTATGTCCTTACTATGCAGTCCTAATCAGTTTCGATGGAAATTCAGCTGAAAACACACGAGTGCACACCAAATAGGCTGGATTTCTTCTGCTCAGCTTTTATATTTTTATAAATGTATATTGCGTCTTATTGAATGTTAATGAAGTGAGCAGACTCTAAAGATTTTCTTTAGATAATAGCAGGTCAATTCTGGAGGACATAAGGTGAGAATGTTGTCCATCTGCACCTTTCCTCCAAGAAAACTTCAAATTGTTCCTAAAAAACACAGATATGCTAGAAACACCCATTTGTGCATATGTATGCCTGGGCATTTAGTGAGCAATCACTCATTTCCTACTCGTACCATGCTTAGGAAATACAACCATTTTGAATATGCAAAGCTCAAGTTGTTCAAATTCAGTCACACAGAAAAGGTCATCATTGCAGCATTTGCCATAAATAAAAAGGCAAAACACAGATGTTCGTGTTCAGCAGTAATTTTTTAAAAAATGCTCAATCATTGAGTACATTTATGCTTTTTTCAAATAATTCAAGGGTTTCAGAGTCTTAATTACATTCCTGACTTGAAGGATCTGCAGATACCCTGATCAAAATGAATATTTAGTAAATGAGGCTCTTGTTACACATGAGAGTTTACAGCAGTATAGCTGACCCAGTGCAGCTGCACTGCTGTAAGATCTCTAGTGCAGTGCTTCTCAAGCTTTCCAGACTACTATACCACTTTCAGGAGTCTAACTTGTGTTGCGTACCCCGCAACTTTCTCCTTATTTTAAAACATACTTACAAAATCAGACAGACTACTATAAAAGGGACACAGCTCACTATTACTGAAAATTACTTACTTTCTTTCTTTCGCCATTAATTATAAAATCAATTGTTTGGAATATAAATATTGTACTTACATTTCAGCATCCACTGTATAGAGTATAAAGGTAATTGTATGAAATTTTAGTCTGTACTGACTTGTCTAATGCTTTTCCTGTAGGCTGTTCTAAAATTAGGCAAATATCTAGATGAGTGGGTGTACTCCCTGGAAGACTTTTGCATACCCTAGTTAAGAACCATTGCTCTAGTGTACCCAGCTCTAAGCTGATGGGAGTGCGGTCTCTTGTCAACTTAATTAATTCAGCCACAATGACTGGCGGTAGTTATGTTGTTTGAAGAAATTCCCACACTGACATAGCACTGTCTACACTAGTGCTTAGGTCGTTGTAATTTATGAAGCTCTGGTGGGTGGCTTTTCACAGCCCAACATGACATGAGTTATATCAACATAAGTGGCAGTGTAGATGTAGCCTGAACAAATTCTGAACCACCTTACCTTGAGAAAAAAAACTGGCTGTGCAATTTTGTGTTTTTAAATACTTTCACAGAGAATAATTTAAAATCAGATGCAACTTATGCAATTCTTTAGTTTTGTGGGGGTTAGGCTGTTGCTCTTTTTTTCTTTCTTTAAAGCAAGAAACTGATATACATTCATTAAAAAACAGTAACACGGGAAATATCAGTTCTTGCATTTCAATCTGGAAAAACTCAAAATGAGGGACACACAAAATTGTTCATGCAGGAATGACTTGGGATTTTTTCCTTAAATAAATAAATAAATTCAACAATAAAAGAGAGGAGACACTGTACTTGTGAGAAACATAGATAAGTCTCAGACTAAAATAAGTGAGGTCCACCAAAAAGTGAGACTTGAAAGATGTGATATTGCCTCTGATATAGAGAGCATTCTGACATGTTAGCTTCTTGAACATTTTCTCCAGAAATCCACCTCAATAAAACTCCAGACTTGTTAAATGGAAGGAGAAAGACTATGATAGAGCAACTAGGTATTAATATTTTTTCTGCTATACATAAAATTTAGTATCCATACAGATACACAGTATTTTTAGATCTGAAGGGGTGCAGTCATTTCAGTTCTACAAATAACATGTCAGTGAATTTACCTGTATAGTCCTCTGAGTGCCATCAATGGTGACAGATAGTAAGGGTGAAGCCAGGTTCCATTCACTGGTCACATTTAGTTTCATTCCATCAACTTCCACCTGTTGTGACACCAAACAAGACTGTTACCATGAAGACAGACAAAACACTGATCTCAAGTTCATTGCTGCATACCAAGCAGAAACCGTTTTAAAACAGATGGCTCCCAAACAACCTGTCATGTTTACCGCTTCTGCCGTAAAAGACAGGGTCCAACAACAGAGTCTTCTAGGTATCTCTGGGGAGAGGTGAAGGACCTGTGAACAGCTGCCTCTGAGTAGTGAGATTTCGAATGATTTCCAGCAAGTAACAAACACCCAACCAACTTTTAAATCTATCTGGACATGCTACATTTACTGCAATTAGACAAGTAATGCACATAAATTCTAGTGACACTTTGCAACCTACACCACAGGGCTTGCATATAATATCCTCTCCAAGGACCAAGGAAGAACTCTCCTGGTACTCCTAATGAAGGGTTTTGCATTATCATCTTGATTAATATGAAGCAGTAATTAATTCTTTGGTGTTACAGCCCAAAGTCCAGACAAACTTTGCAAGTTGTCATGTTTTTCCTCTATCCACTGCTAATCAGAGGACTGATTTCACACTTTACATTCCAACATGGTTATTCTGACAGACTTTGGGGGAAAAAATTTCTTCCTGGATTTTTTAAATAAAAAAAATTTTCTACTGAAGAACAAACAAGCTGAGTTACGAAACACAGTTAGTAAAAAGAATAAGGCTGACTGTACCCTCTTATATTCACTCTAATTGGGCTATTGGCCCTCTGTTAAAATAATATTGTCACAAATTGCTGAATGTTGTATTATGCTACAAGGACCTTACAGTAACAGCACAGTTTAACAAAATGTTAGTAAAAACCTTTAAAAAGATATTCAATTATATTATATTGATTAATGCGTGGAGTGCTTCGAACATATAAAATGCTATTTATGCAAATGCAAAGCATAAATGAAATCTCAACTAAAAATGTTAAATAATAGGAAAATAGTATGGATTTTGTTATCCTTCATCCAGTTATACTTTCAAAAGACCCACAATATGTCCAATCAATGACATTAGGTTTACCAAAATCACCTGTATTTCATGCCACTTAATTTATCTCAGAAAACTGGAAGAAAACCATGTCACAGAAAAACTGCACTTTTTGATAACATGGTAAAGACATCTAAAAATTAGATATTTAGCAATCATTTAGTATAACTCACAATAGGATAATGCAGCAAATATTACATCATATCTATGGCCAACATGCATACATTCATTTTCACTTGGAAAACCTTTAGTCCAAGAAAGCTCTAAATCCTCAGGTGCTTATTTTAAAATATAAGAGTTTCTTTAACTGATATGATCTACTCAACATTCCTATAAAATGTACTTTAAATATTGTTATATACAGAGATCATGAATAAAACAAAGTAATTTATAATGGTTCACCAAAAGGCTAGACCAGCTGGCACAATCCAGATGCTTTGCACTGTTTCAGAGACACGAAACAGCCATCAACCTGGCTTAAGTTAAACTAGGTTTACAGCTGCTCTGCATTGAAGGAGCAGCACAAAGCAGCCGGAACATGCCAGTCAATCTGTCCCCATGTCAATAAAAATGAATTGGCCGGTATTATCTCTGCTGAAAACAGTACAAACTTGTGAAATAGCAGAACAAACCTGGAGCCCTGTTTTCACACTCTTCACCAGAAAGCTGTCCACCCAAACTAAAATTTACAGAAAAGACAAACCTCTACTGACATCACTATGAGCACTATTAAGAAACAGTTGTGCTAAAAACAACCACCTTAGAAGACCATCTTCAAATCCCTCCTCCAAATCCTCCTGTGTTGCAATGCCTACCAGAACATGGTAGCAGTTAGGCTGTGAGTGTTTTGAGACTACTATCTATCTTTCTTTGCTTGTACTTCCCTGTCTGTATCCAACTGTTGTCTCTTATATAGAGATTAAGATCTTTGGGGGCAGGGATCATCATTTCTTCTGTATTTGTACAGTACCAAACACAATAGGTTTCTGGTATTTGACTGGGGCTCCTTGGCGCTATAATACAAATAAGTAATAAAAATAAATCATCATCATCTTGCCATGTTTCAAGATCAAGAAAATGAGAGCAGATGTCAGAGCAGACCAAAGCAGCAACTGAGATTCCACTCTGGAGCTGTATTTCTGCAAGACTCCTGTATAGTATGATAGCAGCCACAGCTGAATGTATGTATAGCCAAGAGTGAAGAGTGCAACTCAAACACCTCCATACGGCAATCAGCTGTGTAAAAGGCCTAGCCAGCATTACTATGGGCTGTTGATCTAAGTTACGCAACTTAAGCTACATGGATAATACAGCTGAAGCCAATACATTTAATTTTACTTACCACAGAGTCCTCACTGCAGTGAGTTGATGGTGTATGCTCTCCCATGGACTCTGTCTGTGCTTCTCATTCTGGTGGCATACCAGAGCCTATGGGAGAGCTCTTAGCCATCAATTCATTGTGTCTATGCTAGACAAATAAAGGAACCCATTAGACTGATTGCTGCCCATTGATCTGGTGGGTAGCATAGACATGTCCTAAGAAAGCATCGCACTGTCAATTTACCAGACTGTGAGTACTCAGTAGAATATATACAAATACAGCCATCTGTGATTCAGGTGAAGTTAGCATTCAGGAACTGGGTAAGAATGCACTGTGAGGGTGGAGATGATGCTAATCAGAGACTCTGAAGAAGGCTTGAATAGTGAAGCCTGGTTCAAACACTGAAGCATTTATTGTGGATTGTGTAGAAAAGGAGAAAATTCAGACATTGCAATTTTTCCACCCTATTTTTACCATTGAGAAAGATAAGTAGAGCCAAATGAGGAAGTAAAATATGCAGTGTTCACTAAAGAGAGTCCAAAGAAAGTTTTGGAAAGGTAACAGGGGGTAGCAAAATCTCTAATGCTTAAAAGGGACAGGTAATAGGAATAAGGGGATTTCAAAGTTGGTGGGGTCCTTTTGCAAAGGACCCCCCATCTGGACAAACTGCGTGGGAGCAAAATGAGGCAAATTCAAAGTCCCATGGCCAGCGGCATGCTAATGAGGCACTGAATATGCATTCAGTGCCTCATTAGTATTCTTCGAAATGGCCATTAGCATGGCTATTTTGAAGATTCCTCTGAGTGTAGACATGGCCAGAGTGGCCAAACCATCCTGTCGACAGAGTGGCTGGATGGCCTGGCTGCTCTCTCAACAAATGGCCAGCCAGAACCACAGCAGACAAGATGAAAAGAGTGGCTGCAGGGCACTGCAGATGGTACCTCTGCGGCTTCCACGCTCTCAGCTTCCTACCACAAGGTTTCCTCAGGGAGCCCAATTGCTGTAAACAGGCTGTCCCACAGGGCACCTTCACAGTGCCCTGGAGACCTTTTCTATCAACAGAAGCCTCCCAGAATCTCCAGACCCACCTTTTTCTTGACAGATCTCTGTCGACAGAGACGTTATTCCTCATGGGGAGTGGGGTATAGCTGTCAACAAAAGCACTGCGTTCTGTTGACTTACTGATGACACAATGCCCTTGGGAATCTGGATGCGCCACAGGTTTTGTCAACAAAACTAATGTTAGTTTTGTTGACAAAGCCCTCTAGTATAGACATAGCCTGAGATCTGTAGATACCACCCCCTGTCAACAACCATTTGGACCATACAAGTTGACACACTAGGACAAGAGTACGCCTGAATGGTTGATGGATACCAAGTAGTAAACAGTAAATTTTGAAGTACTAATCCTTTAATTTTTGTCCTGGGCTAATGTAAGACTACACCCTCCAATCAGGAAACTCCTATGGACCCTGGAGGGAACATGCCAGGTTTTGAATGTGCAAGACCATTTGGTTGGTTGGGCTGGCTGTATGGCAAAGTGAGAGAAAGAAGAGGTTTAGCTTAGACTCACGACTTTCAGTTGCTTAAATTCAACTGAAAACTACCTTTCCTCAGAAAAAAATGAACTGGAAAAATCATGAAAATAGATGTCTCTTCAACAGGTTTCTGAAGAGAGTTATTTACTATATTCATCACTGACATGACATTTCAATGGAGGTATTTATATCACAGTATAAAACTTACAGTCTTATTTAGGCTAGATCCAGAACATCACTCTCCACAATGACAGCAATGGTTAAAACAAATCTAAGAGGAGCTGCAGAAAAGGTGCTTGAAAGTAAACAGGACAGGCAAGGCTTTTGGGGAAAAGTACAATGAAGCACAATGCAAGGGCAGATCAGGAAAGGCAACGAAAGAGGAGAGCTCACATTAAGCCTGCTAGCAGTGGCTTTCAAATAAAAGCTGGATGCGGTAAAGCTTGTATGATAGGAACATCCTTGGCACAAATTAAGTAGTCAGTGATAAGGTGCATTATCCTTATTAGCATGTTGACAAAAGTATAGTCACATCAATTTAACACAAATCTGACTACTTCTCTTCTCTGTTTTTTCAAACGCATGCAAGGTCAGTATTAAATATCTTTGAAGGTCATCCTTGTACTCTCAAAAAAAAGTTAAAATATGTGAGGTTTCAATCTCATTAAAAGAACCCATTTTTATAAAATTTCCTTTTCTTCATATTTGCACTTCCTTCTAAAAAAGGCCCCAAGAGAGTGTTCAAGCCCATTCATCACTTTGCTGGAGAAAGCTCAGTTAACTATTTATAGCTCCTGCCCTTTTGTGCCAAACTAGATCAAGCTACGTATTCAGCAGAAGAGAAATTTATTTGCTCTAAGTATCATCAAGGCAGCCTTTTACCTGCTATGAATGAGACCAGAAGATTGTGAATTGCTATGCTCTTACTTCAAATGCACGTTTCTGTGTTGTATGGAGTACTATGATGTCTTTCAGATTTTCAAAGCATTTTAGCACATTTAGAGAGTGGATAGCCTATAACTACACAATCATTTTCCTCTCCACTAACTCAAATATACACAAAGTCAGCTCCATATTTGATTTCTTTTCTGCAAGGCAGATTTACTGACCAGGGCAGGAAGGGGCAATTGTCCCAGTGCCCACTGTGGCAGCAGCCAAAGCCCCAGACCCATTTGAATCACTACACCTGTAGGGCACTGTGCAGTCTGGATGGTACTCAGGGCTGGCTGCCCCAGCCCCAACCCTTCTGCCTGAGGACCTGCTCCTTCAAGGGACATGAAGCCAGCTCCCCATACCCCCTACAAACACACACCTTAGCCCAGGGCCCACAGCGGCTGTCGGCTCCACTGTGCAAGGTAACAGATTCATGTACATTTTCAGTGGAGGCTTGCTATATTTCACTTTGGAAATTGGAGTGTACCATTAAGGAGGTAATGGGGAAAGACTAGAACGAATAGCATCTTTTCAGCTGGTGGCAATGAAATAAAATGCAAAACAAAGAAAGAGAAAAGTAATGACATTTATCCATCTGATCAACAAGAGCCTGCTTTTGGCATTCATCAGGGTAAAAGTCCCCTTAGAAAAGTCTAAGAGACACAGAGACTATACCTTTAAATGAATTTTACTATGGTAAATGCTTTGGTGTTCAGTGGTTTCAAATTTTCTTGCAGAGTCATCACTGAGAAGTGGCTTATATTTGTAAGCTAACTGCACACATACACGTGATGTTTATCTTCCTAACCCTTTATAACTAATTAGCAAATATTAAATGTAGGGACATACATAGATCAAACCTTCTTTCCTATAACACCACATGGTCTGCTTAAGGGAAACCTGTTTTGTTTCATGGTCAATTGCTTGGCTCTAACAAAAATGGATACAATTTTCACTTTGGCAGAACATAGGAACAGGCTGCATTTAAGCTATTTTACAGAGATTTTTTAAAGTCCCAATAAATGTAGTAAGAAAACAGCAGAGGAGGGGGATATAATCTGATTGTAATGCCACTCTCGTGTTAGAGCTATGTCTTCAGGGGGCTCAGACAAGGGAGATGATATCCTAAAACCACAGACCTCAGCTGGAACTTCTCAATGGGCTTGTCTACACTTGGCCCCCAACTTCGAAGGGGGCATGGTAATCAGGGAGACGGGTAATTACTAATAGAGTCCTACAGTGAATATGCAGCACTTAATTAGGCTAATTTTCCCCTGCGGCAATTTCAAAGCTTCAAAGTTTGAGGAGTAAAGCGACGCTGAAGTAGGGCTACACGCATGCCAGCGCTTCAAAGTTGCCACAGGGGAAAATTAGCCTAATGAAGTGCTGCACATTAGTAATCTCCTGTGGCCCTGAATACTATGCCCCTTCAAAACTGGGGGCAAGTGTAGACACAGCCAGTATGTCTAAACCCACTAGTACAAAGAGTTAAAGAAATTAGATGCTGAGAAACTGGTGTTTATCAGGATATTTTGTAACAGCCGCAGTACCTTTAACCTGCAGACATGTAGAGGGTTTGACAAGCACAGAAGATAGCAGAGATTGCAAAGGAATGAGAAAGGGCAAATATAGTGCCTATCTATAAAAAGGGAAATAAGGAAAACCCAGGAGACTTTGGACTAGTTAGCTTAACTTCTATTCTCAGAAAGATAAAGGAGCAAATAATTACGGAATCTTTTTGCACACATCTGGAAGATAATAAGGTGATATGTAACAGTCAGCATGGATTCGTAAAGAATAAATCATGTCAAACCAACCCGATAGCTTTCTTTGATAGGATAACAAGCCTCGTGAATAAGGAAGAAGCTGTAGTTGTGGAATATCTAGACATTAATAAAATATTCAATACATTTTTGTACGACATTCTCATTTATAAGTAGGAAAAACCTAGAGGGGGCTACTATAAAGTGGATGCATAACTGGTTGGATAACCATTCACAGAGTAGTTATCAATGGTTCACAGTCATGTTGGAAAGGCATAACAAGCGGGATTATGCAGGGGTGTGTTTTGGGACCAGATCTGTTCAGTATCATTAATGATTCAGACAATGGCAGAGAAAACACACTTGTAAGGTTTGTGGATGGCACCAAAATGGAATCAGTTGCACTTGCTTTGGGGGATATGATTATAATTCAAAATTACCTGGACAAAGTGGAGAAATGGACTGATGCAGATAGAATAAAATTCAATAAGGACAAATGCAAAGAACTCCACTTAGGAAGAAACCATCACTTTCACACAGACAAAATGGGAAATGACTGTCTACAAAGGAGTACCATGCAAAAGGATCTAGGGGTCATAGCACAAGCTAAATATGAGTGTGTGTGACAATGTTTAAAAAAAAAAAAGGTAACCATCATTCAAGTAGTAATTCTTACATTCTACTCTGCACTGATTAGGCCTCAGCTGGAGTACTGTGTTCAGTTCTGGGTACCACAGTTCATGAAAGATATGGACAAACTGGTGAGGGTCCAGAGAAGAGCAACAAAAATGATTACAGGCCTAGAAAACAGCCTATGAGGAAAGATTGGAAAAAGTGGGGTTGTTTAGTCAGGAAGAGAAATTGAGGGGGAAGATGCATAGGGAAGTTGTGGAATCTCCATTATGTTAGATTTTTAAGAGCAGGTTAGACAAACACATGTCAGAGATGGTCTAGATGACCCTTGGTCCTGCCATGAACACAGGGCCCAAGACTCAATGACCTCTCAAGGGCTGTGTCTACACCTACCAAAAATTTCAAAATGGCCATGCTAATGGCCAGATCGAAGAATACTAATGAGGTGCTTAAATGCATATTCAGTGCCTCATTAGCATGCTGCCAGCGACGGCACTTCAAAATTGCCGCATTTTGCTCCTGCGGGGCTTGTCTACACAGGGGTCCTTTTTGAAAGGACCCTGCCAATATCAAAATCCCCTTATTCCTATGAGTTGGCCATGCAGACAAGCTGCGCAGAAGTGAAATGCTGCAATTTTGAAATGCCATGGCGGCATGCTAATGAGGCGCTGAATATGCATTTCAGCACCTCATTAGTATTCTTTGATCTGGCCAGTAGCATGGCCATTTCGAAATTTTGTTAAATATAGACGTAGCCAAGGTTCCTTCCAGGTCTATGATTCTAAGTTTTCACAGACTTATTACAGAAAAAGAAAGAAAGAGACAGCCTGATTCTCTTCCCTGCTCCATTCCATTTGCACCAACCTTGTAGCACAAAGAATACAGAAACTATTCAGCATTATCCTGCTGGCATTTGTCCTAG
The DNA here is from genome assembly GCF_033958435.1 of Carettochelys insculpta. Lineage (NCBI taxonomy): Eukaryota > Metazoa > Chordata > Testudines > Carettochelyidae > Carettochelys > Carettochelys insculpta. The sequence goes on along the minus strand of NC_134137.1, from coordinate 108,843,992 downwards.
CAGGGAGTCCCCAGAGCATACAACTGGTGTGGCTAGCTCACACGCCATTCCCTTTAGGCTAGACATAAGGATGTGGCCTAAATGCACCATTTTCTGTCTCATCCTCAGCTTGTGGAAGGTGTACCTGGGATAGTCACTAAGTGAGAGAGTTTAAAGCAGTGCTTTGGCTACACTGTATGCTGTTAACAAGAGGCCTCATATAGGACCAGCCAGAAAATGGCAAAATAGAGCAGATATTCCCCCTTCTTTGATGAAGATTAAAAGTAAAATCTCACGTCTATTCATTGCAAGCACTAAGCAAGACTGATTTTTAACTGTCTTTTACTTGCTATATCTCACTTTTGAAAAACCACTTTTTACTAACTTTCCTTTCCATTGCATAGCTGGAGCTCCAGCTATGCAGCAGCATCCAGACCTGTGCCGACTTTGGTAATCTCAGAGGAATGTACAAGGGCATCAAGAAGGCATTAGGACCCACCCAGAACAAGATGGCACCTCTGAAATCCAAATCTGGTGAAGTCATTGCTGACAAAGCTAAACAGATGGAGCGCTGGGTTGAGCACTACTCCGAGCTGTACTCACGCGAGAACGTTGTGGTTGACGCAGCCCTCGATGCCGTCGAGCTCCTACCAGTAATGGACGAACTGGATCAAGAACTGACTGTGGATGAACTGAAGACAGCCATCAACAGCATTGCAGCAGGAAAGGACCCTGGTCAGGATGGTATACTACCAGAGGTAATCAAATATGCTGCGGACACACTCCTGGAACCCCTGCATGAGCTACTGTGCCTGTGCTGGAAAGAGGGTGAGGTTCCACAGGATATGCGTGACGCTAACATTGTAACATTGTATAAGAACAAAGGAGACAGAAGCGACTGCAACAACTACCGTGGAATCTCCCTCCTAAGCATCACTGGTAAACTGTTCGCTCGCGTCATCCTTGGCAGACTCCAGAAGATTGCTGAGAGGGTGTACCCCGAATCGCAGTGCGGATTCTGCGCAGAGAGGTCTACCGTTGACATGGTCTTCTCTCTAAGGGAGCTGCAGGAGAAGTGCAGGGAGCAGAGAAAGCCACTCTACATAGCCTTCATCGACTTGACCAAGGCTTTTGACTTGGTCAGCAGGGATGGTCTGTTCAAACTGCTCCACAAGATAGGCTGTCCTCCACGGTTACTCAAGATGATCCAGTCGTTCCATGAAAACATAAGAGGAACCATCCAATATGACAGCGCATTATCGGATGCTTTCAGAATCAGGAGTGGCGTCAAACAAGGATGCGTGCTTGCTCCGACATTGTTCAGGATCTTCTTCGCACTCCTCCTGAAGCATGCCTTTGGATCTTCAACAGAGGGCATCTTGCTGCACACAAGATCTGATGGGAAACTGATTAAACTTGCAAGGCTGAAAGCTAAGTCTAAGCTGCGAGAAGTCCTCATCAGAGACATGCTGTTCGCAGACGATGCTGCTGTAGTGTCTCACACAGAAGACCAGCTTCAAAAACTGCTGGATCGGTTCTCCAAAGCGTGCAAGGACTTTGGGCTTACCATCAGCCTAAAGAAGACGAACGTACTCGGTCAGGATGTTGCTGAATCCCCATCAATCAGCATTGACAACTATATGTTAGAGGTTGTCCACGAGTTCGTTTACCTCGGGTCCACCATCACTGACACCCTGTCGTTGCACACTGAGCTAAATAGGAGGATCGGAAAAGCGGCCACAACTCTGTCCAGACTCAGCAAGAGTGTGGAATAACAAGCTGTACACTCACACCAAAATGCAAGTCTACAGAGCCTGCATCCTCAGCACCCTCCTTTATGGCAGCGAGACTTGGACCCTGTATGCCCGCCAGGAAAAGAGGCTGAACGTCTTCCACTTGCGCTGCCTCAGACGCATCCTTGGAATATCATGGAAGGACAGAGTGACCAACACCGCCGTCCTCGAGCAAGCTGGAATCCCAACCATGCACACCCTCCTCAGGCAGCGTCGACTCCGCTGGCTTGGCCACGTCCACAGGATGAACGATGGAAGGATTCCAAAAGACATCCTGTATGGTGAGCTAGCCTCTGGCAAAAGACCTCCTGGACGCCCCCAGTTGCGCTACAAAGATGTCTGCAAGAGAGACCTCAGGGAGGCAGATGTCGAGCTGGACAACTGGGAAGAACTAGCAGATGACCGCAGCAGATGGAGGCAGGGGTTACACAAGGGCCTTCAGAAGGGCGAGTTGAAGATCAGACAGCTAGCAGAGGAGAAGCGAGCGCACAGAAAGCACAATAAGGACTTGCCAGACACCCACTACATCTGCAAGAGATGCAGCAAGGACTGTCACTCTCGTGTGGGTCTTTATAGTCACAATAGACGCTGTAAATGAAGTCCTCAACTGAAACTTTAAAGGGCGCGATCCATAGTCTATGCAGACTGAAGGACGCCTACTACTACTACCTTTCCATTCTTCCACTTCAGAGGTAGATGATGGTTGTTGGTGACGCATGAGTGTGCACAAGAAAGCACAGGCATCCCCAACACTCACTGTGTGTGTCATTTCTGACGAGCACGGGGGCAGCCCTGTCCTTCCCCAGACTCGTAGGCTGTGCCACTTCAGGGGAAGGGACGGTCTTCCCCTGGGAAGCAGCGTGGTACTTCTGTGGGATGTGGTAGACACGGCAGAGTAGGGGCAGCACTGGGCTGCTGCTTCCCTCTGCAGTCCCTGAACCAGTTGCCTCTGACAATGATCCAAAATCTCTTCCCACTTACCTGTGGAAGCCTGATAAGAAAGGAAAATGGCCTTATTGTAAAGCCATGTCACATGATGATAAAGTAGATTTAATCTTGTTCCATTTTTGATGGCAATCAGATTTTAGAACAGAAATATATTTTAAAAATAATTACTTTGGTAGAAACGAACATGAAATTTCTACGTTTATTTTTATTTATTTGAGCATATAGTGGCTTTATGTTGTTTAGTAGGTAGACATTGACATTGATATGTCTTGTGCAAATAAATGCTGTATGTATGCTGTGATTTTTGGTATTCTCACTAAGTCAAGTATAATTAGGTGCTAAAAGTCTGCCACTGATTTTTTAAACCAGGGGCTGAATTCAAATTTGCCATGTTAAAAGTATCAGTTAAAAAGTAATCAACAGTATTTTTAAGAAAAAAAAATCTTTCCCACAGTAATTAACTCTATTTCTTTTTATGTATTCAACTGAACACATGTAATTGTATTTTAGCACATATAAAGCTGATGTGGAAAATTTTCCACAAGTTGTTTGGAACACTCAGTTTTCCATTCTACGTAAATGTAAGGGAAAAAGTAAAGTGCACACCCTGAAATACTTTGGCATTAAAGGCAGATTACCGACATCCTTTAGACTTAAATGAAAATAATTTCCCCACCAGAGAAGCCTTATGATACAAATGCAATTCTGTAACTCCAAATTGAAGTGAGTGCCTTCTAAACTACCTCTTTATTGTAATCATCTATATTCAAATTTTTTTGCAAATCAACACTAGAATGAGTCTTACAGTTGACTGAAATAAACATGCATACCATACAACAAAGAAAGTCATGTTTACTGTAACAATTAGATATTCTTGAGGCATCCCCCACAATTTCAGAAATTGGAGAAAAGACTATCATATTCATACCGGATACAATATAACAGGACACACTGCACCTCGGTCACCAAAATCTAAAGTAGGAATATACCATAAATATTATCCTAGCCTGTTTAAACAACATGCAACTGTGTGGGCTTCTCACAGACAAGTGTTCTTTTTTTTGTTTGTTTGTTTGGGGTTTTTTTGTTTTTTGCTATCACAATGAAACAAGAGAGGTTTAACCTGTAATAGTATAAAGTGAAGGAGGGACAGTAATAAAGGGGGAGAAATGCAAGGGTGTGAAACTAAAAATTAAAAGAGATAGCTACTACAGGTTGGACCTCCCTAGGCTGGCACTTTCTAGAGCTTACTGGAGTTGGAGAAGAGAATTTGTCCATAGGAGGTCAATATTGCCTAGCAGCATTACCAACATTTCCAGCGCTTACTGCGCTATTAAAAGACATTTATGGGTAAATTACAGCTAAATAACAGCACAGCACACTGAGAGCCACAAACTTTATGGAAACACAGAAAACTTGGCGTCCCCCATGATAAGTGGTCATCTGGCTAACTAAAATCATTCCGGATTACTGATGTTGTCGGACAAGAGCATTCCAGATTAGAGCAGTTCAACCTGCAGTACTACTTTTGAACTGGTCTTTAAAATCTTCCTTTCACAAGGCATAGAGAGATCAGAAAAACTACTTGAACTCAGCAAATGAGAAATTAGTTTGAAATTCAATACAGCAGCAAAAAGGACTGATATAATATAAATGAAGCAGCATCATATCACTGAGCGGGAAACAACAGGGCCTACCCTGAGCTACTGGTTATATGGCAGGTAGTCCTGGATCCTGCAGTGGACCTAATTAAATGTTCAATCAAACAGGGAGACAAATGGGCAGGTGGCATATTGCCCTCTTATCCAGTGTTAATGAGTTAAATCCCTGTATCTTATTTATCTATGTGTCCTGATCAATTCATATATTAGGCCATGGAATACCATCCCCCAAGTAGAGAAGTTAGGGACATTTCCAACTAGATTGGATTGAAAACTGTTTTCTACAATAAATTTCCTTACTTTGGCGAGAACATGGACAAGTTAACCTAACAGGACTATTCCATTTCAATTTCTAGGATTCTATGATTTTTAAAGTAAAGAAAATTTCATTTTCAGTGTAATCACGGAGTTTCCAGAAAATATAAAACTGACTATTGTTAATTTCTCACTTTTTGGCCATTTTCAGGGGCATCATGAGATATGGATGTGACAGATCATTTAGAGCTAGACTGAGCTTTTGCACCAAATCCATGCTGAACAAGGGGTGACATAAAGCTACATCATCCTAATAGGCACACACTTAGGCACACACTGAAGTACATTTAACAGGAGAGGACTAGGCCTTGAAACCACAGCACTCACAGCAGAAAGGGGAGAAATTAAAAGATCACACACAACTTTAAAAATAGTTCAATTCTCCCAAAGAAAACATTCCTGGTCTCTTAGGAGTGAAATTTGTTCTTCCAAAATCTTATGTTTGCCTTCCTTTCTTGATCAGCTGCCTTTAGCAGTCTAACCTGCGCACTCAATTCTTGTTTCAGATGCCTACGGACAATGTTCAAAAGCAGAGGAAAGGAGGGGGAAAAATTAAAATACAGGGGGAGACGGTCTCCACCTCCTATAGCAGGGGAGTTCAACACATGGCCCACAGAGCCTTTTCATCTGGCCTGCAGAGCCAGAAGCAACGCCATTTTGAAGGCACGAAGGGTGGCTCTAAGCCACATGTGGCTCCTGCCACTACTGCCGCTCACTCCTGGTCGGGCCCCCTGCCCTGCTGAGCTGAAAGAGTAGAACTCAATTTAATTGGTTTAACAGCTCGCAGGAGGAATCCAGCTGTTAAACCAATTAAATTGATTCCCACTATTTCAGCACTGCAGGGCAGGGAGCTGCTCGCACTGTACATGGGGGAAGGGAGTAAAAGGGCGGGGGGGGTCACAGAGCCATGCTGAGGAGACGGCAGCCCAGAGAAGGTGCAGCAGGGGGTAGCAGCAGGTGGAGTTTCTGTGGAAGGTAAGTTAATCCTGGGTTTGGGGCTGAGAGGGGTTAAGCCTGGGGGAGGGGTTTAAGGCTGGGGGTGGGGCAGTGTGGGACTCCAAGGGGTTTAAGCCTGGGCAGGGGAGGCCGTTTGGGGCTGCAAGGGGTTAAATCTGAGGATGGGGGGACAGATTTTAGGTCTATTTTGTGTTCAGCCCCCCTGGAACATGTAAAAAATTGCCATGTGGCCCCTGATGAAAAAAGGTTTGATTCCCCTGTCCTAGAGGAACCGAGTACAATTCACACACTGAAAGAACACACTACATTCTTTACTCCCTGTCCATCTGAAAGGGTTGCTCCCATGAGAGCAGGCAGATTCTGGCGACACTGTTTTCCATTACTGGAAACAAACCTGGCAGAAATTAATGCTCGAGTTCTCCTATTGCAAGAATTAGTATTTCTGCCAGATTTCAATATATGTAGTATGAAAGCAGAATTTCTCTCTTCCCTAACTACAGTTGTTTGTCATCTCATAAAGAGACAGACTTTCACTGTTCCTAATGCAGCAATGCAGGGTAATTTACAGTAAACCCTTGAAATACACGGCTTCAAGTTTTGCATAACTCACCTTAAAACAAATTAAGCACAACTAGAAGTTGCTCTGTGGCTGTCAGTCTGCATAGATGCCAGCAGGTGCGGGCATGTAGGCAGGCTAAGATCCCCTTCTCCCTGCCTTCCCCCAGACACGTGGTTGTCAGCCTGACAGTGGTGCTGCATGGAAAAGGCAGGCAGCTAGGCAGGCTAAAAGCCTTCTCCTTGCCTTCCCCCAACAGCACTGCCATAAGGCCTGGTGGGCTGTTCAGTTTCCCATGTCCCGTAAATGGAAGGGAGCTGGGAACCAAGCAGCAGCCTGGTTCTTGGCTCCCCTCCACTTCCAGAGCCAGGAAACTGACCAGGGCAGCAGCCTGGTGGAGGGCTGGAGCAGAGGGGTGCTGGGAGCCAAACTGTCCCTGGTTCCTGGCTCCTCTCCACTGGCTGGAGCTGGGGACCAAGGCTGCTGCTTTAGTCAGTTTCCTTGGTCTGCAAGGGCAGAGAAGCCAGGAGCCAGGCTGTTGCTTAGTTTCCAGCTCCCAGACATTTGGGAGACCCAGAAAACTGACCAGCTCATGCAGGAACCAAGTGGCAGCCCGGTCAGTTTCTCAGGTCCTGCAAGAAGCAGGGAGCTGGGAATCAGGCAGCAGCCTGGCTCCCAGCTCCCCTCCCTTTGCAGAGCTCCTGGCTGGTCAGTTTCCCAGCTCCTCCAAGCCCAGGAGAGCTCAGAACCCGGCTGCAGCCTGGTCCACATCTCTCCACCCACACCAACTTGCGTAAAAATTTGAATTATGCTGGGGTTGCAGGAACGCAACCCCTGTGTAACTTGAAGGTTTACTGTAGTTCCTTTCAATCCTAATGTGTGGCCTTCCAATAAACAAGTAGATTTTGCAGCACTTCTGCTCTCACCTATAAGCAAGTGGACTGAGTGAAACGCTGATGGAACACGGATGGAGAAAATGCTGCAACCTATAAAGAACTGAAGGAATTAGTTCTCTACTGGACCAAACGGAACCAGGGAGAAGAAACTCCTGCATCCCAATTCCCCAGTTTGGACGTATAGCTTTATGTTATCCTTTATTCAGCAGTGATTTGTTGCTCTGTTCAGCAGCTCAATCTAGCTCTAAATGATCAGCAGCACTATTTAGAAAATGAAGGCACTATTTTGCCTAATTATAGCTTCAGTTTATTTTGTATCATGGCCACTTTCCACTTATTAAAACAAGTAACTACATATTGCTGTTTCTACACAAACAACTTTAAACAGGTAGGTTTTAACCTAATACACTCATCCTTTGCTATATGAGCACAACTGGTTCCCAAATTTCTGCTCGTAAGCGAAAACTCATAAGAGCGACACTTCATTCCCATTAAAATACATGTAAAAGTCTCCAGTTTGTTCCAAGGGCTTGTAACTTGACATAAACCAGGTGAGTTTAGGTACTTTTCTGATGTATTTGAATAGTTTGACACCAGAAATAGGATGCAGTGTATGCATGTAGAGCAGGGATTTCCAACCTATGGGTCGGGACCCATACGTGGGTCTCATTAGATATGTTAAAGGTCTCAGCTGGAACTGCCCAGCTGGCATGTAGCTGTTAAAGAAGCCATTTGCAATTTCTTAATACTGCTGCCTCAGGCAGATATCTACCAATAGTGATAAATGCTGGAGATGACAGCTCTCTCTTTCACTAGAGATAGCAATTACCTTATGCCTAGGTGCTGAAACCTTAACACTTGAGTTAATTGCTGGGAGCAGGAGGGTTGGGGGGAAACCAAGCCTAGCAGCCCCAGTGAGGCGGCTCTTAGAGGAGGAGGAGGAGTGTCTAAGGCTGGGACTGTTGAGGGATGCATGGGGGGTCTAAGACAGGGGGAAGTTTGGGGCTGCAGGGGAGGGTCCAAAGCTGGAGGAGGTTTGTGGCTGCTGGGCGGGTTTATGGCTGGAGGCAGTTTGGGACCATGAGCGGGCAGTTAAAACCTGGCCAAGGGTGAGGCAGGTGGGTGGTCGAATACAGTAAACCCTGGAGTTACCCCGGGGTTGTTCCTGCAACCTCTGCATAACTCAAATTTTCTTGTAAGGGGAGGGGAGCCACGAACCACCAGGGCTGGTCAGTTTCCTGGCTCCCAGAGTAACAGGAGCTCGGAACCAGGGGCAGGCTGGTTCCAGTCTCCCCGTGGCTTGCAGGGCCAGGAAACTGATCACTTCATGGCTGGTCAGTTTCACGTTCCTGCCATTGCAAGGGAGGGAACCAGGCTAAGAGCCTTCTCCCCCCTCTTCCCCCAGCCTAAGGGCTGTCAGACAGCTGCATGTCTGAGGGAAAGGAGGAAGAAGGCTCCAGCTGCGGGTGCACCCCACAGCCAGGGATCCCATGGCTGGAGCTGAGCCAGCCACAGGCCTGCCCCGCCCCCTCCCCGGCCAGGGACCCCACTCATGTAAGTGGGGGATGTTCATTCACATAGCGAATAAAGGTAGGTATATATGTTCCTTGTTTTAGCAAGTACTCATAAGTAAAGAACTCATTAAATGAGGGATGGGTGCACTGCAAATACACACAGCCAGAAATCAACTGGAGCTATGCCAATTTACAATAACTGAGGATCTGGCTCCAGGCGTTTAAAATAAAATAGTTGCCACTAAATATTTAATGCTGAGTGACGGTTTCTTGGTATTTTAACTTCTGACAGAGCTAAATAGGCTTTCATGAGTCTCACAGTGAAGGTGATACACTTTCCTAAGAGAGCTATTAGGAAGCCACCACAGGGGAAATGAATGATTTCATAAATCATAGACAAGCCCTAGCTTTCTTATGGCTAGTAAATATACGTCATTTTCAACTTGATGGCGCAGCTTGGCTTCCTGTAACAATTATTCTCAATGCCTGGTCTACACAGAGCCACTCTTCAGACAGCTCCATGCTAATGGGAAGCCTCAGAATTGCAAATGGCTGCTGATTAGCATGGTCCCATGGGTCATTAGCATAGCCGTACAAGAGCTTGTTCTTGGCAGTAAAGAGAGCACGTGGACGTGCCCCTGCCAGCAAAAAGCCCATCTGTTGCCAGCCCTTATGCTTGAAGCAACTGGGGAATTAATGTGGAGAAGATAGGGTAGATGTAAGTGAAACAGGCATGAGGGGCTGGCAGAGAGGGGCTTTTTGCCAGCAGAGGCATGTCCACACAACCTCTTTACTGCTGGCACCCCACTTCTGCCGAGAGTGAGCTCTCATGTGGTTATGCTAATGAGCAGTCATTTGTAATTGTGAGGCTACTCATTAGCATGGAGCTGCCAGGAGAGCAGCTCCATGTAGACCCAGCCAACATCTTTTCATCCGTTGCATGAAAAAAAGATTGCTTCTGCTTTTTTTAATCCTCCACTTACATTGCTCGCTTCTTTCCCTTTCATCTTCTCTACATTAATTCCCCACTTTGCTTTTGATGTAGCTTTTTTTGTGTCCTTTCCCCTACAGATCCTTCCAGATGAAGACTTTGCAGCCATTTCTTTGCAGCTAATATGCAGGGTGCTATTTTATTGATTTTCTACCATTCTGCATCTATTTGTTCTGTATAATGAAAAACATTGCACAATAACTACAGAAGTGGTTAATGTGGGAAAATTACTTCACTAAGTCAAAAAATAGGTTCCACTTAGAATGTCAATATTCATGCTTAATTATAAATAAAAACAGCACATACAAACAGCCAGGAAAAACAAATATTTCTTCTCTACCATCCAGAGATTTTTTCTTTGGCATAGTGAAACTAATAGGCAAGCCAAGTTAACAGAGCAATTTGTAATTTTCATTGATGCTATATAAGAAATAAGAACCATCTCTGGGAACGTATCTACATTGTTGTAATAAATGTCCACAGAAGCAAACTAAAAGCTATTTTATTTATTTCCACATAGGAAGTCTGATATTGGTGGAACTGGAAAGGCTAATCTTTACATTAATCATTCCGCAGTTACAACATTTGGCACTGGACTCTGCCAGAACAGGTTTTAACCTCTTCAGAAGCACTGGAACGTTCGTTAAGCATAGCACTTTTTAGACTTACATAATTTCATATTATAAGGTTTATACTCCTGATTTTAATGTATTTGATCTTTATTTCAGGCTTTACAACTTACTCAAGTAAATGTTAATACATAAAAGAAAGGGATATCGCAGGTTTTATGTCAGTATCCCAAAAACATACTAACTATACTGTAAGGTCCCCATATTTGCAAACTTAATATTCATGAATTCAATTATTCATGAGCGGCAGCTTGAGGCTGCCACTTCCCAAGGCTCCAGCGGGAAGTACCAGCAGCCGCCGCTTCCCAGGGCTCTGGAACCGGGAGCGCTGGCAGCCGCTGCTTCCCTGGGGCCAGGAGTGCCAGCTGCCACCACTTCCCCGGGGCCACAGGGTGGGAGCGCCAGCAGCCACCACTTCCCCAGGGAAGGAGCACCGGTAGCCGCCGCTCTTCCAGGGTGGGGAGTGCCAGCAGCCACCACTTCCCCCAGGGCACTGAGCCCCTGCCCCCCCATAGTTGCAAAAATCAACATTTGCGAGGGCTCTGAACATGGAACCCTCACGAATGTTGAGACCCTACTGTACTATTATTATAAGTAGTAGAGAACATTAGTTTTTGCCAAAAGCATCAAATAACTGTGCACATCCATCCAACCTTCCCTTACCCTCAAATCATTCTGCAGTTTTGATGTTAAAGAGGAGGGAAAAGACCTCACAAACCTATGGCTATGTAAAATACAGTTTTATTTACTATATGGGTTTGTATTCCAAGATAAATCATATATTTAAAAATCTATAATGCTCACTTTGTCCTCTTACAATTATAAACAACATTCAATACATATCTATGTTTCTGAATGGCATTTAGACAGAGACCTATGGCAGCAGGAGGTATAAGTTTAAAAGATTAGATTTAAAATGACAACCTTGTAACTTTTGTTATTTTCTGGTAGGTACTGTAGGGTGGGGTGAGCTAACTTTTTACACTGAGACCCACTTTTTGTCCCTGCAATTAGCAGGGCCCTGCCAACCTGTCTAATGTAATCCAAATCTATGGAAATTTCAGTTATGTTCATACGAAAAAAAACCTTTCAACATGTGTAAGAAAATGAGTACTTAGAATGTGAAACTTCATCAATCAGTATATAACTGTGAATACACGTACATAAAAACAGTAACAGATTTCAACATTTTTAATTAGATGGATGAGCTCGACACATAGCAGCCAATCATGCCGTGCACCCCTCCCCTTTTGAAATTTCACACTCCCTCTCCAAGGGGAGCCCGGCCCCCAGTTTGCTCACCTCTGCTGTAGGGGAATTTACCAGGGACTAAAGAACATACACACAGTTCTACTATTTTCAGGAGTTTCACAAACACTTGTTTCACTTGAAAAGTCGTCTCCTCTCTGAGAGATATTATTAGTTCTAATAGCATTCCCTTCTGTAACTGAAGTATCTTTCAAAACAAAAGGCTCTCCCTAAATACCAATAAATGCATATGGCTCTTAAAACTACATAATTTGCAAGAATAGTCTGTACTCTATACATTTTAGCAACTACATATAATAATTTTATCACATATATGGTAGAAATCTGTTGTATACTTGTATATCCATCCTTCAAACATACGCGTTGATTTATCAGTGGCTTCAAATCAGGATCTTCAATTTCCTGTAAGACTTTGGAAAGCATTAACCTGACTACAGAACAATTACTAACACAAAATACAGTTTTCAAAGGCGTCACTTGTTCTTCACATACACATCATGCAAAGTAACATTAAAATGGTCATTCACAGTTAATTCAGAAACCTCGTTTTGTATTTGTATTATTAAATATATGAATATGATCACAGACTGTAGGTAAAACTGGATAAGTTGAGGAAACAGCCGCACCTCCCCAAAAAAAAGAAGAAGAAAAAGACATTGGCATCCCTACTATTTTTTTAAAAAATGAAGACATTGACCCATATTTTCTGTCTCTTCCCTCCCATGAGTAGTGGTAGTTCCTACTGCCAGCCAGATCATTCACGGCCAGTGCCCATCCACTAGCAGAGAGAAAGAGAGGGATGGGGGGTTGTGTTCCTACGACTGATGGTGGGCATGAGTGTAGTAGGATGGTGATCGGGCAAAACTGCAGTGTGTGGGGCTGGCTTCTCTCCAAGCTGTTCCCTCAGTACAGTCTTTGCGGCATGTCAGTTCTTGACCAACAGGCTCCCCAGACCCTGTTTGCAGCCACCACTGGCTGCTTGCAGCAATGGCCAGCGAGTGCAGGCAGGCAAGCGGGCAGCGGCTGATTACATGCCACCTCTGCTTCACCCATTCGCCCTTTACATGCTTCCTCTCTCACAGCCTTCTCCCTGCTGTGCCTATTTACCCCACCTGCCCCACTGCTCCTTCATACTCCGCTGATGGGTTGATGCTTTGTGGAGAACCAGCCCCTTGTCAGATCATGCAGCTCACCAACAGTCTGCGTGGCAAGCTCCTTCCTTCCTCTGGCTGGGATGGCACCCAGGGAAAGCCTACCTAATGCATGATCTGGACACAAGGGTCATACCTAATGGTTAGAATCAGGTGCTAAGCCTTGGATCAGAGCCAGCGCCACAGGTGAGGCATAAGGGCAGAGACGTAGAGTGAAGCAGAAAAACAAATTAGAGAAGAGTCTGAAGTAAGGAGGACAGGTATCAGGCACAGGTGGGGAGGCTGGAACTAGGAGGCGGCAGAAATGCAGGTAAGCAGAGGGAGTCCATACAGCCAGCCAACCAGGGCATTCTCTCTAACTCCAAGAACTTTGTGCGCTTCTTCCTTGTTTAAACACAGCTTTGCACAGTCAGTGATGGGGCTGGATGTTTCCCCCATCAGAGGCAGAACCCTCTGCAAGATAACACACCTGGGTTCCTTTCTATTTTTTCCAAAACTGTCCAATTCTTCTGAAGTGTACTGTAATATTACACCTTACATATAATCTGGGACTTTTTTTTTTCTCTTACGTTATGTCTCTTGACAAAAGAAGGCAGATCTCTTTCATGCACGTGACAAAAAACTGAAAATTTTTTTTGTGAATGAAAGCAGGATTATAGTTTGCTGAACAACTGTATCTTTGTAGTTTGGTTCATCTGTTAATAAAGAGCCTACCTGCAAAATACTCTTTGTTGGCATAACTGCTACTTAGCTAGCAACTTCAAATTTTAGAAGACGATATAAGACTTAATGCAGAGGCTGGAAAACAGATGGATGGAAAACTGAAATTTGAAGAACTCCATTTAGTTTCCACCACAGGCAACTGTTAACTCTTATTTACAAAGAATGTGGCATTATGGGGCTGTGCCAAAATGAATCTTAGTTTAATGCTTGATAAATATAGCCATTTTGACTTCTACTTTCAGGACACAGGCTGAATCTATTTTAAGAAAACTATAATTTAAACAATTCCAATATGTGCTAGCTTTTCATCTACATTGTCATGATTCCATGTCTTTACAACAGTCTCATTCTGAGCCACGTTATACTGCAGGCCTTGTTAACAGAGTTGTTCTTGGAGGGTGTCATGGTTTCTGTCACTCCGTAAAAGAAACCTGTGTTATATTCCGTTGCCTCATTTCAAAAGCTGTGGAGACTCAGATGTAGAACTGAGCCTAATGTCGGAAAGTCTGTTCTGGGAGGCACAGGAAGTGAAAATTTCACCTCAAGTTTAGGAAGCTACAGAACCTGAACTTTGTCTCAAGCTTCTCAACTATTATTTGAACTATTTCAATGGAGAAGGTAGTAGAAAGTAGTGCCGTTTTCATTTGTGGGTTGTGATGTTTCAGATAACAATTGTAAGTTTGATTTGCACTGATGCTAAGCCCCACAATACCGCCTGAAATAAATTGGAATTTCTGGGTCTGGGTAGCACTGGAATCAGGTACTTGGTACTGAAGGCTCACAAAGAGGTAGAAATCAATGGATGTTAGCAGCCTAACTACTTTTGAGCATTCAGCCCCAAGACTGTAGTCAATTTTCCAAAAAATGTACATTTTCATGACATATATACTTCTACATAAAGAAGAGAGTCTACCTAATCCAGCCTTATCATGCAGAGTCAGTTTGCCTGGGCGTTGTGTGACATTGATGACAAAAGCTGATGGACAAACATTTCTTTGCTCACAGAAAACTATGATTTGTATTTCCTTGGAAGGATTGAATGATTGTGATTCTTCTTGCCTGATACAGAAGGTTCTGGGACAGTCTCCCAGTAAGTTTTAAATGAAAACAATCTAATTAGATTTTAAGATAGAGCTCGATAAACTTTTGAGTGGGACTATAAGACAGGGATCCCTACAGTAATAAGAGGCTTATGCTCATCAGTCCTGGAAATCTTTTCTGGCCCTCTGTCTTTGCTCCCCAATTTCAGGCTTCACAACTTCATATAGCTGCATGCATGGGTCAGAAAGAAAGTATTTTTTTTTTTTTTTATCTCCGTTCTCTAAAGCAGAATTTCTTAAACTGCATTCCGTGAACAACTCACAGGTGCGTCACGAGGGACTGACAATTTTTGATATCATACACTGATGGCATGTATTTTCTGTTATTAAAACTAAATACAATGTTACTTCTTCATTGCTATGATAACTTGATTCAATTACTTCATTTTGATTTTACTGTATATGTTGTTGTTTGGCTGGTTTGGGGTTTTTTTCAGTCTGACAATTTTTTTTTTTTAAGATAATTTTCTTAGGTGCTCCCCACAAATATATTGTTTTGTGTTCTGTGGTCTCAAAAAGTTTAAGAAACACTGCTCTAAAGTATTAGAGATGACCATGGTTGAAGACAGACATTGGAAGAAGTAGGTTCATGCTCTGAAGCAAGCCAGCAAATTCACTTTCTCAGACGCTTCGCTGGTTGGTCTTGCCCACATGATCAGAGTTTACCTGATCACAATTATAAAGGTCCTGAAATAACTTCTGCCAATGTTCAACTGGCAGATACCACATTTTTCTGGTTTGCCTTTCTCTGCAGCATGGCACAAAAGGGGTGCTTTCTAGGATCATCTGGATATATTGTGCCATATCAGTTCTCTGCCTCTACGGCAGAGGGCATGGTAGACCATAGTCTTTCCTCTTCTCTGCCTGTGACAAACAATACTTTAGTCTCCTAAAGGCTGGTGTAAGGGAGGTCAGACTAGACATACTGGTAATTTCTTCTGGCGTTAGACTTTCTTAGGTGCTTTCTTTGTTATCTGGCGTGGGTTATATACCTTAGGTAAGACTGGGTGCTCATAAAACATAAAAAAGCTGGCAACGGTAGTTATAAATAGTCTGAGGTTCCAGCAGCTGATGACTCAGGAGACTCTCCAGGACTCAAGAGATTCTCCAGTAAAACTTGTTGATAAGAAATCAGGAAGAAGACAAGGTGTTTTCAATGCACCTGCTTATCTTTGTTCCTTGGACTGAAGACAGAGTGGTCAACAGTGGGAGCTAGAGAGCGATGTACTGTCCACCAAACAACATATTGTAGGAAAGCTGGGATAGGTATCATCTATGAAATTAGTGCAGAGTGATTTAGTCTTAAGTGGCATGCTGAATCTGGTCCAAGAGATGACTATAGGTGAGCCGTTCAGTAATGGCAACCATAATGTGATAAAATATTTGGTGGGAGGGTGAGGTGAAGAAATATCAATGTAACCCCACAGATTAGCATTTAACTTCAAAAAGGGGAACTACACAAATATGAGATTAGCTAAATGAAAATTAAAAACCATCACTAGAGTGAAATCCCTGCAACATGACTGGAAACAAAACACTTTCATAAAGGTTCCAACTACACATACCAAGTTAAAAAAATAAAAGCACTAAGAGGACCAAAAGAATGCCACAATGGCTAAACAGAGTAAAGAGACAAAAAGACTTCTTTTAAAAATTGGAAGTCAAATCCTACTGAAGAAAATAGAAAGGAGCATACACTCTTCCAAGTCAAGTGTAAAAGTATACTTAGGCCAAAAAAGAACATTTGATGATTGGTGTGCTTAAAGGGTTACTCAACAAAGACCAGGCCTCTACAAAGAAGCCATATTAATTATTTTAATTGGTCTTTACTACACAAGATGTAAGTGTGGGGCTGAAGCACCACACCTCTGCCATTGTTTTTTAGTAACAAATCTGACAAACCGTCCCTGACTGAGATGTTAATAGAGAAGGTTTTGGAATAAAATAATAAACTGAACAGTAATAAGGCACCAGGACCAGATAAATTCACCAAAGAGTTTTGAAGCCATTCAAATATGAAATTGCAGAACTACTAACTGTGGTATTTCAGCTATTATTTAAATCACCATCTGTGATCACGAGTGGCAGATACTTAATGTGATGCTGATTTTTTAAAAACAATAAAACAAAACAAAACAAAAAACCCACACACACATACTCCAGACAGTTACAGACAGCTAAGTACCGGTCAAATTGAACAAATGAACATGATGTGCCACAGATGATGTGCCAGATTTTCTAAAAGTCTCACCAACCTGTTACAATTCTTTAAAGTGTCAACAAATGTGTGGACAGGGATGATCCAATGCAGAAAGTATGCTCAGACTTCCACAAAGCCTTTCACAAGGTCCTACACCAAAGGCTTTTAAGCAAAGTAAGGAGTCTTGGGGATAAGAAGCAAGGTCCACTTATGGATCAGTAACTGGTTAAAAACAGAACAAATGGGTAGGAATAATTTGTCAGTTTTCACAGTGAAGAGGGGTAAACAGCAGGGTCCCTCAGGGATCAGTATTAGGACCTGAGTTGTTCAACATATTCATAAACAAGTTGGAAAAACAAGACAAAGGTGGTAAAGTCTGAAAACATACAAAATAACTCAGTTAAGTCCAAAGCTGACAGGGTGACCAGGCAACAAAAAAACCAGAATGTTGACAAATGCAAAAACATTGGAAAACAATCCCAACTATACATACAAAATGATGGGGTCTAGATGAGCTGTTACTGTTCAAGAAAGATCTTGGAGTCAGTGGCACTGACTGGTGCTACGGGCAAGATGGAAGTGGGATCCCAAACCTCTGACCCACGTGGAGTGGAGCCAGGGGTAGAAAGGGTAGGGCTTGGAGCAGTCAGCCCTGGGCCCCACATGTTCCCTCTGAGTGGCACACTGTGCTCTACCCACCACCCCCGCAGCCCTGGCTCCAACCCCCTGGCCGGCCTCAACCCCCGCCGCAACCCCCTGCTGCCTGGGTCCAGCCCCCTGCAAGCCCCAACTCAACTGCACCCTCCCACTACCCCTCCCACCCTAACCCATCCCAAGCTTAACTCCCGTTCCCTCCCAGGGCCCCAACCCAAGCCCTCCCTGACTTAGACAAAATTCAAGGTACACGAGGGTTGCGTGGAACATGACCCTAGCATACCTCAAGGAATTACAGTATAAGGGTATTTCCGACTTACGACCAAATCAAGTTATGCCCAGTTGTTCAGAAAGTAATCCATTTGTAAGTCAGAGACTATCTATATATAAATGCATGGTATGCCCAAATCTTGAATACTAAATACAATTCTGGTTAACCCAGTCCAAAAAAACTGGATACATTAGAATTGGAAGAAGTACAGAAAAGGGCAATAATGATTAATAGTAGGGAACAGCTTTCGTGTGAGGTAAGGTTTAACAAGATCTGGATTGTACAGCTTGGAAAAAAGATGACTAGGGAGGGATCTGAGAGAAGTCTATAAATCCTGCATGGCATGTAGAAAAAGTAAATAATAAAGTCTTGTCTACCCATTCACATGACACAAGAACAAGAGGGTTATTCAATGACATTAACAGCCAGCAGATTTAAAACAAACAAAAGGGAATACTACACAGGTGGGTATTGTGAAGGCCAAAAGTATACCTGGGTTCAGAAAAGATTTAGATGAGTTCATGGCAGAGAAGTCCATTAATGATATTAGCTAAGATGGCCAGTAAAGCAACCCCATGCTCTGGGTGTCCCTAACCTCTGATGTCTAGAAAACGGTACTGGATGACAATATGATCTGTCAATAAAATTCTGTTCCTCTAAAGCATCTGGCACTGGACACTGTAAGAAGTCAGGATACTCGATTACATGGACTATTGGTCTGACATAACAAAGCCATTCTTAGATATTTATTAATCTGGCCAGCAAATAGAAACCTGACCTGCCCCTGCTGTAAACTTGGTGTGCTATCTGCAATTAAGACAGCACTTGTGGTTAGCATGTACATGGAAGGTGCATAGAATCATAAAGCTGAAAGGCACCTTAGGAGGTCATCTAGTCCAGCCCTCTGCCAAAAGCAGGATCAAGCCTAACTAAATCATCCCAGCTGGGCGACTGGGAGCTGGGCATCCCTGGACGTCATAGAGGGACCCTCCAGTACGTACATGGAGGGGCACGCACCCGCTCCGTAGGGTGGGGGTCATGCAACAGGTAGTTGCCTGCACACAGGACCAGTGGTCCTGGGCGCACACATGCCAGCCCACCATGTTATGCGGCACACTGTGGTGGTCCACCAGCGATGCCCAGCACCCACCCCCAGTGGATGGCGTCACAAGCCGCACATGGGCAGCAGCCGCTCTGTGCTGAACAGCACCTGTGGACTGCATACCACAGGCTGAGATGGGCCACCCACACGAGAGAGCCCTAGATGCACCCCCACTGGACAGGATGCCCAGCCCCTGGGGGGTGGGGCAGTGCCCCTTGCAGGGGGGTGGGCCACAGCCAGATCCCTCTCCATCCAGGGCACATTACTGACATGCTGTCCCCTTCTCCATACAGCCGCACCATCCGTGCAGCGGGAGAGCCCAGTGCGATCCCTCGTCCCAGAGAGCCCCCCCCGGTGGACATCGGAGGCAGCCGGACACCACCCCACATGGCACACTGGCAGGCCCATGGCCAGAGGGCTCCCCTGCCAAGCCGAGGAGGACCAAGCCAGCCAGTGCCAGGCCAAAGTGGCTGAGCAGCACCTGTGGGTTGCTGAGACGGAGATGGAGTGGTGGAAGAAGAGGCTGCTGCAGACCCTCAAAAGGTACTGGCCAGACCCTCTGGGACCATGCAGCCAATGCTGCCTGCCTCTTGGACCCCGCTGAGCCTGCCCCCACTGCCGCCACTCTCTGGGCCTTACGTGCCAGTGCTCCCCACACCCGGGGAGGCAGGGGCTCCAGGGGCCGACAGGGCTCATGGCCCACCACCCCTGCACTCCCAACCCTCTTCCAGGTTAAGTTCCCCCCACCTGTACATAGTTCATAACACATAGTCTCAATAAATATACAGTTCACCACTCCGTGCTGTGCTCCTCGGGGGGGATGGTGGGTGGTGGATGTGTGGGTGGGGTGTCGGTGGGGTTGGTGGATGTGCGTGGGATGTGGGTATATATGCGGGTCAGAAGTGGCCATTGGCAAAGGCTTGCCTGAGGGTCTCCCTGATGCGGTGGCCATCCCAGTGGGCCTGGTGGAGGGGGGCGGTGCCCGGCTGCTCATAGCTGGAGCCAGATGGAGGGGTCCCCTCCCCCGGGGACATAGGCATCCCCCTTTCCCTCCATAGCACCATGGAAGACGCAACAGGGGCCCACCACCTGGGGCATGTTGAGGACTCCAACCTCCAGCCATGTGTGGAGGAACCTCCACCTCTCCTTTAGACGCCTGAAGGCCCGCTCCACAACGTTCTGGGCGTGGTTAAGGCGCTGACTGAATGTCTCTGGGGTGAGATTGAGGTGTCCCGTGTATGACCTCATGAGCCACGGTTGCAGGGGGTATGCCGCATCTGCCACCATGCAGAGTGGCATGGTGACATCCTCCACCACCAGGATCTCCCACGGGGGGATGAAGGTGCCGGCCCCCATGCGCCAGCAGAGCCCAGAGTTCTGGAAGACCCAGGCATCATGGGTGCAGCCAGCACAGCCCATATAGATGTCGGTGAACTGGCCCCTCGCATTCACCAGGGCCTGGAGAGCCACTGAATGGTAGACCTTCCTGTTGAAATACTTGCCAGTGCTGTGTGGTGGGACACAGATGAGGATGTGCGTGCCATCCAAAGCACTGATGCAGTTCGGAAAGCCCAGGTCCTGGAACCCGGCGACGGTGTTGTCCAGATCCCCCAGGTGGACAACCTTATGGAGCAGCATTGTGTTGATGGCTCTGACGACCTGCATGTGGGGAGGGGGGACACGTGCTCTAGTGCAGGTGTGCCGGGCCGTCTCTAACACGCCTCAGGCCCATTCTGCCCCCCTCCCATCTGGCTCCAGCCCCATACAGCCCCCTTCCATCTGGCCCTTGCAGCGGTGGGTCCTCTCGTCTCAGCCCCTCCACCTACCCATGGGGGATGTGTTCCCCAGCCCTACCTTACCTCCATAAGTCCCACGGAGCGGTAGGAATCCAGGGTGGCCAGCGTCCAGATGGCGATCCCGACCCGTTTCTCCAGGGTGAGGGCTGGCTGCATGCAGGTGTCTTGGTACCAGAGTGCAGGGGCGAGCCAGTGGCAGATCCTCTCAAAGGTCTGCCTCGACATGCGAAGTTCCGCAGCCACCTTTCCTTGCCCCACTCCCCTCACACCAGGAACTCACACCAGTTGGTGCTGCTGGGGCAGGTCTAGAGGTGTCGAGGCACCCGGGGTGGTGCCCAGTGGTGTCCTGGCTGCAGGACCCCATGGCCCCAGGGGGACCACCTAGCCACCCGATGAGATCGGGTGCAGCTGCAGCGATGGTGCACAGCACTGCCAGCAGTGCGTCCATGACGAGGGTGTCCTCTTGCAGGAGCTGTTGCTGTACCTCCATCTTGAGCACAAGTGAGCTCTGCTGGGCTGGGAAAAGCTGGGGAGCACTCGGCTCCTGTGGAGTGGAGGGCGGGCAGGGGGGCCTTTAAAGAGAGCGGCTGACTGCTGCCCCAGAAGGGCTTGTTGGCCATGGGATCCCATCCATGATGTTTCCTGCCTCCCCTCTTTTGAAAGAGGGCTTGGAGCCGTGTGGACGTTCTCCTTCAAAAGACCGCAGCAGCACTTTGAAAGAGCGGATCGAAATGTCAATCCACTAATGGCATCGGGTGCTCCCTTTCGACGGCCGCTATTTCGACTGCCAAAAGTCAATTTTAGCCCTTTCGAAAGGGGACGCGTGTAGACCCAGCTTTGGTGAAACAGTTTTTCCTAATGTCCAACCTACACCCCTCCCTCTGTAACTTCAGACCATTGCTCCTTGTTCTGCCATCCATCACTACTGAGAACAGCCTCTCTCCATCCTCTTTAGAGCTCCCCTTCAGGAATCTGAAGGCTGCTATCAAAGCGCCCCTCACTCTTCTCTTCTGCAAACTAAATAAGCCCAAGTCAGCCTGTCCTCACAGGTCATGTGCTCCAGCCCCTTAAACATGTTTGTTGCCCTCTACTGGACCCATTCCAATGCATCCACATCTTTTCTATATGGGGAGCCCAGAACTGGTCGTAATACTCCAGATAATGCCTCATCAGTGCTGAATAAAGGGGAATAACTTCTCTAGATCCGCTGGAAATGCTCTTCCTAATGCCCAATAAGTCACTAGCTTTCTTGGCTACAATGGCACACTGTTGACTCATATCCAGACCCTCATCCACCATAATCCATAGGTCCTTTCTACTGCACTGCTACTTAGCTAGTTGCCACCAGCCTGTAAAAATGCTTTGGATTCTTCCATCGCAAGTGCAGGACTCTCCACTTATCCTTGTTGAGCCTAACCAGACTTCTTTTGGCCCAATCCTCCAAATTATCTAGGTCACTCTGGACCCTATCCCCACCTCTGCCCCTAGCTTAGTGTAATCTGCAAATTTGCTGAGGATGCAATCTATCCCCTCATCCAGGTCATTAATAAAGATGTTGAACAATACCAGCCCTAGAACCAGTCCTTGGGGCACTCCACTTCAAACTGACTGCCAATCAGACATTGAGCTATTGATCACTACCTGTTGGGCTTGACCATCTAGCCAGCTTTCTATCCATCTTACAGGCCATGTATCCAACTCAT
The DNA here is from genome assembly GCF_033958435.1 of Carettochelys insculpta. Taxonomy (NCBI): domain Eukaryota; kingdom Metazoa; phylum Chordata; order Testudines; family Carettochelyidae; genus Carettochelys; species Carettochelys insculpta. Next base: position 108,821,784 of record NC_134137.1, on the reverse strand, counting down.
ATTTCCTTAACTTACGGGCAAGGATGTTGTGGGAGACTGTGTCAAAAGCTTTGTTAAAGTCAATATATATCACATTCCTTGACTTTCCCATGTCCACAGGGCCAGTTACCTCATCATAGGAACTTTTCAGATTGGTCAGGTGGGACTTGGTGTATCCATTTTGACTACTCTTGATCACTGTACCCTCTTCCAAGTGCTTCAAAAAGGATTTCTTGAGGATCCCCTCCATTACTGCCCCACGAACTGAGGTAAAGCTCACCAGTCTATAGTTCCCTAGATTGTCTTTCTTTCCTTGTTTAAAGATGGGCACCACATTTGCCTTTTTCCACTCATCTGGGACGTCTCCCTATCTCCATGATTTTTGAAAGATAATAGCCAAAGGCTCTGCAATGACATCTGCCAATTCCCTCAGTACCCTTGGATGCATTAAGTCCAGACCCATGGATTTGTGTGCATCTAGCTCTACTAAATAGCTCTTAAATTGTCCTTTCCCCATCTAGGGCTGCCCACCTCCTTCCAATACTGCAGTGTCTAGTGCCATAGTCTGGGAGCTGACCTTGTTAATGCATATGAGGCAAATTTCAAAATACTTTTGTGTGTTTCTTTGTATCTATCTTTTACAGCCTTGGGGACTATAAGGAAGTAAAGTGTATCAAGTCTGAGTCAGATACCGAATAAGGCCTTTTAAAGTATTTTGTATTACAGCATTATTGAGTTATTAAAACAATGTGATTTGCAGATTTTTTAAGCACTGGAATTATTGCTGCTACTATTTTTGAGATAGAATCCTTGGGCAGGCTTTTCCCATGGCAGAAGTCTTTGCATCCCAGCCAGTTGCCATGGAAATGAAAAATCCTCACAGTGAGTATAGGTGAACAAAGGTGCATTTAGAATCCCTTTTCCAGCCAAGAGTCAGTGATCCATTTCAACATACAAATAAAAAATATGGATTGACTATTTCCTGTAAAGTGACTCCAAAGGAAATTAAGAAGTCCCATTGACAGGATGGTTGAGTTTCAATAGAACAGCATTTGAGCAGAAATATCTTAAGTTAAAAAGGTCATCCAAAATTCTTAATAAGCCTTGTCACATTAGGCTAGAGTATTACTACCTAAACTGTTGAGTCTGGTTCTGTCCCCACTGCCAGAAGGTCAAAGTAAGGCTTTGAAACAGGGTTACAGTACCAAAGAATGATCAAAAACATTAAGAAAACAGCCTGTAAAAATAAAAAAACAACAAATAATAAAAATAAAATGTCTGCATTCCATTTCCAGACTTGCCAAATTATTTCTTTAAAAGATTAAATCTATTTATATTCACTGATGAGAGCTGTAATCTATCAGTAGGTAAATAGAAAATTTCAGGTCCCAAATGTGTTAATAAAGCAACAACTTTATCAGGAACACTAAAATTTACTTTTTATTGTTCATCATGTTCATTCCATCAGCAAACACCATCACTGAATTAAGACTTATTTCCTCAAAGCAATCCAGGGGATTTTGATGCCCAATTCCCATTTGGTTTTACAGTCAAACATATAACATATAAACTGAATCCTCTCTGCAAACAATATAAAACATACACTCTCAAACTTCTCTACATACCAAGAAGTCCAAAAAAAGTTAATTATTGCTATCAGAGTGGTTGGTCTACTATAGCAGCTTTAACTGGAGATTCATCAGAGTGATACAATAACATTCCTCCAATGGGGCAAAACTGTCATAACAAAAATTCTTGACTTAGAGTACAAACCGCTAGTACACAAGAACAGAGCTGCTCCAACAGTGAAAAAGCCAGAAAGTGATCACAGTAAAGAAGGAAGCAGCTGATGGAGCTGCTCAGGAGACAACCAAATAGATTGGATAGGTGAAACAGGAAACAGCAAAAGGAGGACTGGAATGAAGATAAAATGAAAGGGACAGAGCAATACCTTGTACAGCATATAGATGTAGGATTTGGAACCATATAACATGGGGGACTAGCAACACTGACTGTTATTAATCTTATTCTAAGACTCTGCTTTCAGTACAAATAACAGATTTCATAATTTCAAAAAAATTAAGTGAGAAAAAAAATATGCTGTTTTGCCCAGTTTATCTAGTGCTCTTTTCCTTCAAGAAGTTTTCACATCACTATGCTCTGAAGTAAGAGACTTGAAATTTCACAGAGTTGCCTTTGTATCAGGGATTTATCTTTTACCATCTCCATGGGAAAAAAACATACCCACACTATCGCAAGTTGTAAAATCCTTGAAAAAATGGCAGTTTGCACATGCTCAGAAGAGATTTGCTATAGCTTAACAACTAAAATCTCCAAATAGTCTGTCTGAACAGGGCATGCTTCAGCTTGAGGCAGAGCACGTCTTTCCCTACAACTGACAGACCTGATGTGTCAAGGTGCAGAATGAGAACTAGGGCTGGCTGGGCAGAGATATAGGGGCAAAATGCTGTAGGAGAAGTAGTTGGAGGGTAAAACTGGAATTAGACAAGGAGCCCATGGAAGGAAACAGTATTGTGAAGCTCATGTGGACTGGAGGCTGGGATGAAGAAAAGTTAAATATCAGATAAGGCACTGAAGTGAGGAGCTGGGACTGGCTGGGAGACTGCAGTTGTAGTGACAACCAGGATTGGTTGTACAGTGAGACTGGAACTGTGATGATACGGCTGAGGATGGGAGACTAGGTTGGACTAGGAAGTAGAATGGGATAGGGACAATTCGACAGGTGGGGAAAAAACAGTCCTGGCACAGAGACAAGTTTGAGGGGACAGGCAAAGGGCCCTTCCCATTGCTACACTCCTGACTGTGACTGAAGTTTAAAAACAAATTAATCTTTAAAAACCTAAAATTGTTCTTCGAACACCACTGCCCCATATATTGCCACATGCTACCCTCCGGTGAGTCAATATTTATTTATGGCAAATAAAACATCATCATACTAGAATGTCAATGCTGCACAGCAGGTACTCTGGTTTCCTGGTTTGCCTGTTTGATATACACTCTCACACCATAGTGCCACAGATGCGATTCAGGAGTCACAGAGAAACACTGCTCTAGGGGAACATTCAAGACAGCTGATCTTCACTACCAAAAGCAGCCAGTTGGGGCTGTGAGTAGGCTGAGAATTTGACCCCTTTTCTGAGGCATTTCCAACCACTGATATATCTAAGTATCAGCTATTTAACAGTTACATATTAATTCAGCAAATATTTATGACCCAAAGTATTTGCAATGTTTCTCATTCTAAGATAAGGAATGCTGTAGCAAAGGTATATATAGCTGTGGAGACAATGCTCTTCTGGCAGCAATTGTGCTTAAGTAACAAATATGATTAATCCAGTAACCGGTAACAAATTCATCCAGTAACAAATATGATGAATCCAGTAACCGGTAGTCCTTAATCTTTATTTCTATCCTGTTACAAAAAGCATTTCCTGTTTTATTAAAACATTGTTTACATTCATATATTTCTTCAGTTAGCTTAACAGCCAGACATATAGCTGTCCCACTAGTCTGATATAGCAAGCTCTATTAAATAGATTCTGACTTCTACCAACAGCCAACACTGATACAGAGTCAACTCTCATGAACAAAGCTATGTTTTCTTAATAATAACAGTTGTATAAACATAAGGTCTTCTCAGTTAAAGGGAAACCAACATCAAAAAGCAGTAAAACATGGAATCCTACACCCTTCTTTCTTTGAAGAAACACGTTTGAAGAGAGGTGTTTCTAGTTATGGGTGAATGAAATGAGAATTCAGCTGCAACAAACGGACATCCAGTCCTATGAAAGACTAATTAGATCCATCTGAGAAGCTGTGTCTAAAACTGCTTCACATATTTCAAAGGAAAGCTCTAGTCTGTCTTTTGAGAAGACTACATCAAAACATTTAGTCACAGCTGACGCACATCTAACCATTACAACAGCATTATTTTTATCAACCATAAAAATTACATTAAAGTAATGTTAATAGTCTTCTTTGCATTGAAAAAAGCAAGAAAATTTAGAGCTAAGAAAGAAACTCCAGGCTGAAACTACCCTATACTTCCTCCCTGCACCCTAGCCCCTATGTGCCTACGAGTCAGCGATCCCAGATGTGAAGCATGAGGCTGCCTATTGGTTTATGTTCATATATACTGAGACAACAAAATTAAAGTTGAAACTTCAGTCAGCAGTTGCAGATTTAAACTGCTGCTTTTGTGGATTTAAGCCAGGCTCTTAACATTATGTTAACATGCTTTTCCCTACAACTACTGCTGCTGCTGCACCAGCAGGAGGAGCTCATAACTCTTTTCATCTATTCATTCTACAAAATTATGGTTCTTTTTCTTTTAAAAGAAAAAAAAATGGTCTTGGATACAACTTGGTGATGAAAAAGGTTCCTAGAGATATTTTACTTATGATTTGTTTTAGGAATCCTGAATTAATGACATATTACTTTTAATAAAGTATCATAGTCATAATCAAAACATAAATAAATAAAAACAAAATGCCCTCACCCACAAGAAGTTTACAATCTAATAACAAAAGACCAAAAAGAGAAAGGAAGACAGTAGAGACACAATAAATATAGTTCTACCCAAAGACAGGATTTCTAAAAAAAGCAAAATGTTATAGTTTCATACATATTTTACTTAGATTTTACTTTCAATGATTGAAACTCTTGTCATTCCTAGTTTGTAAAATCATGTGCATTTAATGGTACCTGTTCTATCACAATTATCAGTGGGGTAGCCATGTTAGTCTGTATCCGCAAAAGCAATTTCTCTGTCCTGTGGCAGATCTGTTAGTCTATAAGCTGCCACAGGACTTCTCTTTGTTTTTGTTATATCACAGAAATTCACCCGAGGGTAACTAAGTATATAAGCAAGGGCCTTCTTATGTTGTCTAAAAATTTACAAACTGACCAATGGTAAGCTTACTTAACATTATAAGATATCATGCTTCAAAATTTCACTTAAAAAGATGACTGTGAAAGTTATGAAAGAAAAAAAGAGCTGGAATGCTGTGGGAGAAGGGGCAGCCACCAGGGAGTCCAGGGACCTCAAGTGCAGCCCTGGTGGGCTACACGAGGCCCACGTGGGCTACACGAGGCCCACGTGCTGCAGGTTGCCCATCACTGCTCAAGAGATATTGTTTAAAGTAAATACTTTTTGTTTTTTTTTTTCCAAAACTGAACATATATAGATTGATCCAGAACAATCCGGAGCAATTGCTAAAGTGAAAGTCATTTTTACACCTTCTAACTACATTTTGTTGACAAAGTGACTTGATGATGGTACACAAATAGTATTATTGGCTTTCTGAAATACTTACTAGACTAAAAGAATAAATTATATAGCTGTGGTGCTAATAGTAAAAAGCTGAGGTGCTCTTGAGCAACCAGTTCAGAGAACAGTGGAAAAAGGTACTACGGTTAGCATTAACTTTGCATCTGATGAAGCGGGTCTTTGCCCACAAAAGCTTATGCTCCAAAATATCTGTTAGTCTATAAGGTGCCACAGGACTTCTTTTTGTTCTTACTTGCGTCACAAACAAAGAGAAAAGACAATTAAGGAAGCAGTAAAATAGTTCCAAATAATTCAAGTTGGATGTTCAGCATGTTAAAGGAGAAATTCTAGATAAATCAGAGAAAAATGACAACAGATCACTCCCCAACAAAATGCCATGCCTTCTTCAAACTCTGTCCCATTAACAAAATGGTGGGGAAGCAGAAGATAATAATTTCAGCTTACACTTTCTTCAGTGAAACTCCATCTCATCCTCTAACTCCCTCCTTCTTTCAAACCATTCTCAGGCAGCAGGTGAGGTTAAGCAAATAGCTATATAAGACAGAAGATCAACAAAAGATCCTTATAGCTATTACACAAAGGGCTTTCAAGAACATTACACTTCCAAGCTGAGCCACTGAGCATAATTTAGGGCACTATATATTAATAATGCTACTGAAGCAGTGCACTTTAGGATACTTAAAATCAAACTGAATGTTATTAGATAACATTTTATTGTTTGATAAAAACAGAAGTTCAGCATAGGATTTAAATTTATACAGTTCAATGAGGTAGATAAGAAAACTTTTGAAAAAAATCTCATACCTGCCTCAATTAAGAAAGTTTAGTGGACTACTTTGTAACATGACAATTTTTTTAAATGTGGGATGGAACTTATACAAATAGCTAAAAATTACCCAAGAAATCTACACAAACTGCAATCTTGCATACATTAAAAAAAAGGAGTTGAGTACTTTCAAGGAAAAAGAATTCCTAAAAATATTCTGTAGGCAGGAGACCAGAATGAGCAACTTTCATGCCAACAGAAGTTATACTCTGATACACATTTTCCTTATCTATTTTATATTTTATTTTAAGTTAGTTATTTTATTTTAAAGCTGTTGCTGGGCTATCCCTCATTGAATTAATTAACTTTCTATATTGGGGTTTGAGACACAAATTGATGCCTAGTGCCAAAGGAAGCCTGAAACTAACCGTGTCAGGACAGTACGTCTAGGTATGAAGTATTTTAAATGCACAGTAAGAAGTAATTATACAAACTAGTACCTAAAAACATTTTTGAAAGAAGAATTTAAGCATCTTGGACAGTTGCGCACCTACAGTGATGACATATTAGTATGTGACTGTTCAAGTGAATCACTGGCATTTTGTAAAGTGCAGGGAAAGTTTTTCTGCTTATAGCTGTAAACTGATCAGTTCTCCCTTGTGAAATATACCTGACCCCTTCTACTTGTGCCCTCAAATCTGCTGCTTCCCTTCATTCAAACTAACAAAGGACTCTAACTAAAAAGAAAAACAGTGACAGGGAAAAGCCTATTTTCACATAAAGAACACATTAATTACCTTAGATTATTAACATTTTCCCCTAAATATTCTTTTTTTAACTCTTACAGATTTTTGGCAATTACACCTAGTGGTACATCTCTAACATTCTGCCCTCACACCCTAGTCATGTATGCCTAAAGTTCACCTTCCACAATGGCATTAACTATAAATTATATTAATAGTAATAGTCTCATTTATTTTTATTTTAGCTTTTAAATTAAATAATTTATTTTAGAGAGGCAGGTCTGGGAAACCTGCTATATATTTATATAAATATGACATGAGTATGGGAGAACCCATTAGTTATCTGAATATTCTATGGCACATATATTTGTGTTTAATACATTAAATGGGGGTTGGGGACACGTAAAACTATTTTATGTATAATCTACATTTTATATTATACTATACGTTTTCATTTTACAATATTTTATAAACTTTGTCACAGTTGATGTGATTTTGGCTGATTTTAAAGGATATTTTAAACAAACAATATCTTCAAAATAATTTAAAAATCCATTGTACCTTTTAGTAACTGGATTTGCAGCAAATGAACACAGGATTACATCATGCTTTTAATTAATTACATTTTTAATTTGAGACTTAACCATAATTAATTACACATGCATACATTAACTAATTCAGGCATACAGCTACTTAATTACAATATATTGACAACACAGGATATGGTCAATTACTGACAACAGCATGTTGTCTGTAAAATTGTATATATTAATAATAATCATGACTCCAGTTCACAAGACAAACTTATGCATGTATCTTAATACTCTCAATTAGATCCACAGTAGTAGCTTTGCTCTTGAAAATGTTAATATGTATTTAAGTGCAACTGTCCACCTAAGTAGACATGTAAAACAAGTATCTTGTTGAAAAATGTAAGCTGTTCTCCTAAATAACCATGCCTTTAATATACATTCATTAAATAAATGTCATTATGCTGAACAAGTCATACCTGGTTCCCACATAAATTCACTTCTATATCCTTTTGCTTTTCCTGAATTTAAGAAATGATTCAACACAATGAAAAAATATAACACTATTTTAACAGTGATCTGAAAACATAATCTGAGCTGTTATCCATTTTATTTTGAGTTTTGATTTACACAGACCCCTACTGGGAATAGATCAAGTTTCCATTTGTTAGATGTGACTCCCAAACTACTTCACCTTGTTCACGTGACTTTGTTTTACAGCTTACATTTGACAACGCTACAGTGATAAGAAGCTACTCTGTAAATGAAAACATCTGGAAATTCTCTGCCATATAAATGGAGCGGGTGAGGTTAAGCCATGTGTATGTACCTGCTAGAGCAAAGAAAAGTCCTAGAGGGATGGAGCAAATATTCAAATGTGATAAAGGAGAAAAATTATTGCTAACTGCAAAGAAATGCTTCAGAGTAGCTCTCACATACTTTGAACACAGGGAACTTGCAAGATTAAAACAAAGAATGAGGCAAATTTTATATAAAATTACCTTACCAAGATATATCTTAAAATATATGTAATAGTATATTGCATAGCTGCAAATCCTTTGTTAATTTGACAGACGAATGCATCTGACAAAGTGGGTCTTTGCCCACAAAAGCTTATGCTCCAAGAAATCTGTTAGTCTATAAGGTGCCACAAGACTTCTCATTGTTATTTTAAAAGAATATCAACATACATTGTGAAATATGAGCTGTAAGCAGGCAACAAAGAAGATTGTACACCCTTTTGGGCAGAACTATAGCATTTAATATGTACTCCAAAGCAACTGACATATTTATGGGCACTGTAAAATTCTAAATAACAAAAGAGTGAGAAAGCAGTGTTCTTTCTAAAGTGTAATTACTGATGATGTCCACTGGATTCACCCTTAAATTTTTGTGAAGTTAGTGTGTGTAGCCAAAAACAATAATAAAATCCTCCCCATTCTGCCAACATCTTCGCCATAATAAAGATACTAATTCAAACTGTTCTGTTGTTTTCTGGTTCTGGAAATATTCATAACAGAAAGAAAGAAATACTGAAAACTACTGAGGGAAAAGAAGAAACGGTGGGTTGTAGAAGTGAAAAGAGGACACGCACAATCATGTAATTATTTATCTTTCACTCTTTTGTTCCTCACTGAACCCTTTATTTTGCAACAGGAAAATTATAGGGTGGCGAATTCAATAAATTAAAGCTCAGAAGATTCTGGACTACTGTATTTAAAATTCTCCCTTGTTTATATCTCTTTAAATTTCTCTATCATTCTCATTACTTTTTCTTATAAAATAAAACTAAATTAAGCTTTCCGTGATGAAAGACTCTCACCAGCCATCAGAGAGGTAGCCATGTTAGTCTGTATTTTCGAGCACAACAAGGCGTCCTGTGGCACCTTATAGACTAACAGATGTTTTGGAGCACAAGCTTTTGTGGGCAAAGACCTGCTTCGTCAGCTGCATGAGTGGTGGAAGACGGTCAGAGGAGTATTTAAAATTTGACTCCATCAACCAAGGATTAAACAGAGGCTGGGAGTGGTTGGCCCTTACAAAAGCAGCTTCTCTGCTCTGGATGTTCACACCTCCACATTAGAATCTGACAATGGGCCACATCCCCCTTGACTGATCTGACTTGTTTTCTCCTCTCTTGATGTATTCTACTGATAATGGGCCATTTCCACCCTGACTGAATAAACCTTGTCAGCTGTAGCCCTCCCTTTTACTGAGACCCCCCTCTTTAAACACCCTCTGAACCACCCCCCTCCACTCATGCATCTGACGAAGTGGGTCTTTGCTCAGGAAAACTTATGCTCCAAAATATCTGTTAGCCTATAAGGTGCCACAGGACTTCTTGTTGTTCTCACTAGATATGACATTCACCCACAATGCAGAGGGTCAGTCCAAAGCCCTTCACATCACTTATACTGTGCACAGCACCTACACAGATGGTCTCTTGGCAAAACAGCTGAACAGGACACTCCCTATTTGCAGCTTAGGGTTCCCAACTGACTGAAGCTATTCCAGGAGATGCTTTCCCCAACATGATTAATTTCATTTTTTTAAAAAATATCCTTTTAAAATCTCCCTGGTTGCTTTCAGCTGTCCCCAAGAGATTGATGCTGATTCCAGGAGATTCCAGGCCAGTCATGGAAGTTCATAACCCTGTTCATAACATAAGTGTCTTCACACTGGCTTTCAATAGCGTGGTGTCCAGTCAGTCCAGGACAGCTGGCAACTGTCAAAGGCTCATGAAAAGACACGGGGGGGGGGGGGAGGGGGCACATAACTCATCACTCAACCCTAAAAACTGTTCCAGCGCCACGGCACTATGCTGGTGCACAGAGGCTATGTCTAGATTTCAGCCATTTGTTGACAGATGTCTTCTGACAAAACTTCTGTCGACAGATTGTGGCAAAACTGCCAAGCGGATCGCAATAGCAATCCCCTCTGTCAACAGAGAGTGGCTGGACTGTCCAGCTGCTCTTTGACAAAACAAACAACTGGAAGCAAAGCACGCACGGCTGCCTGATGTCCTGTGAGCCCTGTCTGTCAACAGGTGGCCCCCCAGAATGTCCAGGCTGTCTTTCTATTGACAGATCTCTGTCAACAGAGGCATTATGCCTTTTGAGAAGTGGGATTAAGACTGTTGACAAAAGTGCTGCGTTCTGTTGACTTATTGTCGACAGAATGCCTTAGGAATCTGGATGATCCACGGATTTTGTCGACAAAACCTTCGAAGTGTAGGCAAAGCCAGAAGGTTTGAAAAATGGTTGTTGATATCATGATGATAGAATAATTTCGTGAAAGATAAAAAATACACAACTGATAAGAAAACTGAGGGCTGGAGCATGAAGACTTTTATCTTTCAAGGACTGAAATGGGATAAGCATAGGTTCTTCTGGCAATCAGTACAAAAGGATAATCAAAAAAGCGAAGAAAACAAAATCGAGTTAAGTCAGTGAGTTTATATTGTACAAGACAACAGATCTCATTAAGGTAGACAAGATTTTAAACAAAACAACTAGGTGTAAAATTTCTGAATAGTTAAGGTACGTGTAGATAAACTGACACAGGGATACCACCTGATCTAGAAAGCTCAAATAAACATACTTTGCACAAATTAAAGCAAAAAAGCAGTCAAGTAGGACTTTAAAGACTAACAAAACAATCCATTAGGTGAGCTTTCGTGGGACAGACCCACTTCTTCAGACCATAGCCATACCAGAACAGACTCAATATTTAAAGGCATAGAGAACCAAAAATAGTAATTAAGGTGGACAAATCAGAAAAAAATTATCAAGGTGAGCAAATCAGAGAGTAGAGGGGCAGAAGAGGTGGGGGGAGTCAAGAATTAGATTAAGCCAAGTATGCAAACGAGCCCCTATAATGACCCAGAAAATTCCCATCCCGGTTCAAACTACATGTTAATGTGTCAAATTTGAATATAAGAGAGTTCAGCAGCCTCTCTTTCAAGAGTGTTATGAAAATTCCTATTCAATAAGACACAAACTTTTAAGTCATTAACAAAATGGCCCACTCCATTAAAATGCTGGCTGACTGGTTTGTGGATCAGGAGTGTTTTTATGTATGTTCTGTGCCCATTAATTCTTTGTCTAAGAGAGCTTGAAGTCTGTCCAATATACAAAGCATCCAGGAATTGTTAGCACATGAAAGCATATATGATGTTAGCTGAGGAACATGAAAACGTACCCGTGATTCTGTGAATAACCTGGTTAAGTCCAGTGATGGTATCTCCAGAATAGATATGTGGACAAAGCTGGCAGCGGGCTTTGTTGCAAGGAAAAGTTCCAGGACTGGTGTTCCTGCAGTATAGACTGTGGTTGTGGGTAAGAATCCTCATAAGGTTGGGAGGTTGTCTGTAGGAGAGAACAGGCCTGTCACCTAGGGCCTTCTGGAGTGTGACATCCTGATTAAGGATAGGGTGTAGGTCTTTAAAAATTTGTTACAGTGGTTTGAGTTGGGGGCAGTACCTACTGACAGACATAAAAACACTCCTGATCCACAAACCAGTCACTCAGCATTTTAATGGAGTGGGCCATTGTGTTAATTACTTAAAAGTTTGCGTCTTACTGAAGAGGAATTTTCATAGCACTCTTGAAAGAGAGGCTGCTGAACTCTCTTTTATATTCAAATTTGACACATTAACAGGTGGTTTGAACCCTTGTTTTCTGGGTCATTATAGGGGGTCGTCTGTATACTTGGCTTAACCTAATTCTTGACTCCCCCACTCTTCTGCCCCTCTACTCTCTGGTTTGCTCACCTTGATAATTTTTTTTTCTGATTTGTCCACCTTGATTACTATTTTTGGTTCTCTGTGCCTTAAATATTGAGTCTGCTCTGGTATGGCTATGGTCTGAAGAAGTGGGTCTGCCCCACGGAAGCTCACCTAATGGATCGTTTTGTTAGTCTTTAAAGTGCTATTTGACTGCTTTTTTGTTTTGATAGTATATAGACTAGTGCGGCTTTCTCTCTGTTACTATTTGCACAAATTGTTTTAATATTGGAGTAGCTGAGGGACAATGGGGAATGGAGAGTTTAATTTATTTGTAACATGCCTTGGGCTGTTTATTTTCCAAACCTTATTGTAGGCACAAGAAATAGAAAATATTCTTTACATCTATGGTATTTTAGAGACCTGAAGTGATCGCTGTAAACTGGGCCCTTTGGCAGATATATTTTGGGAAGATATGCCACTGCAGTCTGATCTAAAAACTGAGAGAGTCTGACATGGTGGGAGCTCTGAGTATGCTGGACAGATGAGTTTAAAAATATCAACAGGTTACAAAAATATGAATAAATATTGTTGCTTGACACTCCACAATATTCTTTATTACTTTCACAATAACAGTAAGAGAAGAAAACTATAAAGAGAACCCAGGAAACCAAACAGAGCTGGGAAGATGATCCCCTCACTGACCACAGAATTATCCAACTGTACAACAGATTCAGATACCTCTGTTACAACCTATGAAGGCACAAAATCAGCATCCCTGGTCACATCAGCACAACAGGGAAGAGTATATCTAAAAGTTCAACATATGGCTTGTATTTGCTTCTTCACATTCTAGGTGAAAAGTTTGACTGGAAAGTCAGTGCAGTTGGGCTTTGCATTATCCATAGAATACTACACCCACTTCTCAAAAAAACAGGACTTCTCTGCCACTTCTTCAATTTTTATTGTTTGAAGTTTTAAGAGGTTTTTTTTTTTTCTCATCATGATTTTTAAAACAATGTTCAAAAGATTTTGATTTGATCATTTTTATTATGTTGTACAGTGGCCAAGAACACCCATGACGTAGGTGAGGGTAAGAAGAAATTTGAAAGTTATAAACACAGAATGATGTTGGTCTTTAATTATCCAATAATCTGCTTTTACCATGGTCTTGGTGTTGAATAATGGTTATCTTTCGCTTTGCAGTCCCCAAAGGTTGGGTTTTGTTTTTTAATATATTCGGACCCAGTAAAGTTTAGGTCAGATACAGCCTTTGATCACTTGGGAGATTCACCTCTCTCATCCATTTCCAGTTAGGTTGGTTAAAATATAAAGAAATACAGCATCTTATCCAAAGTAGGTAGCAAGTTATTGGTCATCCTAGAACGACAACCCAGCAGGCTACTGGCTGACCCATTAGACCGCACAGGGTCCAGTTACTCCTCCCTTTCCCCCTCATGTATTTTGTTTTATTACATACTGACCTGTGACACTGTGTGGAGATGCCCAGTAGGGCTCCTGTCTGCAGTCTACAGCCTGAGGGAAAAGCATAAACCTGCTGCCTGGAATACTGGGACAAGGGTAGGAACCTCTGCGGCCATCTTGTTCTGCCAAGCTGGAACTCCAGAGATTGTTTTCCTGTTGTCCTGCCCTCCAGCTTCTCTCTCTCAGGTGAAATGGCATGAAATGATAATAAATTCTTCACAGTCAGTCACAGAGAGGTAGCCATGTTAGTCTGTATCTTCACAAAACAAAAAAGCAGTCTGGTAGTACTTTAAAGACTTTCATCCTAATTTTATAGGTGAAGAACTTTCGTGGGACAGACCCACTTCTTCAGATCTGGAAAATTCTGAGCATTTTCTAGATCTGAAGTAGTGGGTCTGTGCCACAGAAGCTCATCACCTAACAAATTATTTTATTAGTATTTAAAGTGCTATAGGACTGCTCTTTTGTTTTCTTAAAGTTACAGTTTAAGTACTGCAAAAAGTTTCCCTTTTAGCTACTCATTCTTGCCTACACCATATTCTTTACCCTTTGATTATGATGGTGGTGCTGTCTTTAGAATAGCATGTAGAACCAAAGAGGCCATGACAAATTGGACCTAAATTCTGCATTAGGGTTCCCTGGGAATTTTGGAGCAGCTTCACTTAAATTAATATATTGATGGTTTTATCTTCTTTTTCATAGCTAATTCAATCAGTACCACTCCTCCTGTGTTATTTATTTTGATATTAAATTCCATTTATTTTAGGCTGTCACAACATTTTCACTTTTTGATATGTTGCTGTTTTTGGCACTGAAGAAGCTGGAGGCTCTGACAGCTGGCTAGTGGACAGATGGGGCTTTTCACAGCTGGGAAGGCAAGGGGGATCATTTTAATTGTAGGATATGCACATGTGCTTTTTTCCTGATAAAATAACAATACTGGCATTTAAAATGTACTCTTCATTTTTGTATGTTTGAGCCGAACAGGACAATTCACACCTTTCAGATATGCCAGGCTCTATGCAGACTCTAGAATGAATGTACCCCTTTTGTGTTTTCAAGACCATCTTGATAACTATCATGGGCAGAAACTTAATTCTGGTTTTAAAGGCCTTTTCCATACAAACTTAACCAGTTTAACTGTCGCCTGAGGACAGTATGTTTTAAACTCGTGCAAGTTTTTACGCACACTATTTATTATTTTTACCCCAATGAAACTAACCTGAACACAAAACACACTTGCAACAAATTATCTAGGTTAAAGACACTGCTAGTTATTTAGGAAAAAGGGGTGTGAAGGAAACTTTAGGACTGTGCTGTCCATCATGCTAGCCAGTAGCCAGGAGTGTCTATTTGACCAGTTGAGTGTGGCTAGCGGGCTTAAACAATAAATACATTTTCCACATAATGTGGCTACAGAAGTAGTTGGACACTACAGCCTTAGAACATGGAACATAATTTCACATCAAGGTGATTCCCATAGCTACGGAACAATGAAAACCTCAGATTCTCAGGACTGTACTCTTTAAAGAGTTTGTGGAATTCTTCACAAAAGTGGAGAGTATTAACCAGACACTTGTCAGAATTTGAAACTACTTTCTTCCTCATAAAAATTCAGAGGCTAAAGAGCTGTACAGGCATAAAAAGAAACATTGACCACACTGCTCACCTGATCCTTTGTCCTTCCAGTGTACGATATCTATCCTCTCAGATCTGGGACTGAGCTGATCTCCCATCTTCAAAAGATTTCTCTCTTTATAACCACTCTCTCTTACTTCTCTGCTCCCTTATTATTTGTCAATGTATTTCTTATTGGACAGGGAACAGAAACAGGGGAGGCAGAAGGCCGTAGAAGTTTTGGCAGGTGGAGTTAGCCACATCCCTGCCTCATTTATGAAAGGAAGAAAAAAAAAATCTAACTATTAAATACACCTGAGTTCATAAAAATTTGAATGGCTACCTAAAATCTGACTAATTTCAAGTGAAAATCATTACAGGTTTGCTTTTTTTTTTTTTTTTAAATAAAGAGAGCTTTTAAACAAAGCAAAAGTGAAAACTTGAAAGAGTTGCCTTTGTAACAGGAGATACTTGTTTACCTCAGGATCTTCTGAGAAGGCATATCATTTTGAAGTTCTTTGGAAAATACCAGCCTTAAAACTTTAACTGACCAAGTAAATTTTGTGTCCATTTTTAAAATGCTCTGGTTAGCTCTCAAATTAGCACTATAAACTTACAAAAATATTTTCCTCCACAAACTTCACTTCCCAACCCCCCAAGTTTACCCACTACTGACTTAGCTTGATTTCATTTTGTCATCAATAATTATCGTTCCACCATAATATAATCAATGCTTTATGCCTTTTACTGTCAATAGCACAAAATGGAAAAAAAAACTGTTTAGTAAGTTTTGTAAAAGTCAACTCATGCATATTTGTGCAGCTGAAGCAAAGAGTTTACAGACAAAAATGAAGGGTCAGCATACAGAGCAATTAGACACAACTTGCACCCTGAGATTAACAGTCATCTCTTCCAATACAACTTTTTTCTGATTAGTCTGATTTGTGCCAGTATCTTAAATTACAACTTCATTTCTTACTCTCAAATATCCCTTGTGGCAAAGCATAAAAGCTCACTTCTATGTAAGGATTAGACAACAACTATGTTAATTAGAAAACATATATAAGAAGAACGTAGAATTCAAAAATATTCCATCGACTTTAGAACATAGCTACATCCCTGTTTGGGAAATGTACCATTTTTAGCATATGGAAGATGATATTCTAATTTACAATAAGACCTCCTGCAGAAGATGAAACAAATGTGTAACTGCATTAGTTCACTGAACAGATGAGAGATCTGTACCACAATCAAGAATAATATATACGGAGTCAATGCCTCACATTTCTTAAAAAACAAGCAAAACTTACGGAGAATGTTGACCCGTTGTTTGAAACTGTAGCAGAGAAAGTTCCATCTCCTAGTTGTACTGACAGCTCCCAGTGCCTCAGCTCCACTTTAGCAAGAGAAATTCTAAAGCAAGGAATGGAAAAAGAATATTTTAACAGCATTTCAGCTTTTCCCCATTTTTAATCACGTGAACTTTTTTTTTTCCTAAGGGCTACTGTCACAGTCAATGTTTGGAAAAACTAGCAGATACAACTTCGTGTCCTTTATGGCACATAAAGAGAAAACTTTTTAAAGAAGCCTTTTGAGATATTTTCTGCTTTGCCGTGACACCTTGTGTAGGAAGTGCACTGATGAAGTTTAAGGAGAATCCCAAAATGCAGACATCATTGCTGTGGGGATATTGCAAACAGAATGAAAATTAATGAGCAGTCCTATGATACCTTAGGGATTAACAAGTTTATTAGGTTATGACCTTTCATGAGTAAAACCCACTTCCTCAGATGAAAAAAATTAATAAATGGAAGAAATATTTAAAGAGTGAAAAACAGATGAGGAGATGATTTGAGGGAAGAAGGGGAGTGGCACTTGGGTGCATGGGGAGCGGGATGGGTAAGACTACCTGGAACTTCAAGAGCAAACCCGGTTCACCATCCCCTACACATCATAATTACTCACAACAAATCTAAGTTAAAGGCCAGTTAGATACAAAAGCACAGAAATCCAGCCAAACAAATATGCATGCACTATTTTTAATAATACACACACTTTAATTACCGACAGATCTCAGGAGATACAATAAACTGAAGGCTTTGCATGCCGGAACTTGAGTTCAGCATTCTATATACTTCCTACAGGAGGTTATGACCTCACACAATTAAGACAATCCAGGGAACTGTAGCTTCTGTGCTACATCAAATTGGTGACAAACATACAGAAGGGAACCAGAACCTGAAATTCAAGTCTTGTCAGGCTTAAAAAAAATAGAAAATATTTGCAGCTGTATAGTTTTAAACTATATTTGAAATTTGTATTTCTAATACATACATTGTGTATCAGTTGTTACCTTCATCTTGCCTTCTCTACTGTCTGTTATATTAACGTGTGTCTTAATTTTAAGTGGAATTTTTTTTTGAGAGATTATCTCTATATGTCATGGTACGGACAAGTGCAATGGGCTTTCAATATTGTTGGGGATTCTAGGAACAAATTTAGCAACAAGAAAGAAATAGTAATCCAGGTTGGTCAAGAATCTGAATTTCACTGAGTTGATGTTTTTAGGTTCCAATTGGTCTCACATGCTGCCTCTTCTGCATTGCAAGAGCACCTTGTAAAAATACACTATAGTGTCCAGATTTAACTCTTTTTAAAATTGAATCCTAGTGTGATGCTTATGAAATGTTTGGTGACTACTAGATACCTGAAGCATTATATCCATCATATATTATGCTAATTGTAGAATCACAGACTCATACAATCGTAAGGCCAGAAGTTCTGGAAGTCCAAGTGCAGCCTCCTGAACTGAGGCAGGAGAAAAAAAAAAAAACCTAGACTATCAATCATAGCTATTTGCAGTGTATCAACACCTCCCTTGAAAATGTATTCCAGAGCTTAATTATAGCTATACGGCGGTCTCCGTTATAAGTCACCTTATTATAAGTTATTTCACATATGTTATCAATTAATTAAGGAAACTAAACTCATTATACATTGCACAGATCCACACAAGTCGTTTTCAAGGGACCACAATCCTTTGCATCATCCTCCCTACTGTTTGTAAGTTTTGAAATGAACAAATTGCAAGTGCACATACTTTGTCTTAATATATTTGTGTAATCCTTTAACCATGACTGGGAAATCAAGTGTTAGTGCAAAGTTAAGTACTATTTTCAAGAGGCAACATGTTAGTGAGAGTCCCACCATGAAAATAGAGGTGATAAAGTGCATCAGAAATGGTGAACAGGCTGCCAATGCTGCTCACCATCTTGGCCTACCTCCAACAAAGGTTCATTGCCAAGAATGCTGATGATATAATGTAAAAGGCTAAGCATACAACACAGCATTCGTCTGTAAAGACTGCTCAGCAAAGCAACAAGGTGATGGAAATGATGGAGACAATGTTGGCTACCTGGTTGGATGATCTGCATATGCAGAATACGTTGATAAGTCTCAGTGCCATTCAGGCAGTGAGGTTATTCCAATTCCTGAAAGATAAAGAAAAGCAGAAGATGAGAGGTACTTCTAAAGAAGCTTTTAATGCTAGCTGTGGCTGGTTTCACAGTTTCTAATCAAGCTATGGGATCAAGAACTTTAGAGTGTCAGGTGAAGCAGCGAGTTCCAACACAGAGCCAACTGAAGTGTACAAGGCAAAGTTGAGAGATCTCATTCAAGAAGGAGGATATGATACGCAACTCTTTAATGTGGATGAGATGGGACTTCATTGGAAATGAATGCCAAAATAAGCCTACTTTTCTCTTAATGAAAAAAGTGTGCCAGGCTTCAAAAGACTGCTGGATGCTCTTACTCGGTGACAATGCCAAGGGAGACAATAAATTAAACCACTGGTCGTTTGTCACAGCGAGAACCCTTGCACCATGAAAATTTACATCAGGTCACATCCCCCCATCACATGGAAGTCTCAGTGAAACGCTTGGATAACAAAACAAACATTCCATGACTGGTTCATGGATTATTCTGTTCTGGAAATGAAAAAATATTGCAAAGAACAAAATCTAACATTCAAAATTCTTCTTCTTGTAGACAATGCTGCTGCACATGACTAAGACTACGAATCATTATGCCCCAACATTAAGGTTGAGTTTTTACCACCACACGCTACGCCACTGATCCAGCAAATGGATCAAGGTGTGATTGCTAACTTTAAAGCCTATGTCTACACAGGACATTCAGGAGACTCATCAAGGATACAGATGGCGAAGGAAAACCAACCGTGCAGGAATTTTATAAAACTTTGAACATAATGGATGGAGCAATGCACATTGGCACAGCATGGGATAAAATAAGTGTTCGATGCATGAACAGTATGTGGAAAAAAATCTCTCCTGAAGCAGTGAATGACTTTGTTGGTGTTGATGAGACTACAGTTTGAAAGGAGTTGATGATGCTAGCAAAGACAGTGTTTGAAAACGTTGACAGAGGATTTGACTGAATTGCTTGCTTCTTATTCAGAACCTCTAAGTAATGAAAATATGGAAGAGCTAAATAAGCAAGCATTTGAAGAGAAAAGCCAGGATGAAGATGAAGAAGAAACAGCAAAGAAGGAAAATAAAGGACTTACAGTGAAGTCTCTTCACCATATTTTTAACCTTGCTGATGAAATAATCGACACAATGAAGACTCATGATCATCCAACTGATCGCTCTTCCAAGTTTGTACATCTCCTAAATGACAGTTTGTTATGCTATCAAGAGATTTTGGATGCAAAAATTTGTGGTGGCAAGCAGACAACACCAGAGTCTTTCTTTAGGAAAGCAAAGAAATCTGAACCAGTCATGGAAGAAGCTGGACTGTCAGACCTTCAAGACATGGAAGAAGTGGGACCAACAGTTGTTGCACAGCCTTTAGGCACCGAGCAGGAAGAAGAAATTGACACTGTGGATGAGAGAGAGATGGTGGTGGATGATTCCCCTGTCCCATCTCCCTTCTACTCCACCTAACCCTCACCAAGCAGGAGGTATTCTTTCAGTATTGCTACTTCCACCATCAAGCACAACAAATCCATTTACAAGGCAAGAACAACATACTTGTTTTATCTACTTCTATTCATTTTTATGGGATATATGTACATTATATGTATTTACAAGTGTGTGAACTGTATGTGTTGGGAACACATCTCAAGCTAATTACATTATTCCTCATGGGCATTAATCCCCTTAATAAGTTGTTTCGCTAGAAGTTGCGTGATTTAGGAATGTAACCTGGACTTATAATGGGGACCCTCTGTAGTTACAAGCATTTTCTAATACCTAACATAAATCTTTCTTTCTGACAATTAAGCCGGTTTCTTCTTGTTCTACCTTCAAGAGACATAGAGAACAGATCACCATCCTCTGTAACAGCACTTAACATATTTGAAGACTTATATTACCACTCAGTCTTTTTTTCTCAAGACTACTACACATGATCTTCTTTTTAACCTTTAACTGGTTATAAATGTCCCACTCTTAATTTGAGTTGCCCCATGTGTTGTATTTCACCAGTTCTTGCTCACCATACACTTAGGTCCCTGTCATCACCTCTTGAGAGGCTTCAGCTTCTCCTGAGACAGCTTAGTTTACTCAGTCAGGTCAGTTCCTGGACCCTCACCTTCAATTCAGCCTGTCAACCCATCATTTTTTGTGGCTTACTATCTGTTTCAGTGTCCTGACTGTTTTCTTGGAGGCAACATTGTATGGGACTGCCACCTCTTTGGTACCCCAAATCTTTCGGCCCCCAATTCCTTCTCTGCACTTTCCCCTTTATAGCAGGACTTGTTTCCTCTACTGTTTGCAGCTGTGTGTTCCTACCTCAGAGTTGTAGATGTGTGAGTTTGTTATGAAGCTGCTTGCTTGTGAACAGGACTCTCCTCACCCGATCTACATTTAGTAAGGGGTTTATACATCATATTACAGCACCATACATGCAAAAACTCATCCGCTTCCCTGTATTTACATGCTGTGAGAAGCCAAAGTGTACAAAGTTTTAAAAAAGAAAAATTAAAAGCATCTTAGTTTTATTCCAAAAGGCACAGTCTTGATAAACAATCTGTATATCTTTCTTTTTCCAAATTTTTGAGTTTTATTCTTGTATAATAATATAGATAATACTGGAATTCATTTTACACAGGTGCCTGTTTTTCCTCATCCTCCTATCAAATACACATGCTCTTCATTATGCATGCATAGAAGTTTGTGGAATTTCCACCATTGAAGATATTTAACTGCAGGTTAGACAATCATCTGTCAGGGATGATCTCAAGGGTGCTAGGTTCTCTCATGAGTGCAGGGGACTGAACTTGATCTCTCAAGGTTCTTCCAAGTTCTATTATTCTACAATTCAACTACATGGAACACACCAAGGTAGTATACAGGTTGCATACTTCTTTCATTTCAGGTGGCCACATTACGCAAAAATCACTAGTCACCTCTGAAAATCTTGAATTTGGACTCAAAGGCATACATGCTCAAGTATGACACACTCAAAAATTCCCAGCTGATCTTATCTAGAGGTGCTGTCTATACTGCCAACACTTGTAAATAACACTGTGGCTGTGTCTAGACTACCCCCTAACTTCGAAGGGGGCATGGTAATTAGGGTATTGGGAGATTACTAATGAAGTGCTGCGGTGCAAAAGCAGCATTTCATTAGGCTAAATATCCCCTGCTACAACTTTGAAGTGTGAAACATTGAAGTGGTAGCTTGCATGTAGCTGTGGGTCAGCTGCAGGTACTTCAAAGTGCCCACGCTACTTCTAAATCCCTTTACTCTTCCTCCACTTCCAATTTGGTTTTGGGAAGAAGGGGCTTTCAAAATCCAGGGGGCCCTTTTGAAAGGCCCCTGTCTACACCAGCAGTGCGCATTTCAAAAGCGGCACTTTCAAAAACATGCACAGCCATCATTATGCTAATGAGGCACTGTGTATTCATGGCAGCACCTCATTAACATCCGCCAAAGTGGCTCATTAGCATCCCCCTTTCAAAGGCGGGGGGGGCTAGTGTAGCCACTGCCCTAGTGAAATGGTTTTCCCTAACACCCAACCTAGGCCTCTCCCACTGCAATTTGAGACCATTACTCCTTGTTTTGCCATCCACCACCACTAAGAACAGCCCCTCTCCAAACTCTGTAGAACCCCCTTCCAGGAAGCTGAAGACTGCTATCAAATCACCCCCTCACACTTCTCTTCTGCAAGCTAAATAAGTCCAAATCCCTCAGCCTCTCCTCGTAGGTCATGTGCTCCAGCCCACTAGTCATTCTCATTGCCCACCACTGGACCCTCTTCAGTGCATCCACATCCTTTCTATACTTGGGAACAGGAGATGGCAGAACTGGATGCAATACCCATATGTGGCTTCACCAGTACCAAATAAATGAGAATAACAACTTCTCTAGAACTGCTGGAAATGCTCCTCCTAACACACCCTTATATGCCATTAGCCTCCTCGGCTACAAGGGCACACCACTGACTCACATTCAGCCTCTTATCCACTATAATCCCCAGGTCCTTTTTTGCTGTGTTGCTATTTAGCCAGTCAATCCCCAGCCTGTAACAATGCTTGGGATTCTTCCATCCATGCAAAGTCCTGTCCTTGTTTAATCTCATTAGATTAACTGCCATGAGCTCAGTCATATGGCTCCTTCTTTCTATCACACTGGTGGACAGCAGGATGAATGCAAAGCTATGTCTTATTGCTAGCTGTAATTCTCTTGTTTCCTGAAACTGCAATATGCTTGTACAAAGAAAGGTGCTTTAACTTTTCCAGCTCTGTTAACTGAGCATTCATGGGTTTGTAATAGTTGGTTGCAGCTGTGCTGAATGAGATGGATTTGGAAGTTAGCTCCTGAGAATCCTAAATCTGTTTAGATTAATTTCCCTTTAAATGAGACTTTGAGAGATAGAGTGTCCTTCAGCAGGATGCAGTTTGTTCATAATCCTATGGTTACTAAGTCTAACCTAAGGACAGCTTCCCAGACTTAGAAGGGGAACCAAAGTTGCTAAACTGCCTTGATATGTGATTCTTCCCCCCACCCACGGTCCAAGAAAAAGTTTCTGTGATGATATTTAGGAGGTCAGGCTGCACTGGAAAATAATAATTCTTCTTGCCACTGGACAAGGCTCTCTGTCCTGTGTGGATACTCCTCAGAGTCCTGAGATCTAGAGCTCTGAAAATTAAGGTATCTGGCCATTTGTTCCTCTGAAAAATTCTCACTTCTGGAGGAACAGGAAGGTGGATTTCTTCTCAACAGCAAATATGTTTTATATCTTCTGAGTGGGCAGGGTACTTCAAGTTAACAGCAACTGGACTCCAATCTAGAATCTATCCCACCAGGAAAATTTCCTGAATTGACCCATGTGGCGTGGCTGAACTGCTGAGGCTTAGAGTCAGAAGAAATCCTGTTGTCACTGGGAAACAAGCCTGAACGCAAAGGACATATGACAACTGAGGTGCAGATGAATGAACTGGCCAATGCTGAACATCCAAGATCCAAGGAGCAATGGTGACTAATCCTGATCAGCTATGCAGAAACTGTGGCAAAGACTGCATCAAAACATTCCTAGCCCAAATAAAGGATGGGAACTTGCATTTGTTAAGAAGAAGATGATTGGTGAGCGGGGTGGTTGAAATGTAAGACATAGTACCTGGAAAGCAGATAGCAGGAAAAGAATCAAATATGCATTTATTATGTGCCTCCCTAATTTGGCACCCTGACATTGCTAACATCTACTTGCATGAGCATTATAAGTGAAGAACATTCCAAAGCCAGTACACAAGCATTTCCATTCTTGAGGGTCATTTTAAGAGAGTTTTATATCAACTTTTGTATTTTGGGTCAAAATCTGATATATTTGTACCAGACTAAAAGCAAAGAACTCTCCCTATCTCCACATACTTTTACCATTATAAAATATGTGGGACTAGGGCTCAAAGTTTCACACAAGCTTTCTTTGAAGGGATCTCAAACAAATCTCACAATCCATGGTAAGGGCAAGGACAACAGGCAAAATATAAGAATCAGAGGTGTAGCCATGTTAGTTTGTATCCGCAAAAACAATGAGAAGCCCTGTAGTGCCTTATAGGCTAACAGATATTTTGGAGCATAAGCTTTTGTGGGCAAAGACCCACTTCATCATCTGATAAAAGCTTATGCTCCAAAATATCTGCTATTCAATGAGGCGAAAAATAATGGTTGGTTTTGGGTGCTGGTGGAAAAAATGGAGTAGATGCGGGTGGCTCCATGGACTATTGCATGTTGTTCTCCCTTAATATGAGTATTATGTGGGCATGCAAAGGAGGCGAGAAATGAGAAACTGCAGTAGAAGGACCAGAGCGAGGGAGATGCAGAGGAAATTCTAACAGGAAGAGGGTATAGGGCAGAGGTGAGCATGGTCCACAGCAATGTGCCCTTCAGCAACACAGGTATTCGAAAGGTACAGTAATTCTAAGCCTCTGGATCTGGAATCCCCTTCTGAGGGAAGTGTTAAGAAAAACAGTAGGCAGGTACATGTTAGGAGTAAGAACTCTTAAGTATTAGAGTCACTTCTATGAATATTTCTTGTCAAAATATCAAAAAATATGGAAGAGAAAATGATCAGTAATTTGTATTATTTACTTCCTGTATACAGTAAACCCTCAAAATGTGCTATTTTGAGTTACGTGTAACTTGCATTAACACGAGTTAAGTGCATCTCAAAAACCTGCTCCCCCCGGCCCTGGCTCAACACCCTGCCCCCAGCATCAAGCAGCCTTGGCTCAACCCCACTTACCACCTGTGCAAGGCTCTGGCGCACCGCCCAGCTCCAGCTCACGCACGGCTCCAGCTCAACCCCCACGGCCCCAGTTCAAACCCTGTGCTGTCTCACCACCCGCAGGCTGCGCCAGCTCACTACCCGTCAAGCACAGCCCCGGTGCAAACCCTCCCTTCCCCACATGACTGCAGCTCAACTCCCCTGCCCTGGTTCAACTCCCCCACCCTGGCCCCAGTTCAAATCCCTGGCAGCCTGGCTCACCACCCAAGCATAGCGCTGGCTCACCACTCCCACATGTGGCTCCAGCTCAACCTCCCACCCCGGTTCAACTGCCCACCCTGCACGCAGCACCAGCTCAACTCCACCCTCCACCCCCGCAGACTTAACCCATCCAAGGCTTTACCCCCACCCCCTCCCATGGCCCCAACCCACTGCCAGGCTTAACCCTCCCCAACTGCCCCCTCCAACACCAGGATTTACCTCTCAAAAGGAGCTCCAGGTGCTCTTGCTGCTCCCCCAGCTGCAGAATGTGCATTCTGCAAGGGGAAAAAAGCCCTCTCCCTGACTTAGACAAAATTCCAGTTACGCGAGGGTGGGTGGGAATGCATCCCTCATGTAAATTGAGGCACTATATCTCTGACTTCCCCCCTAAATTTAATAAATGTTAACCTAGTCTCATAATATATGTGAACATATTGTTCAACATGCAATGCTTTTTCTCTCCCGCAACCAATAAAAAGTTTATTTGATATTACATGAGCAGCAGAAATTATATTTCTCATTTTTTTTTTTGCTGCAGTATATTTTCAGTGTGGAAAAACTGGTAAATGCTGAAATTTTAGATCAACATGCACTTATTGTGTTCCTGGAAAACATACATTAGTTAAACTTTCATCTATTCTAGTTAAAAACAAGCAACCAAGCACAACAGACATTCACAAAAGCGAATCAAGTAATAGCTCTGCCTGAGGCTGCTCCACTTTAACTGTCACCAACCAATCAGAATGGAGGAGCTCAGTAAAACTACAATTTTCTGTAGCGTGTGGCAAATAAACGTCAGTCTCCCGATTGCTGCTAATGGTGTAATGGGCTAAAATAAATATCACCATCTCCTAAAGGATCATGAAATGGAATATAGATTTCTTACTATTCAAAATGTAGGCTATAATGTTCTAAAAATCCTACAAATGCTCGTTACACTTATATTTTTGCTGCATAAAATTTTAGATAAATACAGGCCCCCAAACTATCCTAACAAATTCTCCAGTTATCAAAGATTATGATCATTGCAAACTAGATTATGTGACACTTAGTAAAGCTGTTTTTCAATTGTGCAATTACCTATTCAGCAGTTAAATAAAAGTGAAATATTGACTTAAAACAATGTTAATGGTCAAAGAATCATTAAGAAATCCTTCATCATAACTTTCACAGCAGGTGGCCTGTAAAATGATCAAGAATAATGTGCTGGATTCTGTAGCCACTGAGGTCAGTTTCTGCATACAAATCTTTGCAGGGGGGAAAAAAAGACCTTCAGAAAGTGGGCCATTCATCTGAACCAAGTTCAGAGAATTTTCAGCACTGTGAAAAGATATGTTATGCAAGCACATAGATGTATTCAGTGGGGGTAGACTGAACCAGCTACATGGAGACTACAAAGGAGCCCTCCCATGGCTCATGAATAAGTCGAGGAAATGATCAGAAAAAAATACAGAGATGTTTAGACAGATGGCCCACTTAAAATGCCTGGGACAGGGCATAAGCAGTTTTAATGAAACTTTAGATCTACCATATAAATTATTATTTTTTTAAGAAAGGCAAATAGAAATTTAACAGCTCACACAAGAGTCCATCTTATGATGTCCCTCCCCCAAATAAGAAAAGGCTCACACTTTTGAGCTCTATTAATTTAATAAGTTTATATAAAAAGAAAAATCCTTCAGAGAACCTTCAGCTATCAAGATGAATATAAAAGCATAGAAGGGATAGATTAAAGGAATTCTAAGCAGAAGTGCACTGCCAAACAAAACAAAAATCTAAGCATTGCTATCTGAGTACTTTCAACACTTTCCAACATAAAAGTTCATCACTGCACAGAAAAGATAAAAGCACCACTTTCATGGGGCATTTTTAAGAACTAAAAATTATGTGAAATAGGCCTAAAAATCTGAGAATATCATACTCAGTAACTATATATTTTACTTACATGCACACATACATACACATAATCACACATGTACGTATATAAAAAACACATCTCTCTCTCTCTCTCATTTATATATGTCTCATCAAGAGACAAACTATAACAAGCTACATTACAGTTCTGAGTATGTCACAGAAAAAATGGCCTTTGCTAGTCATAATGTGCTAGCTTGTAAGACAAAGCCTGAAAGAATTACTCAACAGTTCCAGCAATTTTTTTTCTATTTAGTTTGCCTTTATATTAAATGTGGATCAAGCACAAATATAAACATTTATAGTCACTAGACACCCTTTTGTCAGCCAGTTAAGGGACGAGCTAGTTGACTACTGAGTAGCAAAGTGATTTTGTAACACTGAAGGTTAAATGAATAAAATCAAAACATTAACAATATGGGGCAAATTCTGGCATCATTTACACAAAAGTGTAAATCCAGAATGCCAGCAAGTAGAATTTCCCTGGATTTAATATAATATAAGGGCCTCATTCAATTCACAGTCAAATAAATGGAAAGCTTCCCATTGACTTTGGATCAGGTTCTGAGTGAATAAGGGAAGTGATTCTAAACTAATTCAAAAGCCAGTATAGTCTTCAAATTACACAAATTATTTTAAATCCAGGTACCTGGAACTCGAGATCTCTTATTACCTGTTGGGGCCCAAATTCAGCATTGTGCTTCTCCTGGGAAAAATCAAAACACTAAAACCCCGTAACACTGGATAAAAAGATATTTCTCCTGGTTTTATTTTGCAGTGTCCTCCTAGGTGACAAAAAGAATACTGAGATCATGTTCTGACAAGTACAAATAAGAGGAATTTATTTTAAAAATAATTTGATGAATTTATGAGTACATTCCTGTGAACAATATTCATTTGAGTAGATCTATCCAAGTCAATGGGACTAAGGTTAAACCTTTCCAGTGTGGTACTCCCAGGACCTGACTGGTGCCAAACTAAAGAACTTACTGAACCATGACAAGTCAATATTGCGTGGAATATTACGAACACTTTCACTGCTTCATGGGCTCTTAGAAGTTATTGGGTGCATCTACACTAGGAACTAACTTTGAAGTTAGGCACTACTTCAAAGTAGCCAGCAGAGAATCTAAATATCTTTTCCCTTGCTTCAAGTTAACTTGAAGTAGGGAGCCCAACTTCGAAGTCCTTACTCCATTCTCAGGAATGGAGTAGTGCCCTACGTCAAAGTTTAGCTTCAAAGTAGGGTGTGTATAGATGCTCTACTTTGAAGTTGCTTATTTCTAAGTAAGCAACTTCGAAGTTATTTTTGTAATGCAGAAACAGCCATTGAGGGGTAAATTACAGCTAAATAACTGCACAGAACACTGAGACCAGGACTGTTGGCTGTAAACACACTTTAAGGGACAATGAAAAACTTGGCCACGCTCATGGTAAGTGGATATCCAGCCAAATAAAATCATGCTGAACCACAGAGGTTGCTGGATCAAAGACTACTGGACTAGAGAGGTTAGACCTGTACTTGTGGGATTAGGGACTATTCATGTAAACTATATTTGTATCAGTCAATGGCACTGACATATTAAGAAAAACATTGCAACTGCAAGCAAACAGAAAAGTATTACTATACTTGCCAATACAATTATTGCATTTTATAATTTTTTCTATCAAACGTGTCACAGTACATTAACATTTTATTGGGAGAACATTGCATCACACAGATTAATGCATTTTACACCCATTTCTTTACATTTTTAAACAATTATTTAACATAAAATGACAAGAGTAACTGTAATAATAATCGTGAAATAAAGGACTAATAATGACTCAAGCCACAGGCTTTCCTGAGCAGATCTTCAGTGCACGAAACCCCTATTTAGACTTGGGTATCTTAATTAGAGTCCTGTACAGATACAAAATTTGTATCTACATCCAGTCATAGAATCATATGGTTGGAAGAGACCTCAGGAGGTCCGTGAGTCCAAACTCTTAAACAATACTCTATAAAGAGTACAGCCAAGGATTTGTGGGGCTCTAATCCTAATGCCTGAATTTGCTTCAGCAGACAATGCTAACTCCATCTGATTGTATAGCAGTTTTTGTCATGAAGATATTTGGACTAAGTTTGGTATGGTTTAAAACTCAGTTTTTAGTTTTAGTAATATTTTATGTATTAAGACCTCGTGATATTATAATATGCCTTCAGTCTGACATAAAAGATAAGTGTTGAATGCCGGATACGTTTTTGAACAAGCTTTACTTGTGGGATTTGCTTTACTAATTTAATAGTGAAATTTACCAACATTTTACCATATTGGTCTCACTGTTTCATTACTAATCACTTTAAAAATCACACCACTTTTTGACAATATGGTCATTGGATGTTAAGTCTCTAACTTCATGGCCATAGGTTCATGTGATTGTGACTTTGGCTCAGATCCTGACAGGGTAGCACACAGTGATATATACAGAGATTAAATACCATTATACTTGTGAACAAAGTGAGGTCTTATTTTTTGACAGAAGTAGCTTAGGGGAAATTGTAATAATGTTCCATTGCCTTTTTTCAAAAGTATAGGTTCAATGTCACAGCCAGAAATCCATCACCCATTAAAACTGATGGTAGGCCAAAGTTTTTTTTTTTAAAAATAGATGCTTAAAGTTCTGTTTAAAAATACCTTGCCCTTACACAGCATCTTTTATCTTACTGTTTCTCAAAGCAATTTACACCAATCAAAATAGTATATCATATTTGTAGACAGACAATTACACACAAAAGAGGGGGAATGAAGCTTTGCTTAAAAGTAAACAGCAACAATTCCCAATAGTTTTGGACTGCAATTCAGCCACTTAAACTTTAAAAGCATGCTAAGTGTTCTTCAAATCAAAGCATATAGCAGGAAATGAAGAACGCTACTGCAGTCAGCTGAAACTGTAGGGGAAATTTAGGCAAAATACACCTAATGGAATTTTGCCAGGATGCTAGTAATGCTATATTCTTTTGAAAAGGCCCATAGGTAATACGTTGTCCTTAAGTAATCTGGATCTGTTTTATAGCTCATCTTAAGAGCAGTCTTTGTAGTTCAACTTATCCCAATATTATGCTAAGGCCATGCTTCAGCAACACCTAATTAATGATCAACACCACATCTCTAATACTCAGCTATATCTTGGATATCTCCCATTCAAGTAGTGGCTTACTGCAGTCCAGTTCTTCCGAATTTGTGAAGTGCTTATAGAACAAGTAATTATGGCAGCATTATTTTCAATATGATGCTTTAATTTCTACTTTCTTCTAATTTTTGTTTGCTCTTTATTGATAACCATTTTTCCCCACATGGGCTAAATTTTTAAAAAGATGATTCTCTGTTGCATATAAAATGTGGTTGTAAAACGAAAGCCCAGAAATCACTGCAATTAGTGCCAAAAAGAAGCCAATTTTGAGGTGTGGGCCCAGTTACATATATTCTTGTCACTGGTAGAAAACTGATGTGGTGATGACCTTTTTGTCCCTTATATAAATAAATGTGTGTGGGGAGCAACAGGGTATTCTCCGTTTCTTACAAATCAGATTACTGAAGGAGAAGTTTAAATCTGGAAACATTACGAAATATTTGTCTATTTTCTTCATATGGTAGAGTGAGTAAGTCATCAGGACAGATTGATCATACCATGATTAATGGCTAAGAGAAGTAAAAGGATCTAGAGGGAAATGTTACAACAGTGTTTTGTTCTCAATGGCTATATCTACACTACAGCGATGTTTGAAAGAAGTTCTTCTGAAAGATCTCTTTCTAGAAAACTTCTTTCGAAAGATCAGGGCCACACACAATAAAACAGATCAAAAAGACTGATCTGCTCTTTCAATAGACAGCATTCACACAGCCCCTGGGCTTTCAAAAGAACAGGCCAGGGATTACCCGCATATACAGTTGTAGGGTGCGAGAAGACATTGTAATGGTCAAGAGTGCAGTCCGACCCCTCTGTGAATCCTCAGGACAATCTAAACAGACCAGTCTGTGCAAGGTGAAAAGCTGCAAAATAACTAACCCTGCCATGGGAACTACTGCAGAACAAGGTGCACTTGCCAAGACTTCAAGGCTACACTGGCAGTAGGCCACAAGAGATAGTGATAAGGAATGCATAGGCAATTTTAGGCAATCTTATGTTAATGAGTTCAGCTTTATCAGCTAGTGTTAGGAGGCCTGTTACACAGCCTCTCCCCAAGCGAAGCTCCGACGCATCGGGTTTTCCCCCACTGGTGACTGCGGCGTCTCCGGGGCTCCCATCGCGGGTGTCACGTGCTTTCAATAAACCAAATATAGCACTCACCTTCTGGGGAACCTGAGCCTGGTTGGTTACAACAGGGTATGTCCACATGCAAATAAATACATAAATAAAAATAAAAAAAAAAGACCACCACACACAATGCCTGGGAGTCTCAGAACTCAAGTCAACTGACCTGGACTTATACTGTGGGCCTAAAAACAGAAGCCCAAGCCTGAAAGTCTGTGCTTCCATTTTCAGCCTTACAGTATGAGCTCTGCAAGCCCAAGTAGTTGACCCAGGCTCTGAGGCTCACTGCCGTGGGTGGGGTTTTTACTTTGTTGTGTATGTGTGTCCACAGTTGTGCACTTGATTGGTAAATCAGGAAACAAAATCATTTATTTTCGATATCACTAGATGCTTATAAATTGCTCTTATGAAAATATTTTTTCTTGTTTGAACACACAAGCCTCTCTAGCGTAGACATACAATTTATTCTTACAAAATGTGTCTCCAAATTTATCAGAACGGAGTAAGTTATTGATAAAGCATTTGTTGACCATGAGAATCTATTAAAACAAACAAACAAACAAAAACACTTTTTCTTTCAACATGATTCCTCACACTCCTTGTTATTAGTTGGTAGAAATGAATGAACAGACATTTCCCATTTTGTGTTATAACACACATAATACTGATAATTCTTCTTCGTAAAGCTTTCAGATAAAATCACTTATTCTATCAAACATCACTTCCACAGATGAAAAATAGAGAAAAATAAATTGCCCATACTTTGGAAAGTAATCAGATAGTAAAAATACTCAATGGAAGTTATACAAAGATGACATGCATTACACTTTGTTGACTTGCAAACACGATTTTTGAAATCCTGAAGGTAAACAGTTATTCAGGAAGATAGGTAAAACACAAAAAACAAATAATTTCCAGAAGCAGGTATCAGAGGCATAAGAATAAAATTGGATGGCATAATAACCTCAACAAAGCTACACAACTGATAATTTTGGTCCAAACTCCAGAGTCTATAATATTCTAATTGATACCTCCTGGAAACTAGGTGGAACCACCACCAGTTGCAGCTGAACAGGGAATAGTGAATGGCAAGAATACGATGACCATAATTTCTAATGAAAATGCAGAATAGCTGTCTGGAAGATATACAGGTATTAGGATGGAAGCACAGCAGGGAGAGATTTTGACACTCAGGGGATAGGGTGCTCACAGCTCCATAGACTCAACCCAAACCTCCAATCTAGCTGTCCCTCCCTGGCTCAGGATCTCTTTGCACTCAGTGTCTTGATGTAGATTCCCTCAGAATGCAAGTCAAACTCTCCTACTGAATGTGGTGCTTTCCTCAGCCCTCCTTTGTGAGGGGAGAGAGGGTGGCCTGCTCTACTGTGGAAGCAGCATCCCTACTTGGTAGTTTCCCAGAAGATAGCACCTGGGAAGTGGGCCAGCTGGCAACCCTATGAAAACCAAGGAGTAGGAATAGAGCCATTAACCCCATGACCCCCTCTTGGGAAGATGCCTGTAGGTTAGAAGGGGGCTGGAGAAGCCAGACGGAAGTAAATTTGTAGAGTACTGGGAACTGCAGCTGGAAGGAGAAATGGCACATAAGGGGCTTAGAGCAAGGAAGGGTATGAGGGATCTCAGAATGGGGTAACATGCAGATAAAGTCAGGGAAAGGGGGAGCTGATGCTAAGAAGGGTATGGAAAGTGGGTGGTCTATGAGAGACCGGGGAGCTGGGGAAATTTGAACTAGGAGAGGAGACTTTGTGGCAGCCAGCGTTTGGCACCAGAAAGGCTGGTGTAGCAGCAGCTCCTCACTGTTGTATAGAAAAGTGGACAACACAGGCTGGGGAAAAGTACTGCTGAATCAAAGGCTCTGTCTAGATTACAGCAACTTGTCAGCAGAAGTTTTTGTGGGAAGATATCCTGCAACAAAACTTCTGTTGACCGATTACATCCAGATCACAAAGCAGATCAAAAGAGTGATCTGCTCTGTCGAAATAGAGTGGACAGTCTGTCCGGCTGCTCTACCGGTGAAACAGCTACCCAGAACCATAGCGGACAGGGTCGCAGGACACCATTTCCTTCCAGGAGCCTGAGCAAGTTGCACTCTGAAAAGGAACCCCTTACTACCCCCAACACCTGTTCCCTGCCTACGCTACAAGCATGCCTACCTCCTTGAGGGACAGCACAGCTAGAGCAGGGCTTTGCTTCTTTCTGGGAGACAGCTCATCCCTGGGAGTCACGGTGCCAGATCAGCTCCCAGGCGTGCACTGGCCTTACATGGAGGTGCTTCAGCAGCTGCTGAACCTTCCAATGGCTGTCCTCCTCTTCCCTACATAGGGCAAGCTCAAGACCAATGGCGAGGACCTCACTATGGCTAAAGAATAGTCACACTTGCACCTGCCCCCACCCCCCACCCCAGCCCCAGCTGCACAGGCAGATCTGGAGGCATCGCACCAGTTCCGACTGATGTGACAGGCGGGCCATGGGGCAGTGGGATGACCAGCAGTGGCTACAGAACTTCCAAATGAGGAAGGCCACCTTCCTGAAGCTCTGTGCCTGGCACGCCCCTGTCCTCCAGAGACAGGACACCTGGCTGCAGCCCATTGTGCCCATAGAGAAGCAGATTGCATTCACCCTCTAAATGCTCACCACCCCCAACTGCTACCACTCAGTGGGCAGCCATTTCAGCATAGGAAGGTAAAACACTCTTGGGTTGCAGTTCTTGTACAGGGGGAAGTGGGGTGTTCTACCCAAGGGGGGCCCTAGGGAAGCGGGCTCAGGGGTGTAAGAGGTGGGGGTAGGGTGTGGGGGAAGCCCCCCCATGGACTACCATGTTGTCCCACCTTCACACAGACCTACTGCTGGGGCATGGCCTCGGGGGGCGGGGGCTCCTGGAGAGCTCAAGGTGGAGGGGACTGGCACCCCAACTCCCTCCCTCAGTCCCCAACAAGTGTGTTCGGTCCCCTCCCTCTGCAGGTTGTGACAATCATCATCCTCCTCCTCCTGCTGTGGAGGGTCATCCATATGGGAGATGTGGATGCAGTTGTGGCTGGATTCGCTGCCCTGGGGTTCCCAAACTGTATTGAGGCAATTGATAGGACCCACACCCCGATCTGTGCCCCAGAGCATAGGACAGACAATTATATCAGCCAGAAGTGACACTTTTTGATGGTGCTGCAGGCGCTGGTCAACCACTGTGGACAGTTCACAGACATTTACGCCACGTAAGTGCGCTGGGCACACAACACCCATGTGTTCTGCAAATCCAGCCTGTGCTTGAGGATGGAGGTGGGCACATTCATCTCTTGCAATGAAGTGGTGGTCAGGGACGTGCAGATGCCAATCTGCACCATGGGGGATGCCCTGGCTGATGAAGCCTCATGCCAGCCAGCTGGACCACACCCAGCAATTGTTAAATGACCCCCTGAACCAGGCCAGGATGCAGGCCAAGGGTGCCTTTGGCCACCTCAAGGCATGCTTTAAGCGCCTGCTCACCTGCCTAGATGTGGGGGAGCACAACATCCACCAAGTTGTGGCAACATGTTGTGTCCTGCACAATAGTGTGGAAGAGAAGAGGGAGGCCTTACTCTTGGAGTGCATGGTAACCATCAGCCACAAAGGGTGTGCATATGAGCAGCTGAGCACAGCTGCTATCTGCCAGGCCCATCAGAATAGGGTGAGGATCCAGGAAGCCCTGAGGGAGAACTCCCATGGCCCTCAGTAACCCTCCCCAGGACACCCCCAGTGGGGTGTTGGCCACACAGCCCTACCCCATCCACACCACAACCCCTCCCACAGACAAGGATATCAGTGCCAAGATAGGGAAAGTATTCATGACTCTTCATCCCATATGGTATTCACAAATAATACCTGTGACGACGAAATTGCAGATCTTCAATACAAATGTGAAGAATGTGCTCTTTTATGGATGCGAGACCTGGTGTACTAAAATGTCTTCAAATCACAAGCTAGACATTTATAAACAGATGCCTGAGGTACATTCTTCACATCAAATGGCAAGATTTTGTCACAAATGAGGAGCTTTGGAACACAGTAGAAAAACCACTTGACATTCAAATAAAGAGAGAGTGTGGATGACTAGGCCACACTTTCAGAAAACCATCACCCAGCATAGTCCATCAAGCTCTCACATGGAACCCACAAAGAAAATGCAAAAGAGGAAGACCCCAGACAACGTGGAGAAGATCTAATGAGACTGAAGGACAAAAACTGGGTACTTCAGAAGTCAGCTAGAAGCTTTGTCTTGAGACAGAGTGAAGTAGAGGGACTTGTAGATGTCCTATGCTCCACTTGAAGTACAAGAGTTTAAGACAAGCTAAAGCACTACATCCAATAAAAAAGTAAATTACCAATCAATTCAAT
Organism: Carettochelys insculpta; assembly: GCF_033958435.1. Lineage (NCBI taxonomy): Eukaryota > Metazoa > Chordata > Testudines > Carettochelyidae > Carettochelys > Carettochelys insculpta. The sequence continues at coordinate 108,786,022 of NC_134137.1, read as the reverse complement.
GTTTGAAATATAATACAATACCATTAATAATCAGACATGGAGCTGTGATTCTGGAAGTCTCAAAACAGATTAGGAAAGAAAATTAATTTCTTTGAAATCTTATGAAAAGCCTTTAGAGATGGAGTAAATTTATTTTAAGGTTTTAAATACTCAATCACTTAAACATCTGTAACATTACAATAGATTATCACAGTTTTCCTTTAAAAGTAAACACAATGCCAGAGTACAACAAAAGAAAGTACACATATTATGTGGAACACAGAGAGTGTCTTTAAACAACGATAAATGTTCATCTATTGAGCTGATTTATTCAATAAAGACTCAGATTAGTGATGCATTCATGCCACTCTTCTTTCAATATCAGAGATAGAAAAGTCCACATTATGAAATGCAAACAAATGGGTCTGTGACCCTACTTAAGGGAGCTTCACACCGGCATTGCTGTTGACATAGTGAAATTCCTCCTAATTTACAATGGAATGAGACGATAGTAGGGCCAATAAAAAGGGAGCCCCTTTCCCTTCTCAGAAGGAGGAAGGGTATGAAGACTGGCATGTTTTTGAGGAACTTTATCCTAGTTATGATTATATTCATGTGAGAATTAGCGTAAGTTTCTTAGAAAGAGCAACGGAAGACAATGCCACGATTCATAAATGAGAGAAAGCAATGACAGTGATCTCTTTCTGGGATTATCCTTCTCCAACATGTGTACCTGCGAGTGTCTTATCAAGCACATAAAGCAGGGATTAAGACTTCTTTCCGTCTGAAAAATGTTGCTTTAATTTTCAATTAAACACCAAAAATTATGCAGAGGTGATCTGACACTGTAAAAAAATCTCCGTTTAGTCTTCTACACTGAATCTTAAAAAACACACACTAAATTAAATAAAACAATATAACTGCATTGAAGTTCAGCTTGTATACTGGCATATCAAATTTCGAGCCAATAGCTCCTGATTTGTTAAAATACATTAGATAAAAAGGTAATATACTTTCCACAAGAGCTCCCTTGAGGTTAAAAGAATCAATAAATTAACAGTTCCCATACGTTTGGCTCCTTTTGGCAAAATTCAGTAGCAAACCCTGCCAAACCACTTC